>NC_133666.1:92047477-92647477 GCF_037893015.1 Macrotis lagotis
TGGAATGGGATATATAATACCCTGTTCAGGCAGCAGTATGTGGTCCAGTTTAGTTAGACTATAGTGGGGCAGTCAGGTGGCAAAGTGGATAGAGTACCAGCCTTGGAGTCAGGAGAAACTGAGTTCAAATCCAGCCTTTGACACTTAATATTCACGTGTTCCATGATGAGTTACTTAACTTTGAATGACTCTAAAAAAGAAATGTAGTTAGAATGTAGAGAAAAGTTGGCCAGGTAAGCTGGAGCCAGATTACAAAAGACTTTGAAAGGCCAAATTTAGTACTTCATATCTTCCGGAAGTAATAGAGAATCAGGTTTGTTTTTTTGGATGGGGAGCAATATGGTCACACTATAATTTAAGAAACATTATTTTGCAGTTATATTATTATATACATATATTAATATGTATATGTAATATACATGTATGTATATAATATATGTAATACATATATTAATAGTTATATATATATATATATATATATATATATATATATATATATATATATATATGTATGGTGAGGTCAAAGTTTGGTAGTCAAGATTCCAATTAGGAGGCTATAGGAGTAATCCAGAGGACCAAAATTATAGGCAAAGTAGGACAGTGACTATGTAAGTGAACAGGATGGTGTGAGATGTTGGGGCAATAGAACCGAAACACTTGGCAACTGATTTTATGGGGATGAGGGCGGATGGAGAATTGACTACTAATATTGCAAATCTGGCTCACTAGAAGAATGGTGGAACCTTTATCTGAACTGGGAATTTCCAGTTCTTCCCTCTTCCTGTTGCATTCTTTAAGATCACACACCATTGATTTCACTCGCTACCAATTAACAATGCCATTAAGCCCAGGGCAGGTTCAGCTTTTGATTTAGGTAGCCACTTTCTAGTCTGTTTTCAGTTGAAGAGAAGTCAAAGGGAAGGCATGTCTGTCTCATAGGCAAGCAAAGTATGTGTTCATAATGATTATGAGACACAGTTCATCTCTCATCAGCAGGAACCTGTTCTTTGTGAACTGTACAATTAGGGAAAGTTCTAGTCTACCATTAAATATTATGGTGAAAACTGCTCTTACATTCCAAGAAGGTACAATTTATCCAGTCTTTTCTAATGGAGTCATTTACCACTCCCCCACCTCTCCTTATTTTTCTACCTCAGAGACACTCAATTTCAAAAAGTAAAATGAAATTTAAAAAAAAAAATTAAAAAATCAGTATCTGGATTTGAGAAACATAGCCAACTCCATTGCATTTTTAATTATATATGTTTTGGGTCATCCTAGAGATTGACAGTGACAGACTCTCATGTAGTTCTAGTAAAGTATGGATTCCATAAACCAGGCAATCACAAAAATCCACCTGCTATAATATGGGCTTCCTGAAGGCAGGCACCAGAGCTTCATCATCATTCCCTCCTGGTGCTGTCAAGGATTCAGGGAAATAAAATTAAATCACTCCTTTCCATAAAATTATTAGGGATTCCAGTAATCAGGGGATCAAGACTATCCAAAAGTCCTTTGACTATAGTCATGATGGAGCTAGACTTTTGCATTCTGAGAATTCCATAGCTACCTTAAATCTCCAGTTCCATTTTCTCCACTGAACAGTCTGAATTTCATGATGCTCCAGGATGGAGTGGGTAAATAATACCTATTTACTTATTATCACACCCAAACACTGCATTTCAAAGCAAATTAAGTACTTTCCATTTGACTAAAGTGATTTCTTTTTCCACTCACAGACTCCCTATTACAAACTTTGCTTCCCTCTTCTTAAAGTTTTGCATTATAGTAATTTAAGCTGTCATTTAGGTAACATGTAAAGGTTTGGAAAGTATTTTATATGTATTAGCTCACTCAAGCCTGACAAGAACAGGTATTATTTTCACTTTACAGAAGAGGAAGCTAAGTCCCAGATAAAAATGACATGCCCCAGGTCACAGAGGCAATAAGTAGCAAAGCTACTGGGATTGGAATTTACGTCTTTTAACTCCAAGCTCCATACATTTTCCACTCTATAACTGTCAGAGAAACAGGCAACAATCAGTGAAGCTTGGACCAGGTAAAAAAATTTCATGACTTTACAGCAAGTTTTCCTAGCTCATGATTCTGACACTAAAGAGAAGATTAGGTGGACAAGGAAAGTGGAGGGGTTGCATTTAGATAATGCCTCCCTTCTTCTTGTGAAGGTAATTTCTTCTTTAAAAACTCTGCAGGAAAAAAATTCTCTCAAAGTGAATGCTATTATTATTAATTTAAATTTAAAAATTGAATCCCTAAATTAATATCCTTTAAAAAAAACAAATCCCATTAAAATGGACACACTTAATTCATTAGTAATAGGGAGGTCTCTGAACTCTGGGCCTGTGGGACTAACCAGTCTTTCCAATTCTTGCCTAGAATAAGTTAATTTCTGCCTTTATCAATACATAGATTTTTTTCCCCTCTCATTCTTTCTTAGCTAGCTAACTTTCCTTTGCCAATTGGCATCCTAGGCCCCCAAACACAGACCACATCCCTATCCTCTGCCCTGATATAGTCTTCCTGTTGGAATCTAGAGATGACCCTGCATGGAGTCCAGGACTACCATCCCAACCAAAACAACCCCACCCTCTCCTGTGCTGACATTGAATGGAGAGAGGGGAGGGTTGCTTCAAAACATCTCAGGCCTTCATCCTGGGGAGCTTATTCATCCCTACTTTCCCCTGCCAGACTGACCCCAGCAGCCACAGCCCAGCCCTGCTGGTCCATTGTTCGTCACTTGGGACTGACTTGGGGTGGATAGGCTGGGAAGGAGGTAATCATCACTTCCAGGGGATCATCAATCAAATTATTTCATTTTCCCCCCTTATTAGATAAAACCTAAGTCATACAATTGTATGTGTATATCACTATTGGGTAACTTATCTGTGTGCACTTGGTTGATCATGAGGAGATGGAAATCCACATCTGTTCTTGTAAATGGAAAAAAATCTTCTCTGGGGAAGAAGGGATATTAAATGAAACTCCTTTTAAAGCTGTTTTCTATGTGATAAAATGTTATTGTTCTGTAAGAAACAATCATGGATTTCAGAAAGACCTAGAAAGACTTACATGAATTGATGTTGAGTGAAGTAAGCAATGTCAGAAGATCATTGTACACCTTAACTGCAATATTATGTGATGATCAACTATGATAGACTTAGCTCTTCTCAGCAATTTATCATTCAAAGACAATTCTAAAACATGTAAAGGAAAATGTCATCCACGTAAAAAAATGGAATCTGAATGTTAACCAAAGCTTATTATTTTCACTTCTTAAAATTTGTGGTATGCTTTTTCTTTCTCATAGCTTTTTCCCTTTTGTTCTGATTCTTCTTTCACAATATGACAAATGTGGAAATATGTTTTACATGATCATACAAATATAACCTATATCAGATTACTTGCTGTCACAGGGAAGTGGGAAGGAAGAGAGGGAGAAAAATGTGAAATTCAAAATCTTACAAAAACTGAATATTAAAAACTATTTTTATACATTATTGAAAAAAAATTAAATAAAATAAATAAAGTTGTATTCTAGAAATCCAAATGGATGTGTTCTGGGTATGACTGGGGTAGAAATCCCTGTAATGGGGTAGAATGGGGTAGAAGAGGTGTCATAATTTTGACATTTTGCTACTAACCTTATACCATTTTATTAGCTCTATTCCTTAGATGAAGAGCTAAAAGAGAAATTCAATAACACTCAAGACTGTATCATTGTACTCCAAGGAAGCCTCTTTCAGAGGCTTTCACTGAAAATAGATTCCAATCTACACAATCATGATCACCACCCATCCCCCAAAATACTATTCTTCTAGTTCTCTGGACAAGCATCTCTTCCTGGCACCAGTCTAGTCTAGTCCATTCCTTTCTGCTTTCACTGCTCTCTCCAGACCTATTTATTTATTAAAATCACTTTATTTCTTTGTTTGTTCTTTCATTTATTCATCTGAAGAGCCTACTATGCTCAAGGCATAATAATGATAAGACAGTTTCTGGGGTCCTAGAGGGTCCCTCTGTTTTAGGTGATCTGGGCATGCACTAAAGTTCCATTACAGTCTGACATAGTTGCAGAGTACTGTATCTACATTAGCTTATTTGATCTGCACAATAAAATATTATTTATCTAAAATATCCCACTATCCTAAAGGCAACTATAGTTGATGCAATGGGTGGACATTGGGTCTGAAGTTAGGAGGGTTCTAGTTCAAATCTATTCCTAGATACTTATTAACTGCATGGCCCTGGGCAAATCATTTAACCTGTTTGCCTTAGTTGCCTTGTCTGTAAGATGGAGATAATAATTGCACCTATCTCCCAGGGTTCTCATGAGAACTGAAATAGAATGAGATAATATTCATAAAGCACTTGGGAGGGGCTAGCACATACAGTATAACAAAGTAGGAAATCATCCTTAGACCTTCTTGGGGGTGGGAATACTTACTGTATAAATGTTGGCTATTATTATTAGTTGTGTGACCCTGGGCAAGTCACTTAACCTCTACTATCTCAATTTCCTTAATTATATAATGAAGATAATTGTAGCACTTACCTCACATGGTTATGGTGAAGATCAAATGAAATAATATTTGTAAGGGGCTAAGCATAGCTTCCTGGCACTATGTAGGTACTTAATAGGTCATTTCTTTGTTCTTTTCTTTTACTTTCTTCCTTTCTTCCTTCTTCTGTATTTCCTTTATTTCTTCCTCCTTTCCTTTTACTCTTTCCTTCTCCTTCCCTCCTTCCTACTTTCCCTTGCCTTCTTTCTTTTTTCTTTCTTCTCTCCTCCCTTGTTTCCTTCCTTTCTTCCCTTTCTTGCTTCCTCTTTCCCCTTCCTTTTTTCTTTCCTTCTTTCCCTTCTTCCCTCCTTCCTTCCTTCCCTTCCTATCCTTCCCTTCCTTTCTTTCCTTTCTCCTTCCTTCACTTCTTCCTTCCTTCCTTCCTTCCTTCCTTCCTTCCTTCCTTCCTTCCTTCCTTCCTTCCTTCCTCCCTTCACTCTCTTATAGGAGGAGAAACTGAAACTCAGATTTGCCCAGTGAGCAACCAGCAAAAACAGAAATATAGCTCAGGTCTTTCTTACTCCAAGTCTTGTTCTTCACTTCACAGTTATGGGGAACTAATTTCCCTTCAGGAATTGAATTAATTAAAAAAGCTTTTATTAGGCCATTATTATATACAAAGCACTGGGATATAAAAAGAAAAGTAAGTTTTCATTGAGCTTACATTCTAGAAGGAGGAGACATCACACAGATTTCAATTTCTAGCCAAATAGAAAGATCTAGTAGACTTTAGGGTGCAATGACAAGCTAGATGGCAATAATATCTTCTTTAGTGTCATTTTCATTAATAAGGGGCAGCTAGGTGGCCAGTGGATAGGTCACTAGACTTGGAGTCTGGAGGACAGAAGTTTGAATCCAGTCAGACATTTGACTCTTACCTTGGACAAGTCACTTAAACCTGATGCCTCTCATCCAGGGTCATCTCCAGTAGTCCTGATTCATATCTGGCCACTGGACCAAGATGGTTCTGGAGGAGAAAGTGAGGCTAGTGACTTAGCACAGCACCCCTTTACTCAAATCCAACTCACATGCTTGTCATGGAATCACCTCCCTCCCTGATGTCATGGTATTCTTTAAAAATGAAGGACAAATATTATTATTCATTAATAAAACCACAGCAGTCCTGATGCTGATCCATTAAACAATGTCGAGGATTTTGGTATTGAGAAATAGTTTTTTTTTAGTCTTCTATGGTTGCTGCAGAGACAGCTGTCATGTTGCATCTCCACCAGGTGTGCTTCCCTTGGATGAAGTTCTTGAAGGAGGCTTGCACAAGGGTCAGTAGTAGAGAAGTGGAGCAGGAAGACTCTTGGGCTTACCTGTCTGTCAGTGGTAATTGATCAGTAAATTGGCATAGGTGTTGAGGGGAAGGGATTGGAGGATCCCTTCTCCAAAGGGGTCATTCCTCTTCATGATAACTGTGGAAGTTGTGCTAGAAGCTGATTCAATGATATGGGGGGGTCTACTGTTTCCAGGACTTTTTAACTTATCTGAGATGTTAAATAATCTAGAAAGGAACCAGGAAGTAATCTTTGATGCAGTGACCCAGGAGTGTACTTAGACCAAGATAATGCTTAGGAATTCCCATTCCTACATAGTAGGAAATCCAAGTGCCACAGAATTTCAGAGCTGGAAGGAACTTCAGTAATGATCTACTCCAAAATATATATTTTTTTAAAAAAATCCCTATGACAGCATAATCATAAATGGTCATCCAACTCTTGCCCAAAAGACTTTTAATGCAATTGAACCTAGTCTGTCCCAAGAGACCCCATTTTCCTTCAAATTCTTGAAGACATCTTTCATGAGTCTCAAGATCTCATGAAAGATCTTCCATCTCCAGTCTGAACATTCCCATTTTCTTCAGTTAATCCTCAGAAACCATGATCTAACTACTTTGTCAACCCAATTTTCACCTTCTAGATAACCCTTGACTTAACAACAGCAAGCTGTCACAGTGAATAGAACACCAGGTCTTGGAGTCAGGAGAACAAAAGTGAATCCAATCTCAGACACTTGATACTAGCTGTGTGACTTTGGGCAGGTCACTGAATCCCTGACTGCCTAGAATCCAGGGCTTTCTCTAGTCTTGATTCATATCTGGCCACTGAACCCAGATGGCTCTAGAGGAGAAAGTGAGGCTGGTGACTTAGCACAAACCTCCCCCTCACTTAAATCCAATTCATGTGCTTGTCATGGTATCACCTCCCTGATGTTGTGATCTTCAAAGAACAAAGGATAAACATCATCATCACCATCATCTTGAAAGATACTCAAAAAGTCATTAATAGCTTCTTAATGGGACTCTATGCTTCTAGGCTCTTCCTTTTCCATTCTACCTGTCAAAATGATCATTCTAAAGAACAGTTCTGATCATTTCACTCTTACTGAAGAACCTTCAATGGCCCCCCTACTGCCTCTTACAAAAATACATTATAATCAGGCAATCAGTCAAACAATGAGTATTTTCAGACTTATTTCACCTCACTTCCTAAAATACACTCTAAATTCAAGTCAAACTATTGCTATTCCTCATCCCATAACAATTGGTAGATACATTGTGTAAATATTTCTTGCCTCTGGTCCTTTGTACAGACTGTGCCAGTAGAGTCTTGTTTTATAATTTCTAGATTCTTTAAAGGATCAATATAAGTGCCAAATAAATTAAGACTTTTTCTGATCTCCCCCAATCATTAGCTTTTCCCTGATCCCCCCAAATTATTATGTATAAACTTTGTATAAATTCTTTTTTAATGTTTCATTTATTTATTTTCTAATTACTACAATAATCTTATTGTGGAAGTAGACATAAACCCCCTCTCCCCACAAAAAGATAGAGAAACCTATGCCGGGTTTTTATTTACAACGCCGGCTTCTTAATGCTAGTCCGTCCTCTTACTCACCAGTCCAACGCGTGGTGAGTCTTCGGGGTACCTCCGGCCCCCACTCTTTGATGGGGGAAGAACCAGACAGAGCGCCTGAGGTGGGTCATGAGTCTTTATTATTCTGTGATCACATTCCCGCTTCCCCCAACCTCTCAGCAGACCTTTTATCCCCTCTGTCCTCCCTCCCATGAACTCTTACTCAATGAGGGGCCGAGTTCTGTAACATTCCCTTATAAGGTGATTATGTTTCCCCTCTAAGCGACCGCCAAGCCTCTTCCCCCCGCCCCCAACATCTCCCCCTTTCTGTTTTACAAGGTTATCACTTGGTGTGACCTTAAGCGGTGCTGAGGTTAGCCTTAAGCGGTGTCATTTCTACTGGCCTCTGATAGCCGGGGGCGAGGACCCCTGTCTTAGGTCATCTCCTTCAACCCAGGACCTTGCCCGTCCTAGGCGCCCGACACCCTCAGGGCCTGTCTTAGGTGGCTGGATGAGGAGAAGTTGCCCGTCTTGGGGTTTACCCTCGTCTTACCCCTAGGTGTCACATGTCATGCATGGCGGCTAGCCAGACTTGGGGATCCGCCGGGGGCGAGGAACCCTGTCTTAGGTCATCTCCTTCAACCCAGGACCTTGCCCGTCTTAGGTGGCTGGGTCAGGAGAAGTTGCCCGTCTTAGGGTTTACCTCGTCTTACCCCTAGGTGTCACACGTCATGCATGGCGGCTAGCCAGACTTGGGGATCCTCCCCCGTCTCCATGGCCATGAAGGCTTTCTGAGTAAGAAGCATATAGCCCCTCTGTCGCCTAGCTAGGCGGCAGAAACAGACAACAAGTAGGGTGATTCCCAGAATCAGCGTCCTTGTTCACCCTCAAGGGGGTATCCTCCCACCATCTAGCAATCCCTCCATG
Source organism: Macrotis lagotis (assembly GCF_037893015.1). NCBI lineage: Eukaryota > Metazoa > Chordata > Mammalia > Peramelemorphia > Peramelidae > Macrotis > Macrotis lagotis. Next base: position 92,055,846 of record NC_133666.1, read on the forward strand.
GTATGGGATCCTCGATGTCTTCCCCTGTGGCCACACATGAGGGGCCCCACCGAGGCAGAAGGGAGCCCCATCGATGTATTGGTCACTAGCAGGCGAGGGTAGATCGGGGAGTTCCGTGCTCCCGGAAGGGGAGAGGGAATAACTCGGAGTATTCCCCATGTCGGATTTCCTTCAGATGGAGCACCTCCAAGGATCCCTACGATGATCAGAAGGCCTGAAAAAGAAAGAAATTCCTCTCACCCCGTAGGGTTGGGCATTAATCAAGGTCTCTTATCTTGTAAACAGGGAGCCATCTTTCTGGCTCTTCTATCTTATCCTCGGGATGAAATGACAGGTGGCCCTGTCTTCTGTTCTTTACCGTTACAGGGCCATGCCAACCTCCCTCTTCATCTCTCCACATGACTTTAGAGCCTGGTAGGGCCTTGGTGGGAGAGGGCAGGAGCGTTGGTTCTTTCTTAGCATGTCCTTTTGGGGAGAAAAATCTCTGGGCGGCTGTAGTGCCGTCATCCCTGACTTGTAGGAAATTCATGGTAAATAGTACCTGAGACAGGTCTGAATGGGTCAGTGACCTGCCAACTCCCCCTTTCTGTTTAAAAAGATAGGATGTAGCAGAGTATCCATGTAAAGCTGGCACAGGGTGGGGCTATTGGCCATTCCCTGCGGTAGGACGGTGAACTGATAACGTTTACTGGGGGCTTGGAAATTGATCGCGGGGAGGGAAAAGGCAAATTTTTCTTTGTCCTCCGGGTGGAGGGGAATGCTATAGAAGCAGTCTTTAACATCAATCACTATAATAGTCCACCCTTGCGGGACTGCAGTGGGCATAGGGAGACCAGGTTGGAGGGTCCCCCATGGGTACCATGTTGGCATTTACTGCCCGAAGATCAATCAACATTCTCCAACTCCCCCCTTTCTTTTTTATGACAAAGACGGGGGAGTTATACGGGCTAAGGGACGGTTCCACTTTGTTCTCGTGCAGGAGGGTCCATTACTATGTCTGTGAGGGCGATGAGCTTTTCTTTTGTCAGGGGCCACTGCTCAACCCAAATAGGTTTCTTATTAATCCATGTTATTCTGGGGGAAAAGCTCATCTCTAGAGTGGCCCCCAATTAATTTCCCCGCAGGCTATCAGGGGTGGCAAGTGTCAGGTTAAGCTGGCTCAAGATATCTCTACCCCATAATGCATAAGGGAGGTCGGGTAGGCACAGTGGGGTGAAGAGTCCAGATTCTTCCAAAGCTGACCACCGTAAGGCGTGTGCTGCTTTCATGGCAGATCTATTGCCCCCCACCCCCGTCACTGCTTGAGGGCTCTGTAGGAGTGGCCACTCGCGCCTCCACTGTCCCCTATTTATGACAGAGCAATCGGCTCCAGTGTCAATTATCCCTTCGAGCTTCTGATTTTCCACCGTGACGGTTAACAGTGGTCTCCCAGAGCTGACCGGGTGGACCCAGTTCACATGAGCGGGAGGGGTCCGCAAGGGCAGCGCCTTTCCCACCTCTTGGCCCTGTTTTACCAAGGTGGGAAAGGGGTGGGGGTTTGTGACCCTTACGGATGTGGGACTTCCGGGACCAAAAATGACCTGGGTATGGGTGACTAAGTCCACACATCTCTCAGCCCCTGTGATGAGCGCTGGGAAAATATTTAGCTCAATGGGAATCATCGAGGTTTCCCAAGGCCCGATCTCTCTCTGCTGTGTCCCTTCTCTATAGTCAACCCTTACAGGGATAGTCACAGTAATGGGGCCGCTGTCTTCGAGCACGGGGGGGGGGCCCCGCGGCCGGGCCCCTCCCTTTCCCTTTTCCCGACTTCCCTTTGGATCGGCAGAACCTGGCTATGTGACCTGGCTTTCCACAGGAATAACAGGTCGGAACTGAAGTGGAGGGGGGCAGCTGCCTGCACTGTGCTTTGAGGTGCCCTGGCTTTCCGCACCCAAAACAGGTGGGTCTCACCTGCATACCATGAAGGGCGGTCAGGAGGCTATCCTCCCGGTTCTCCATGGCAGTCACTAAGGCCTGAATTGAATCCTCGCTGGGCATGTCCAGCAATTTGTCAACAATTTCTTCTAATGAAGCGTCGGGGGGAAGGCTGCTAATGGCTGCGATCCCTTTGGGGCGAAGACCCTCTTTAATCAATTGTCTCATAAGTAGATCAGATCCCGGGGTGTCTCCCATTATACGAGTCACTGTCTCTTTAACCTCGTTCACAAATGAGAGGGGTGTCTGATCTGCTCTCTGCTTCAGCCCAACCAACTTCTGTGTGGCTCTCCCCCCCTTTCATGGCTCCAATCTTATCCCAAGCTGCAACATGTGTTTCTTTAACAGTCTCTAGCTCAAACTGGCCATACCGGGCCTGAACAGCAGGGTCAGTATAGGCTCCAGTTCCACACAGGAGGTCAATGGCTAAATCCAGGGGAGTATAACCCCGGGATTTTGCCAGCTTAGAGGCCTCTCTGCGGGCCTGAGCCTTAAAAGCTAAATATGAGGAGGCATCCAGGCACGCGGCTGCAATTTCGTCAAAGTCAGCAGGGGTCCAAGGGTGCGTAGCAAAGAGGTTTTGCATCAGTCTTTTTACATAAGGGGAGCTTGGGCCGTATTTAGTCACGGCCCTCCTTAAGTTCCTCAAGCATCTTAAAAGGGACAGGGCGGTAGTCTCGGGCTCCGGTAAGGGGGTCCGTAAATACCCGGGTAGAGGCCCCAGTCATCCCAGTCCACCTCCTCCCCTTTCTCTATTGCTATGGAGGCACTGGTGGCAAGTAGGCCGGATGGGCGGAGCCCTTGAGGGGATCTCTGAAGGGCGGACAAGGAACACGGGGGATTTTTTGCCTCTGTTTCCTGGCTGGGCCGCCAAGCCTGGGGCGCGGCAGCTGTCCAATCAGCGCGGACTTCTCCCTCCTCGTCAGCAGCCTCCCGGTCCCACCTACTCACCGCTCCTCTTCCTGCCACCCCTGAGGGCTGTTTGCACCCCTCCCTTCCCGCGCTCGGAAACTTCCGGCCCTGAATCTTCTCCCTGGGGGCCCCTTTTTCCCCCATTGTTTCTTCTAAGTTCCTCCCACGGATACAGGGGAGGGAGTGGCCTTCCCTCTTCCTCTGAGCCCTCTGAATCTGATCCCACCAACGAGCTACCCACCTGAGTGCTGATTGTTCGTGCCAAAGTCACCTTCTGGGGATGCAGGGCTGCATCCACTATCTTATACACTGTAAAATCCTTGGGGGTCAGTTTTCCCGGGCAGGTGTCATTATAGGAGGCCATCTGCTGCCCTACCACCTTCCATTTATCTGGTTGGATCCCACTATGTTGCACCCAAGGGCAGATGTTCCAGATATTCTCAACAAAAGCACGGCACGTCTTGATAGGTAATTCACGGCCATGCTTAGCGCAGAGTTTATAAAGCTGCACTGCAACAGCCTCTTTTTCCTCCGGCTCAAAGGCGGGAATACTATTCCGGCCCCCCATGCTGTCTACTAGCCGAGGCTGCAATCCTAACAGGTGGCAGAACTGGAAAGTTCCCGTTCGGCAAAAGAGAAGGAGGAAGCAGGGCACAATCAGACAGGCCAGCACGGCAAGGAGCGTGATTAGAGCAGAAGGAGAAAGGGAGAGAAAGGAAGCATAGTCAACACAATAGGGATATGTCCTTCAGGCAATATCTGAGAGTAAACGCCCTCTCCTTCCTCCCGGTCAGAAACGACCGAGGCTGTCTGGAGAATCCGACCAGCGGATTCAGACGTTCCCTAGCAAAATCAGGTCCCGGGTTTCGGCACCACTTGCCGGGTTTTTATTTACAACGCCGGCTTCTTAATGCTAGTCCGTCCTCTTACTCACCAGTCCAACGCGTGGTGAGTCTTCGGGGTACCTCCGGCCCCCACTCTTTGATGGGGGAAGAACCAGACAGAGTGCCTGAGGTGGGTCATGAGTCTTTATTCTTCTGTGATCACATTCCCGCTCCCCCCCACCTCTCAGCAGACCCTTTTATCCCCTCTGTCCTCCCTCCCATGAACTCTTACTCAATGAGGGGCCGAGTTCTGTAACATTCCCTTATAAGGTGATTATGTTTCCCCTTCTAAGCGACCGCCAAGCCTCTTCCCCCCGCCCCCAACACTTAGGGAGGTGGGAAGAGAGGGAGGGAGAAAATTTTAGAAAAATGAATTTTAAAATCATGTCTACATGTAATTGAAAAAATAAGGAAAAATTAAAAAAAAGAATGAAAGCAACAATCTGGAAAACAGTAATAACAGCTAGTGTTTGTTTCTGATAAAGTTATAGTTTCTAAACTATATAGAGAACTGAAACAAATTTTTAAAATTACAAGACATTTCATTATTGAATATACAGGCAGTTTTCAGTGAAATAAATTAGAGCTATTTATAGCCAAATCAAAAAGTGTTCTAAATATCTATTGATTAGAGCAATGCAAATTAAAGCTACTCTGTTACTACCTCAAATCTAGCAGATTGACAAATGCAACAGAAAAAGGAAGCAATCAGTGTTGGAGGGAATATGGGAAGTCTTTTGGTGAAATTGTGAACTAATTTAATCTTTTTTGGAGAGCAATTTGAAACTATGCCCACAAGGCAATGAAACTTTGATCTAACAATAGTACTGCTAGATCAGAATCACAAAAAGGTCACAAAAAAAAACAGAAGACTCACATGTACAAAAATATTCATATCATCTATTTTGTGGTAGCAGAGAATTGGAAATAGAGGGAATGCCCATCATTTGGAATGGCTTGAGAACTTGTGATATATGAAAGTAATAGAATACAATTTTTCTTTATGAAATGATGACTAAATGGATTTCACAAAAACATAGACTTTCCTGAAGTGATCCCGAGTGAAGTAGGCAGAACCAGGAGAACATTTAACACCTTATCAGCAACACTGTGTGATAATCAATTATCCTAGACTGTGTTCTTCTCAGAATACATTGAACCAAGACAATTACAAATGTTGTTTTGTTTTTATTGAAAATGCAATCAACATTTAGAGAAAGAATTATGGAGTATGAGTGCACATAGACGTATATCATTTTTAGTTTTTTTTCTCATGTTTTCCCCTTTCATTTTGAATCTTTCACAATATAACTAATGATTTTGTTTGTATAGAGTGCATCAGAATGTTTGCTTTCATGGGGTTCTGGGAGAAAATTACAGGAGGGAGGGAGAAAAATTTTACAAAAATGAATGTGGAAAACTATATGTATATAAAATTGTATAATTGGAAAAAATATTTCATCAAGATAAATTTTTTGAATTCCAGATTCTCTCCTTTTCTCAAACCCCTCTGCAACCCAGTAGAGAAGTCAAGAAAAATGTATGTTATTCATATGAAGATTTGCAAAATATATTGCTATATTAGCCATGTTTCAAAAAAAGGTAAGAATAATTAAGTTAGTGTGAAGAAAATATGCTTCAATGTTCTTCTGTTCTCTCATTGAACTTGGATAGCCTTTTTCATCATAAGTCCATTGGAATTGTCTTAGTTCATTGTATTGACTAGAATGGCTAAGTGAATCGCAGATGATCATCATTACAATATTGGTTTTACCATGTACAATGGTCTCCTGCTTTTGTTCACTTTAATTTGCATCCATTCAAATAAATCTTCTCAGGTGTTTGTGAAATCATCTTCCTCATTATTTCTTTTATAACAATAAATGTATTACTTCACAATCCTATATCACAGTTTATTCAACCTTTCCCCAATTGATGGACATCCCTTTAATTTCCATTCATTTTCCAGAACGCAACATGTGCTGCTATTAATATTTTTGTACATATAAGTCCTTTGCCCTTTTAAGAATTCTCTTTATGATACAGATCTTGTCATTGTATTGTAGGTCACTAAGCAAGTAACATTTTATGGTTTATTGGAAATAGTTCCAAAATGTTTTCCTGACTAGTTGAATCAATTCACAATTCTACCAGTCTTGCCTTAGTGTCTCTATTTTTCCCTATCTCCTCTAGCAGTTATAATTTTTCCTCACTTTAATGTCAGATAATCTGTTAAATGTGAGATGTTATTTAGGATTCGGTGCAATTTATATTCCTTTAATTGGTAGTGACTTATAACATTTTTTCATGATTTTAGATAGCTTAGATTTCTTCTTTATTCATATATTTGATCATTTATAAATTGGGGACTAGTTTTCTTTATAAATTCATCTCTGTTCCCTATATAGTTGAGAAATGAGGCATTGATCTGAAATATATAGTGTAATTGTTGTGAAACATTTTTCTAACCTTCACAAATTTTCTCAAATAGTTCTTTGGGTTGTCTTGACAGATAGATTCTCAATTTTTTATATCATTTGGAGTTATGTTAAATGCAATTTTTATCTCATTCTATCTTATGAAATGTTCTTTATTCAAATACCTTAAATTATTTTTTCTTATGTTATTTTGTTACATTTTTACATCAATATTCACTAGGAGAAGTGGTCTATAATTTCTTTTTCTGTATTTGCTCCCTGTGACTTAGGTATTAAAACAATATTTATATATTAGAAGGAATGTAGTTTGACTCCTTTTTTAAAAAATATTTTTATTATTCAAATTAATTCCTCTTTAAATGTTTGGGAGAATTCACTTGTAAATTTATTTGATCCTGTGGAATTTTTCTTATGGAGTCAGATCATCGATGTTTTCTTAATTTTTTTGAAAGGTAGAGTTTTTAGGTAAGCTCCATTTATTCCTATGCTTTCAACTGGTTCTAATAGGAATGAGTGCCATATTTTATGAAAGGCTTTTACTTCATCTATTGAGAAAATCATGAATTCTTTTGCTTGTGCTATTGGTATGGTCAATTTTGATAATAGTTCATTTGCTTGTTCGCATCTTCATTTTGAATTGAAATAATCCTGCATTATCTATGCAAATCTCACCTTATTAGAGGGTATATGATCTTTATGATATATTGTTATAATCTCTTTGCTAGTTAGTATTTCATTTAAAATTCTTACTACATATCCAAGAGGAAAATTAGTATATACTTTTCTTTCTATATTTTGGTTCTTTTCGGTTGCATATCATAATGGTTTGAGATAATTGTTTTGCCTATTTTTCTAAGTAGTATATATGGTGTTGAGATTAATTTTTTTTGCAAGGCAATGAGGTTAAGTGGCTTGCCCAAGGCCACACAGCTAGGTAATTATTAAGTGTCTGAGGCGGGATTTGAAATCAGGTAGTCCTGACTCCAGGGCCGGTGCTCTATCCACTGCGCTACCTATCAGCCCCCAAGATTAACTGTTTTTTAAACATTTCTTAGAATTCATTGTGAATTCATTTGATCCTGAGTAATTTTTCTTAAAAATGTACATTTATGGCTTGCTAAGTTTCTTTTTCTAAGATTGAATAATTAAATAATTTATTTATTTTATTTTTTCTCTTAAAATGGGTAATTTTTATTTTTGTAGATATCGAACAGTTTCATTAAGATTGTCAAAGGTTTTGTCACGTAATTGGGCAAAGTAGATTGAATAGTTGTATTTTTTAAGGTTTGAAATTTATTTTTATTAAAGATATTATTTGAGTTTTACAATTTCCCCCCAATCTTGCTTCCCTCCCCCCACCTGCCCACAGAAAGCACTCTGTCAGTCTTTACTTTGTTTCCATGTTGTACCTTGATCCAAATTGGGTGTGATGAGAGAGAGAGATCTTATCCTTAAAGGGAAGAGAAGTCTAAGAGGTAACAAGATCAGACAATAAGATATCTGTTTTTTTTCCTAAATTAAAGGGAATAGTCCTTGCACTTTGTTCAAACTCCACAGCTCCTTATCTGGATACAGATGGTACTCTTCTTTGCAGACAGCCCAAAAATGTTCCCGATTGTTGCACTGATGGAATGAGCAAGTCCTTCAAGGTTGAACATCACTCCTATGTTGCTGTTAGGGTGTACAGTGTTTTTCTGGTTCTGCTGATCTCACTCAGCCTCAGTTCATGCACATCTCTCCAGGTTTCCCTGAATTTCCATCCCTCCTGGTTTCTAATAGAACAATAGTGTTCCATGATATACATATACTACAGTTTGCTATGCCATTCCCCAATTGAAGGACATTTACTTGATTTCCAATTCTTTGCCACCACAAACAGGGCTGCTATAAATATTATTGTACAAGTAATGTTTTCACTGTTTACCTGTTTAGTGTCCTACCAATCAAAATTCTAAAAAAATACTTTAATGAGTTAGAAAAAATTGTAAATAAATTGATATGGAGAAATTAAAAGTCAAGAATTGCCAGGAGCTTAATGAAAAAAGTAAAAAAATGAAGGTAGCTTAGCCGTACCTGATCTAAAATTATATTATAAAGCATCAGTCATCAAAACTGTTTGGTATTGGCTAAGAAACAGTGGTGGACCAGTGGAATAGACTAGGTGTAAAAGCAGGAGATGATTATAGTAATATGCTGTTTGATAAACCTAAAGAGTTTATTCTATTGGGATAAAAACTCCATCTTTGATAAAAATTACTGGGATAATTGGAAGTTAGTATGGAAGAAATTTAGATTAGATCAACACCTCACACCCTTTACCAAGATAATATCCAAATAGTTGCAGGACATAGACATAAAAATCAATACTATAAGAAAATTAGAAGATCAAGGACTAGTCTACCTGTCAGATCTATGAAAAGGGGAACTGTTTATGACTAAGGAAGAGTTGGAGAACATCACCAAAAACCAATTAGATGATTTCAATTTCATTAAATTAAAAAGGTTTTGCACAGATAAAACCAATGTAACCAAGATCAAAAGAAATGTAGTAAATTGGGGAACAATCTTTACAACTAATGATTCTGACAAAGGACTCATTTCTAAAATATACAGAGAATTGAGTCATATTTTTAAAACAAAAAGCCATTCCCCAATTGACAAATGGTCAAAGATATGCAAAGGCAATATACAGTTGAGGAGATCAAAGCAATACATAGCCATATGAAAAAATGCTCTAAATCATTAATTATTAGAGAAATGCAAATTAAAGATACTCTGAAGTACCACCTCACACCTCTCAGATTGGCCAATATGACCAGGAAGGATAATGATCATTGTTGGAAGGGTTGTGGGAAATCTGGGACACTATTAAACTGTTGGTGGAGCTGTGAACTCATCCAGGCCTTCTGGAGAGCTATTTGGAACTATGCCCAAAGGGCAACAAAAATGTGCATACTCTTTGACCCAGCAATACCACTACTGGGTCTATACCCTGAAGAGATGATGAAAAACGGTGAAAACATTACTTGTACAAAAATATTTATAGCAGCCTTGTTTGTGGTGGCAAAGAATTGGAAATCAAGTAAATGTCCTTCAATTGGGGAATGGCATAGCAAACTGTAGTATATGTATATCATGGAACACTATTGTTCTATTAGACTAGGAGTGATGGGATTTCAGGGAAGCCTGGAGGGAATTGCATGAACTGATGCTGACTGAGATGAGGAGAAACAGAAGAACACTGTACACCCTAACAGCAACATGGGAGTCATGTTCAACCTTGAAACACTTGCTCATTCCATCAGTGCAACAATCAGGAACAATTTGGGGCTTTCTGCAAAGGAGAGTACCATCTGTATCTAGTTAAGGAACTGTGGAGTTTGAACAAACTGCAAGGACTATTCCCTTTAATTTAGAAAAAAAACAGAAATCTTATTGTCTGATCTTGTAACCTCTTAGACTTCTCTTCTTTAAGCATATGATTACTCTCTCATCACACACAATTTGGATCAAGGTACAACATGGAACGAAAGTAAAGACTGACAGAGTGCTTTCTGTGGGTGGGGGGAAGCAAGATTGTGGGGAAAATTGTAAAACTCAAATAATATTTTTAATAAAAATAAATTTTAAAAAGTTGTCCTGAAATTCATATGGAGAAATAAAAAGTGAAGCATTTCCAGGGATTTAATCAAAAAAAGTGCAAAAGAAGGGGGCTTAGCCCTACCCGATCTAAAATTTTATTATAAAGCATCAGTCATAAAAACTGTCTAGTTTTGGCTAAATAATAGAGTGGTGGACCAGTGTAATACACTAGGTGCAATAGCTGGAACAGTTGAAGTAATCTGCTGTTTTTTAAATCCAAAGAGTTCAGCTATTGGGATAAAAACTCTCTTTGACAAAAGCTGCTGGGAAAAATGGAAGTTAGTATAGAAGAAATGTAGAATAGGCCAACACCTCACACCCTATACCAAGAAAAGATCCAAATGGATACAGGATTTAGACATAAAAAACAATACTATAAGCAAATTAGAAGATCAAAGACTAGTTTACCTGTCAGATCTATGCAAATGGAAGGGGTTTATGACTATGAAAGAGATGGAGAACATCACTAAACTAAAGTTAATCACTAAAAACAAACAAGATGATTTGAATTACATTAAATTAAAAAGCTTTTGCACAGATAAAACCAATGAAACCAAGATCAAAAGAAATGTAGTATACTTGGAAAAAATCTTTACAAATAATTTTTCTGACAAAGGACTCCTTTCTAAAATATACAAAGAATTGAGTCATATTTAAATAAAAACCGACATTCCCCCATTGACAAATGGTCAAGGAATATGCAAAGGCAATTTACAGATGAGGAGATCAAAGAAATTCATAGTAATATGAAAAATTGCTCTAAATCATTACTTATTAGAGTAATGCAAATTAAAGCTTCTCTGAGCTACCACCTCACACCTCTCATAATGGCCAATATGACCAGAAAGGATAATGATCATTGTTGGATGGGTTGTGGGAAATCTGAGACACTATTACATTAGTGTTGGAGGTGTGAATCATGCAACTTTTCTGGAGAACAATTTGGAACTATGCCAAAAGGCAATAAAAATGTGCATACCCTTTCTTCCAGCAGTGTCACTACTGGATCTATACCTTGAGAGATGATGGAAAAGGGTAAACACATCACTTGTACAAAGATATTCATTGCAGCCCTGTTTGTGGTGGCAAAGAATTGGAAATCAAGTAAATGTCCTTCAATTGGGGAATGGATTAGCAAACTGTGGTATATGTATGTCATGGAACACTATTGTTCTATTAGAAACCAGGAGGGATGGGATTTCAGGGAAACCTGTAGGGATTTGCATGAACCGATGCTGAGTGAGATGAGCAGAACCAGAAAAACACTGTACACCCTAACAGCTACATAGGGGTGATGATGAACTTTGATGGACTTGCTCATTTCATCAGTGCAACAATCGGGGTCAATTTGGAGTTGTCTGCAATGGATAATATCTGAATCCAGAGAAAGGACTGTGGAGTTTGAACAAAGTCCAAAGATTATTTCTTTTATTTTAGGAAAAAAAAACATGATATCTTATATTCTGATCTTGTTATCTCTTATACTTTATGTTTCTTCCTTAAGGATATGATTTCTCTCTCATTACACTCAGTCTGGATCAATGTACGAGATGGAAACAACGAAAAGGCTCTCTGTGGGGGTGTGGGGGGGAGGGAAGTAAGATTAGGGGAAAAATTGCAAAACTAATTAAAATTTTTAATAAAAAAATTACTTGCCTTCTAAATTAGGAAGGTGAGGAGGAAGTTAGCAAGAATTTGGAATTTCCAATTTCATAAATGAAAGTTAGCATTGTTTTGATCTGAAATCTTAAGTAAACAAAGAAAAAAATCACAGAAATTGGAAAATGGTCAGAGCTTTCAACAAATCGGCATAGCCACTGGAATCTTCGAACACAAGGTGTCAGGCAGGGGAGAAACAAACATGAAAAATCCAATTAAGAAAGTATGCAATGTGCAAATAGTCAACCACAGCCACGCCTGATCAGCAGTCAAATTCTAGAATCCATGTTTCCATATGATTCATTTTTAAAAAGTACATTTTCCCTGGCTCCTCTGAAGGACATTACTTATTTGGAGAGAATACTTTAGTTGTCTCTGATTAAAAAGAAATTTTAGAGTGCTACACTATTAAGTGATACACTGTATTTTTTGTGCCTTGTTCCACAATCAGATGAGAGCAAGTGATACAGATGTTATTTCTCAAAGCAGGGAGCTATTTTTTCACTACCATTCTGACAGAAAACAGAAAAAAATATATATTTCAAGAAAATATCAATAGAAAAACATTTTTATGATTGATCTACTTAATCTGGCAAACATACAACTCTGTGGGTACTACACTATGGAAAGAAAATACATATATATCCCAAGCAGAGGAAGTAGAATAAAGAAAAAGAAAGAGGGGAGGCTAGGATGCACAGTGGATGGAGAACCAGCCCTGGACTCAGGAGTACCTGAGTTCAAATCTAACCTTCGACCCTTAATAATTACCTAGCTGTGTGGCCTTGAGCAAGTCACTTAACCCCACTGTTTGCAAAAAAAACCTAGAAAAAGAAAATAAGCATTAGAAGAGAAGAAAAGGAAGGAGAAAGGAGGAAAAGAGAAAACCAAGCTTTCTCATTCAACTGTTATAGACAATTTCTTATGCTCATAAATGCAAAGAATTATTATTTTAAATTCTTTTATGATTCCAAAAATTGTTAGAGATCTCTTTTGGTTTGAACTCATGATGCTATTTCAGTCAGTGAAAATAATGTGATTAACATATATTATACTTTTACATGACAACAATAACAATAAATATCATTTAAAATTTTTAAAGTGTTTTGTGCCTCCCATCTTGTATGATCTCCACAATCACCCTGTGTGATAGGCATTAATGTTATTACTAGTATAAATAAGGAGCTATGAAGGCAAGTAACTAAACTCATTGATTTCTATGGGGACCTAGAATATGAGATAAGAGGGACATTATATTAAAGAAACTAGGAGATGATCAGAGCTTGAAAATACAAATTGCTGTAATCAGTGGGATCTTAGGTACTGGGTGTGGCAGTAGCTATGAGGAAGAGAATATCAGATCTGAGAAAGAGAGATAAAAGAAGAACCCTTTCAACCTAGAAGATGAGAATTAAGAATGGCCTTGATATCACAGAATTTCATAAAGTATTTGTCAAAAATGATCTAATTTTATCATTATTATATAGCCTTGAAGGAAGTTATATTATCACCCTCATTTATGCAAAAAACAAAACTGATGCAAAAAGAGTTTAAATGGTTTGTCCAAGAACACAACCTAGGTCCCAGTAGAACTCAGGTCTTTTTGACTCTGGATCCAGGACTCTAAACCCTGTGCCACCTAACCACATAACATGGGATCTGAGGGAGTTGTTGTTTAGTCATGTTCAGACTCTGAGTGACTTGCCCAAGAACACAAAGCTGTCATATTTCTGAGACCAGTTTTGAATATAGGAAGATGATTCTTCCTGACTTCAGGCAAGGCACTCTATCCACCATGGCACCTAACAAACCAATGAGAACAAAAACCATCAATATTTTTTAAAAAATCAGGGCAAGGAAGGGGTTAGTTTGGAAAAGACCAGTCCAAAATACTTATGATAAAATCTTTATTTCAAAAAAATTGATATCATCTCCTTGTTCTACATTAAAACTTAGATTCCACAACATGCAGCCCAAGAGAGAACATGAAAACAGGGTGGCTTATATGGATAAAAGAAAAACTTGGATCAAAAACATAATTCCAAATTGTACTATTATCAGGTAACTCAAGTATTGATGTTAATATGATTGATAATGTATGCCATAGAGTTTAAAAAAGTAAAGTTTTAAGGTGATAGGATTTGAATGCACTCACCTCTGTCCTTTTAAATTGCAGAATTGTTTAATAGAAACAGCAATTAAAATTAAAATTACTTTCAAAAATCTTAAAAGAAACAACACCTAGAAAGCCAGATTAGGATAGAACCAGAGAGCATAGATGATCAAGACTGTTAGAAAGCTTGGAGTATAGAATTTCTGATCTGGAAGATGCCACAGAGAATAGCATTAGTTCTGGCAGGCCGTTTAGAAGAAGAGATATCAGTGAGAGGAGAGCCCATACAACATATGAACATCAGAAGGAAGAGAAGCTGGAATAACACAGAATGTAGAAGATTGATAGTCCCTCAGACTATAGAAACTAGGGAGAATTAATTAAGAGCTCTACACTAGGGAATGCAATTGTCTAGGCTTCTGCCTAGCATCAAAATTAAAATCTTTTCTTGCTCTAGAGACTTTACCAGTGCTATCCTCCTCCTGAATAACAAGAGTAAATTCAGGCAAGGTACATCTAGATGAAGTGTCACAAGAAAGGCCCAGTAGTCCACCTCTTACTCCTGCCTCCATGTTCTCAGGAGATGCACAAACTGACCCATGGATTCCTTCTTGAGCCCAATACTGGAACATCCTGCTGCTCCACAGTGACCCCATATGATCATCATTATCAACTACTATGGTAAGTGTGATTATCTTCCTCATTTGAGAGGAGAGGGAAGGAAGGAAAGGCAAACTTAAGAGACTCCCCCAGTATTACAGACCTAGGAAGTGTCGAAGATCATATTTAAACTCAACTATTTCTGACTCCAATTCCAGGCTTCTAAGAACTGCCCATTTGCTGCCCATCTTAATAATACATCAGACAATGGGCAGTAAAATTCTTCAAACTTCAGTTTTCTTTTTAAATAGGAGCAATAGTATCACCCAGAAAGGGTATGAGAATAAAATGAGATTCTATATGTGATATAAAGTTCCTTTAAGCTTTTCTGTCAGAAAACAAGTTTAGTTCAACCTATGATTAAATGAACAAAACCTCCTCTGAGGGGCCCATCTGATTACTGAAAAGAACATTGTTTATAGTGGTGGATCGAAAACTGCGTTCAAATTCTACTTCTTATGTGACTTTGTGTGGATCACTTTTCCTAACTATGCCTTAGTTTACTGAACCATAGAATGATTGTATTGGATTAGATGGCCTGTGGGGAATGCCAGGATCTTTTGAGCAGCCTATCTAAGTGCAGCCTGAAAATAGTGACTGAGGACAGATCAGTCTTTGGACACATTAATTCCCAAAGCATCTGAGATGTTGATTGGGTCACCTAGTCATAGGTGGTATTAACAATGTATCTTGGCATTTTAAAAATATCTAACATTTATTTAAGTAACAGCATAATCTTCCTTTCTCCCTGTACAGAGTAGGGGATTAGAGGTGTTGAATTTATAGCTAGATAGAAGATAGAGAGATATTTATCTCTCTATCTATATCTCTATAGCTATATAGCTATCTATCTATCTATCTATCTATCTATCTATCTATCTATCTATCTATCTATCTATCTATCTATGTACATCCAGATATGGTCAGACTATGGGTCAGGTTTATTCACTGCTTTTGTCAAATTTCAATGAGAATCTGCAGTAGAGAGGAATAGCAGGAAATGACCAGTTTAGAAACCTAAAATAGCAAAGAAAATGAAGCCAGGCTCCTGATAAACTAGAGACAAAGGGATGGTATGTACTTGAACTCAGAAGAATGTAATTTCTTCTCTAACATTTAATAGATTTGTGACCATGATAAACACACTAATCTATGAGCACCTGAGTTTCCTCACTGGTAAAATATGAATGATAACTTCTCCAGGTTATTTGTAAGAATAAAATGACAGTATAGTCTTGTGAAGTACTATTTCAATTTACACTGGCAGGTCAAGTCCCCAAAGGGCATCTGCTACATCTCTTCTCCAGATTTAGGCCTGGGATGCAGGGGGGTAGGGCAAGCCCTGTAGGCATCATGAAGGTTCCATAGCATGTATTTTCACCATGATGATCAGTAAGTATTCTTTAATTCACCTGTTTGAATTACCTTTCAGAAAATCTTGTTTAATACAATGATAGATGGAAAAACAAAGCAAAAGAAAAGAAAAATCTCCCACCCAAATTGTGCAACGTGAATGCCCAATTATCATGTTGTCTGAGGGGTAAAAACAGGAGCTTGATAAAATTCTATCTAGCATGGAATTCCATCTAGCAAATCAGGATTTGGGGTTTTCTGGGAAACAAACCTGTCTCCATGGCAAATGGTGTTTAAGATCAGCTGCCTTCATAGACACGGAATACTTCCTTAGAAGAGACTCAAGATCTGAAAGGAGGGGCTTCTGTCTAGAGATGAAATTGAAACCTATTCCTGCTCTAGAGACGTTACCAGTACTATACTCCTGAAATAACAAGAGACATTCAAGCAAGGTACATCCAGATGAAGTGCCACAAGAAAGACCCTCCACATTCTCAGGAGATGGAGAAATTGACCCATAGATTACTTCCTGAGCCCAATACTGGAACCCCCTCCTGCTCCAGAGGCTTTTCCAACATGCATTCTCCCCTCCCTCTCTTCAGTAAACTGTAGGCAGAGTTTGTACCCAATTATGTTAGAAGGAAGGTTAGAGAGGAAAGTGAACCTGAAGGTATGCTGCTCTTTACCTGGAGTTAACCCTGAATGAATTACCCCAGATATGTAGAAATTTTTCTCAGGTTCTGTAAAATGTGGTAGAGGCTGATTAAGGTCAATCATAGAAAGAAAGTAGATTTCAGGTAGTGAGACATGCCTGCTTTCTCCATATCCCAAACCAGAGGTCTTTCTCCTTCTACATCACTGTCAACAGATGAAATTTACAGGTTAGAAGTAGGGAAAATTTGGGATCAGTGAGTGGACATTTTTGGTATCTGTCAAATCATCCTTTATAAGATGGTATACGTTCTACCGACATCATCCACAAAACTCATGTCCAAGTTTCACAGTTTCCTGGATCAGGATCCCTCTGATAGCAAAGTGTTGAGTTCCTCAGGAAATATAGAGTTTATCAATTGACTCTGCCCCCAGAATATTATAGGAATGAACACACCAGACCAGTGAACAGATAAGATTCTTTAAGTACTGTAGGAGTCCATGAGGTCTACCTTGGAATCTTGTAGGGATGGGCTGCACTGAGCCATCCCCACCTGAAGCCCCTGCTTCAGATCAATGACATACTTATTGTAAAGACCTCTCAGAGATGGAAAGCAGATATATCAACTCCTGAAGGCACTTAAATAATATGTATTGAGATTTTGTGATTAAAGATTGTTTCCTTCATTATATTTATATCTCTAGAGCCTAGAATGGTGCTTATTTCATGCTAGGTGTTTAATAAATCCCCATTGATTCATTGACTTTACTTAGATAGGAATGCATTTCTCTGGTTGGTGGCACACATTATTCTACAAATAAGCAGCCTTCTAGGAACTAAAGGAGAGAATAGCCTAATACAACAGAAACACTCAAAGCTCCTTTGAGGAAATGTGTCTAAAGCCTGCACTGGGGAAGAGTATGACTACAAAATAACTTAGTCTCTTGTTCAAAGTATCAAAAAATGAGGGAAATATCATATATACAAAAATATTTCAAGCTTCTTTCTGTTGGCAATGAATTGGAATCTGATTGGGTGTCCATAAATTTGGAATGACTAAACAATATAAAGTATATGAATGTATTGGTGTACTATTAATCTTTAAGAATTGATGAAGTAGGGGTGGCTAGGTGGCACAGTGGACAGAGCACTAGCCCTGGAGTCAGGAGTACCTGAGTTCAAATCTGGCCTCAGACACTCATTAATTACCTAGCTGTGTGGCCTTGGCCAAGTCACTTAACCCCATTGCCGTGCAAAAAAAAAACTTAAAAAAAAGAATTGATGAAGTGAATTGTTTCATAAAAATCTGGGAATGCTTATGATTTTGATGGAGTGAAAAAATAGAATCAGGAGAATAATTCATGCAAGAAATGGTATTATGAAATGGATCTACTTAGAAGGACTATGAAAATATGATCAAGAAAATGACCAACCACAATTCCTGGATGATTCATGATGAATCATATTATCTGCCTCTTGATAAATAATGGTGATAAATTCAGAATAGAGATATTTATTTTGCTTACTATACATGTTTCTAAGGGTTTTGCTGGTCTTTATTTCTCTGTGAAGAGAAGACAGGTGGTATATGTGAGGAATGCTTAGGAGAGGTAGAAAATATATCTGGAACCAACAATTCCAAAACTAAACACATCACTATTCACAATTGGCTATAGTGTTTCAAATTCTATCAAGAAGACTTCTTCCATTAAAAGGTAAACAATTTAAGTACAATTAAATCCAAAGTTTTCAAAGAGACTTTCAAGGTGTCTCAGTATCACTTCTTCTGATTCCCTCATGAGCACTTGCTCTGAGTTCTCCATGAAATAGTTTTTTTGGCACGTGTATATCTCACATTCTAAAACATATCCAGTTCATTGTAATTGCAATCTCTGTAGTAATGTTGGAATACTAGGCAGTTTAGTTGGAACAATGACCTCAGTGTCAGGTATCTTCTCCTGCCAGGTGATCTTCAGAATCTTCCTAGGATAATTTAAATGAAAGCAATTCACTTTCCTGACACGGCTCTGATAGACTGTCCAGGTTTCACAGGCATATAGCAATGAAGTCAGCACAACGACTCTGTAGATCTTCAGTGTGGTAGTCTGTCTAATACTTCTTCTCTTCCATACTTTCTTTTGGAGCCTCCCAAATAATGAGCTTGCTCTGGCAATGCATGGTCAACCTTATTGTAAATGTTCACCTCCTTGGAAAGCAAACTGCCAAGATAAGTGAACTTGTCCACAGTACTCAAAACTTCTCTATTTGTTTTAGAATCAATTGTACAGCATGAGAGACACTGGTATAGAACCACCCAGCATGGCATGCCCTTATCAGTGAGGGTACTACACTCGATAAGGAAGGCAGAACTGAAGGAACTCAAAGGAAATCTGACATTCATAAGTTTAAGAGTACCCACCCCAGGTGTTCACATGGACTATTTGTGCACAATCTGTGGTAGAGCATTCTGAGTTTGTATTGATCTGATCAGCCACTGTTAGACACACTGTCATTTGTCTCAAACATAGTGATGTCATCCTGGTCCTCTTCGATAACAAAGGACAAGCAAAAACTAACCAACAAAGCAATTTAAGTGGATAGGATAATAGGTGGAGCTCTTTCTTTACTTCAGTGATACACCTTCAAGTCTGGCATTCTATGTTCTAAAGATCCTATTTGACATTCAGTCTTTGAAAACCACTCAAAATCTGATATACCATGTTCTCTGGTCTCTTCTACTTCTAACGTTGATATCTAAAGGTCTTGAATTCTGACTAAAGTTTGGCTACCTGGAAAAAGCATACTGGGACAGCATGCCAAGAAGAACCACCTACCCACAAAGTTTCTTCTCTATACAAAAGACATTGGACAAAAGAACATTGCACCAATTTCTCAAGTCACTATTCTCTACCTGATGTTACTGGAACTATGGTCACCCTCAGGATAAGAGTCGGAACTTTCTTCCACAGTACCCAATCAAAAATGTTTCTCTCTTAAGGAAGAAGACTTTAGTAGCCATAGATAGAGAATCTCAAATAAAAAAAAAAACAGATTCCCCATAAACTCCATTTTAATTCCTTGAGGTTGTAAAAGAAAATTTATAAAAATGTGCATATAAGTGATTTCTACAGGATAGATGGGAAAGAAACTGACTTATCTAGAAGAAAGAATTGTATAAATAATAAATAGCTTAGGTGCAAAATTCTCATGCAGAAAACTACCAGATCTACATCATTATCTCCATGTGACAGCCAAGACCTATTAGAACAATCTCCAGAGACAGAACTAGATCTTAAATTGCAAACTATCTCCTTTCACAAATAGAAAACTTAAACAAATATATAAGGGAGAAGTGATTTAAGTCTTACTATACTGCCAAAAAACCCTTAAAATACAAAAAGTCTACATATAATATTTCAAGAAATCACAAATGAGGACTGACCAAACCTATATGAGTCCAAGTGAGAAATGAAAGAAAAAGGGGGAGGCTAGGTGGTGCAATGGATAGAACACTGGCCCTGGAGTCAGGAGTACCTGACTTCAAATCCGACCTCAGACACTTAATAAGTACCTAGCCATGTGGTCTTGGGCAAGCCACTTAACCCCATTTGCCATGTAAAAAACCTAAAAAATGAAAGGGGAAAAAAACCACACACACTTCTCAGCTCCTCACAAAAGGTACATATTTTAAAGTTCAAAAAATTTCTTAACCAAAATCCAGAGGCTCTAATTCAAAAATAATGTACAAAAAGACAGAAAGAAAGGAAAAGTGCATATAACAATATACCAGTCATCATCACACAAGAGCTAGCTAGCACTGTTAAGGACATGTGTGATAATAATATTCAAGAAGGTAGAAGTTAATGCAAAACAATGCATTACCACTGAAATAGCAAACCAGAGTATAGTATTCCTGGGGGAAATGTGACATTAATCAATGGAATGGAATAATTATATTTAACTGACTCCTCTGTGTGAGCTATTGCCATAGCAGTTTCAGCATTAGCCTATGTAATACTCCCAACAACCTGTGAAGCTGGTGCTATTATAGAAGACAATAGAATACTCCATGGTATTTATGATGAGTAGGTACTTAGTATTTTATACATTGGAGTCAAGAGAAACATGGAGAAATATAGGTTTTTTGAATCAATGCTGAACAAAATAAACAGAACCAGAAGGACATTGTACACCCTAACAGCAATTTGGGGGTGATTTTCAAACTTAAAGAACTTTCTCATTCCATAAGTGCAATAATCAGTGACAATTTTAGTGTATCTGTCATGGAGAATACCATCTATATCCAAAGAAAGAACTGTGGAGTTAAACAAAAACCAAAGTATATTACCTTTAATTTTTAAAAACAAGTTGTCTTATGTACTACATAATTTTACTATCTCTAATATTTTATTTTTGCCTCAAGGATATGATTTTTCTCTCAACACATTCCATTTTGAGCAATATATCGCATGGAAACAATGTAAAAATCAGCACACTTCCTTCTGTGTGGGAGGCTAGGGGAAGGGAAGGTGGGGAAAATGTGTAAAATTCAAAACCTATCCAAAAAAATGGTAGAAAATACTATTGTAAATACTTGGAAAAGAAATAAAATATGTATTGAATAAGAAAAAAATTTAGCTTATGAAAAAGCACTTCCTTAGGAGGCCTTTCTTAGTTCCCCCATTCCTTTTAAGGTTATTTTCCAACTCTGAAATATTTATTGTTTAGTTACTGATTTACATACATTGCCTCCACTATTAGAATGTAAGCTGATTGAAGGCAGGAATTTTTTTCCCATTGGCCTTTTCTTTGCATTCTGTATAATTGTGATGCCTGGAACATGGTAAAAGTTTGATAAAGATTACAAAATAAAAAAGAAATATATGCTTTTGAGCATATGGAAAAGTATTGCGTTTTGAAGTATTCATATTCTAACAAGGAAGAAAAACCCATGTCTCCTCAATACTCTGCTGTCTTCATAGACTGAGAGAGAAAAATAATATGGATAACTGCAAGTCAGTTCTTTATTATATTTTCCTTATAAACAGAAGATTAAGGAAAGGGAAAGAAATAGCTTAGGGAAGAAAGAGCAAAGAACTTACTATTCCACTTAATCAGGGGGAATAAGTAGATCAAACAAATATGAAGTAAGTATACTGCCATCATTTTTATCTGAAATCAATTGGGATTAAATTCATATATGTGTGTACAAAAAAGATTCTTACAAGCTGAATTTGAACAATTTCAACAATACATGAAATTCAGCCATTTCCTATTACTATTTTGGAGTTTCATGTATTGCTTTTCATTACCAGTGATATGTCCATGTATAATCCATGTCATGTTCATCTACTGCCAAGTGGGATACTAATTCTACTAGAAAGTTCCAAACAGGGGGCAGCTAGGTGGCGCAGTGGATAAAGCACTAGCTCTGGAGTCTGAAGTACCTGAGTTCAAATCCGCCTCAGTCACTTAATTACCTAGCTGTGTGGCCTTAGGCAAGCCACTTAACCCCACTGCCTTGTAAAAAAAAAGTTCCAAACAATTAATTATCAGCAAAAAGTCCTTAATGCCATCTGCAATTACCAACAGAATTTAAATACAAAACACTTTAGGACTGTTAAACTGTTTTTTTAAAGCCAACATTGAGGATATGTTTTTCCCCCTCAGATGTTGAACATTTGTTCCAGCAGTGTTGTCTCAGTTCTTTACTGATACTAGAGTAGAAAGGAATTATAGAAATATGAACTGGAGAGACCAGCTAAGATGGTCAAGTAGGAGGAAAAAACACCATGCTACACAGTTTCAGCTAATGAACGATAGAACCAAAGTACAGATGGGATCATCTTTACTTTATTCTTTCTATACTCCTTCCTTCATTTTTTCCTTCCTTCTTTCCTTCCTTCTTTGCTTCTTTCTTTCCATATATCCATGTTTAGTTTTTACTTTTCTCCTTCCTTCCTTTTCAATAATAAATTTCAATACTGCAGGCTCTGGACCAGAAGGCATTGGGTGCCTGATATGGGAAAACATAATACAAGGAGACATTTTCCCAATAATTTTTAAAAACTTCTCATAAAGATAAGTATCTCCCAAAATGTGGCAGGTCTCTATTGTCTTTTTAATCTAGAGGAAAGGTAAAAATCAATTCTAAAATGTAAACAGTTGTATATCTGTTTACAACATCATGGGAAAAATCTAACCTTAGTTCTTCCCAAAAGAGTTGAGATTTGAGTTCTAAGAATGAAGCTTCAACAGGTTCCATAACATTTGATGCTACTCGATGATTGCTATGAATATATTTTATTCCCATGTATTAACTTGAATGATGCCCAAGAAAAAAGGAGGCATGTGCTTCCAGTAGAGAGCAACAGAAAATAATTTACTTCGTCCTCAAAAAGGCTGACTTACAAAATGCAATATATCAATGTCATAGGATATTCATCTTTCCAATCTGTTCTATGCCATATCTGTGCCATGAATGGTTATAATTCAGTCATTAGCTTTAGCAAAGCTTGTCCCTGGAGACCAAAAGTTTTTAATTTAATTCTGAAACTGATAATCCATGCCTTGAAGATATCTTGACTAAGCTATTGTATGACAGAAAAAAAAATGTCTTGATATTTGCAGAATACCTTAGAAATATATCTTTCCATGTAAAAGAATGAGATGGAGACTCTTTTTCTATTTGTGTTATTTTTAATAAGTTCATAAATCTATTTAAAATTTAGTATCCAATATGTTATATACTGTTTGTCTAATTTCAATTTCTCCATGAATGTTTATTAGTTTTTACAAGAGTTATTACCAAATAAGGACTTCATTTCTGGGCCATTTATGGTTTCAGGTTTAGTAAACACAGAATATGACATTCCATTGCACTTGTTCTGCCTCTTTAGTTACATTGATCTCTATTGTTTAAATGTTTTCAATATTTCTGACTACTATTTTATAATGTAGTTTCAATTTTTAATATAACCCTTTTCATTCTTAAATTTCAGTGAATCATTTTTTGTTATACCAAATCTTTCCCTTCCAAATGTTTTGTTGTTATTCAATTAGTAGAGCAAATTATCTATTTGATTATGTCATTAATATAAGATACAATAAGAAAATTACTCTGAAGAACAATGCTATTTTTGTTATATTGGCATGTCCTAAATATGAATACTCAAAGTCTTTATGATTATTAAAACTCTCTCCTTAAAAGGTTGGTATCTCTTGAGTTTACACAAAGACCAGACATCCCAGCTTTTGTAATGAATTATCCTCACAAACATCTGTGAGATTATGACAATACCTTTTCTCACCCTTGGAAAAGCAAAACACTTGATTCTTTCCCATGTCTTTACTTTACTAATGACTGTTATGAGTTCTTGGTGGGACAATTGTTTCTTACACTGATTCATACAATAGCATTTTTCTTATTTGGACAATTTTGGTGATCTTTTGACTGAATTACCTGCATTATGGCTCTCTACTCAGCTCAGTTCCATAATTTTCCACACACACCACATCTGTTCACATCATCCCCTCTTCAATCAGCTCTGAAATGCTCTTAGAACTATAGTCTCATGCATGAACACTTTTTTGTCACTGAATAAGATTCATAGCCAGGTTATACTCTTCCTTTCTAGAGTTCCTTCATAGATTATATTCCCCTTCCTTACTTGATGGTCCAAAGAAAGGTTTCTTCTCTTTCTTTACATATGGAAATTCATCTCCTATCTACATTTCCTTGCAAAGTGAGTCATCCATGCCTAAAAAATAATTTTCCCTTTACTTCTACCCCTTTAGAATTCTTGATTTCCTTCATAACTGAGTGAACATGTCAACTCTTCCTGTCTCAAGAGGAATCTGACCATGAACTTCCTATTTCATACTGCATCTGTTATCAGTCAGATCATCAGTCTTATTTGGGAAGAAAACTGGCACATTGTATTCAGTGATATATATTCTGATTGCCAAAGTACACTACTACTACAAATAAAAATAATAAAAAAAATTTACAACTATATTGCTGTGAAAAGGCTGATTTTTTTACAATACTCAGTCTTGGGGTGACTAGGTTTCACAGTAGATAGAGCACCAGAACTGGAGTCAAGAGTACCTGAGTTCCAATCTGGCCTCAGACAGTAAATAACTACCTATTTGTGTGGCCTTGGGCAAGCCACTTAACCCATTGCCTTGCAAAAAAAAAATACTCAGTCTTTATGTCTCAGTCACCTTAACTACTATGTGAAAAATCAAGACCTGTGTATTTCTTCCTATGTTCATTAGGAACTCCAGAAGATAATGATCAAGATTTTTGAAAGACATATCATGCCATCAAGCTTAATTCCAGGAAGAAATAACAATTCATTAGATAGTATTGTCTCTGAGGAGCAAGTGAGGAACGTTAGAATATGCACTGCCAGCTCACCAAGGAGGTTCATGGTTCCCACTAGCCTTTTGCTCTCTCTGTTCATGGTGGCTATCTTGGACAGATGGACTCTACCTGTAGGTGAAAGGTAATCTCAGAGAAAAAAACTTCATGACTAACCTATATTTTCTGTCATTTTATTTTACCCCTATATATATTTTAAGGTTTGTACTTTTAGGGTTTTTGAGAAGGGACAGGTCCTTGGTCTCCACCAGGACATGCTCCTTGGAAGGAAAGATGTCTGTAATTTTCAAATCTTCATCTATTCCAAACCCATGTTTTACTTGATAGATATGGGATTAGACAATTTTGATTTAGAAAGGGGTAGACTCCCTTTTAACAAAACTGGATCTGGGATCATTAAATAAAGCCAGACAGATTTTAAGCCAAGCCAAAACTGGTCTTGAAATAGAATTAGTCTACCAATTTTTCAACTCTATTTTCAAACCTTTGCTTTGTATGAAGTTGAAATGTTGTGAGGAATTATAAGGTGTTAGTTAAAAAAATTCTCAGACGTACACCAGAAAAAAAGACTAGACTTCTGGGGTTATTGATTAGACTGAAAAGACACCAGCCTACATGCAGGAATGTGAAGGTGAAACAAAGGGAAAGGTGATAAAAGAAATCACTAAGTTGGAAGAGTTATCAAATATTTGGTCGAATGATTAAAATGGTTTTTATTAATACATCTCTGCAAAAAAAGGACCTCTTCTCTTTACACCCGTGAATGATGGCAATGTTATGTCTTATATACTGTTTAAAAGGTTTGTTTCCTCCCCCTTTGTGCCAATCTTTGGACAGAGTCACAATCTAATTGATACATGCTTCCCCATACATTTTCCCTGCTCTGCTCATGATGCTAATGAACACAAGAGAGTGAACTGTGAGTGAGATAAACTCTGACATTTCTTCAGTAGAATATTATAGATTGGAGAATAGTTAACTATGTGTCCCTTCTCCCTTGACAAAGCAACTTCTGGGATATTGATGAAGAGTCAACTGAACCCACCTCATCTGTTGAAGTCTGGGTGACCGTTCAGTTCCTGGGGCTAAAGAGATCATCTGGTTTCAGTTTGAATTTTATGCTCTTTTCCTTAGATTAGTTTACAGTCTAGATTGTAAGACCATATTACTCACTGACATGAGTGGGTCAATGGGGAAGGGAGAATTGAGTTAGGATAAATGTGATTCTTGGGCCTTTTGCTTTTGCCTCAATCTCTGTAATTGATTGGAGCCATTCCTCAAGAAACAAATGAAGCTTTCTCTTCATACCTTGAAAGATCTCCATTTGAGTAACCCTAGACCTTGGAATCTGAAGGCACTAGATTCCTGGAGGGTCCATTTGGGTGATTGAAGGTTGGGGGTGACCCCTTCTGGTTTGGGCATAAGAGACTTGGATCTAAAGGAAATTGATCCTGAGAGGTCTCTGTCATTATTCAAAATGGGAAGGGCCTTCTCCTAAGCCTTCCCCTGTGGTAAATCAAGTAAAAGACTAAAATATAAAAGGAAAAGTAAGAAGAAAATGATTAAATATTGTTTAGGGAAATAAAGATATAGGAGAAGGAAAACATTTGGTCTCCCTTTGGGAGGGAGAGATTGTCAGAAGAGAGGCTGAAATCTCACCTCTCTGCATTCCTGAGACATCATTTGCCAATGGCCTGTGTTTTGAAATTGTCAGTTTGGAAAATTCTGTTGTGTTTTGTGTGATCTGTTTGTGCCTCATCTGTCTTTATGTGTTTAGAATGTCTATTTACTTGTGTGATTTGTTAAACAGGGAAAGGAAAAGTTTGCAAGTTCCCCTAAAGAGTTCCTTGGGTAAGCTCATTTTGTTTTGAATTTTTAGCCAGTATTCATCTAACTCTCCCTGGTTCTTCCCTTGAGCTTGCTTTCTGCCTGTGTTACAGTAGCTAATATGATCCCTCCCTCCTCACTCCTGGGTTGTCTCCTGCGCACTTAAAAGAGGGATTTTCTTATTTTGATTAAAAATGAATGGATTATGGAGGCCAAACTACTCACCCTGTTATTCTGACATTATGAGAAGGGCCCCCCCTTTCCTGTTTATATTACCTTCTCTTCCCAGTTCTCCATGATTCTGTGGTGCTAGAAGGTTTTTCCCCCACTCTCTTTCAGAAAAAAGGACAGAGAGAGAGAGAGAGAGAGAGAGAGAGAGAGAGAGAGAGAGAGAGAGAGTTACTTCAGGAAGAACTAGTAAAATAAATGTGCAAAGTGACCTTACTTTGAAGTTAAAGAAACAGGAAAGAGACAGTTAATATTATCATAGAAAGAAATTCTATTTTAATTTTAAAAAATAGGCTGTTAGAAAATCAATCTCAGAAAGACTAGAGAGTAAGGTTAATCCTAAAGTATATAATGTGATTACCAAGATATGCCAGTATAGGAAAAACTAAATAGTTAATCTTTTTCCATAATGATATGGTAACAGAGCTTCAGGAATTTATCAATTTAGAATCTGGTAATGTTGGTTATTACAGAAAATTATGGGACATGTAAGGATTTAAGAATAGAAGATCGACTGCCCCCCCCAAATGATTGTTCCTCTATAAAAGTTATTCAGCTTATCTATTTGAAGAATGCGAGGACAGTGAATATTATGATTAGGCTAAGGGATTTTGGGATGACTATTTGCCTTCTCCAGGGTTTTAGTAGTCATAATCAAGAAATACTAACTATTAAAAGTTTGGAATGGAAAATGCATTGTGAAAAGTGAAATCATATCTGTGGTTTATATAGCTGTATAAGTTACGTGACTCTATTTCAGAATAGTATGAATTAAAGTCAAGAGGAGCTAATGAAAAGGAATGGAGGAACAGTATATTAAGCTGTATAGTCTCTGTCAGAGGTTCTGAAAGTACTAGGCAGAAAATCCATACATAGAGACAATTGGGGTTTTTGAACAATTTGTTAAGTATGGAAATTGGTTGAAGCATGTAGACAGAAGGTTTGAGCAGGTTTGACTTTGTATATACCAAATATGCATTTTGGTAACTTTGTTAAGTGGCTTACAAATCATTCTATGAGAATAAGGAAGTGGTTGTGCAGTGGTACCTACGTGGAAATCAGCTCTGCCCTCACTGAGGTGGTGGTAGCAGTGCAGAGTTAAAGAAAGGGGAGGGGCATTCTTTTTTTAAATTTATTTTTAATAAAGATATTATTCGAGTTTTACATTTCCCCCCCATCTTACTTCTTTCCCTCCACCCCTGCACAGAGAGCACTCTGTCAGTCTTTACTTTGTTTCCATGTTGTACCTTGGTCCAAATTGAGTGTGATGAGAAATAAATCATATCCATAAAGAAGAGAAGAGAAGTCTAAGAGGTAACAAGATCAGCCAATTAGATATCTGGATTTTCTAAATTAAAGAGAATAGTCCTTGCATTTTGTTCAAACTCCACAGCTCCTTATCTGGATACAGATGGCACTCTCCTTTGCAGACAGCCCAAAATTGTTCCCGAATGTTGCACTGAAGAAATGAGTGTGAGTCCTTCAAGGTTGAGCATCACTCCCATGTTGCTGTTAGTGTGTACAGTGTTTTTCTGGTTCTGCTCATCTCACTCAGCATCAGTTCATGCAAATCCCTCCGGGCTACCCTGAAATCCCATCACTCCTGGTCTAATAGAACAATAGTGTTCCATGATATACATATACCACAGTTTGCTAAGCCATTCCCCAATTGAAGGACATTTACTTGATTTCCAATTCTTTGCCACCACAAACAGGGCTGCTATAAATATTTTTGTACAAGTAATGTTTTCACCGTTTTTCATCATCTCTTCAGGGTATAGACCCAGTAGTGGTATTGCTGGGTCAAAGGGTATGCACATTTTTGTTGCCCTTTGGGTATAGTTCCAAATAGCTCTCCAGAAGGCCTGGATGAGTTCACAGCTCCAGCAACAGTGTAATAGTGTCCCAGATTTCCCACAACCCTTCCAACAATGATCATTATCCTTCCTGGTCATATTGACCAATCTGAGAGGTGTGAGGTGGTACCTCAGAGAAGCTTTAATTTGCATTTCTCTAATAATTAATGATTTAGAGTATTTTTTCATATTGCTATGGATTGCTTTGATCTCCTCATCTTTAATTTGCCTTTGCATATCCTTTGACCATTTGTCAATTGGGGAATAGCTTTTTGTTTTAAAAATATGACTCAGTTCTCTGTATATTTTAGAAATGAGTCCTTTGTCAGAATCATTAGTTGTAAAGATTGTTTCCCAATTTATTACATTTCTTTTGATCTTGGTTACATTGGATTTATCTGTGCAGAAGCTTTTTAATTTTTTAAAAATTTTTTTTTTAGGTTTTTTTTTTTTTGCAAGGCAATGGGGTTAAGTGGCTTGCCCAAGGACACACAGCTAGATAATTATTAAGTGTCTGAGACTGGATTTGAACCCAGGTACTCCTGACTCCAAGGCTGGTGCTTTATCCACTATGCCACCTAGCTGCCCAGAAGCTTTTTAATTTACTGTAATCAAAATAATCTAATTGATTTTTGGTGAACTTCTCCAACTTTTCCTCAGTCATAAACTGCTCTGGGGAGGGAGGTTCTTAAAGAAAATAAAAAGCTATGCTGTGAGGAAAGTTTAGAAGTTCACAGGAAGAAAGAACCTTTAAGGAAAAGAGTGAGAAGTTAGAGGAGAGAAGATTTCCTATCCTTATTCTTTCTTCTGTGTTGGGGGAAGGGTTGGTGGGTTGGACACATGGTGGTCTCAGTCCCATCCAGCATCTTGTTAAGACGAGCCCTAGACCAAGCCCACCTGAGTGTCCCATGGAGGGAGAGGGGGAGAGAGGAGACATCAAGTGCCTAAGGCTTAAAGGGAAGGAGACCCCATCACAAGTGGGATATAAGATAAGAAAGGAAAAATACATAAAATCCAGAGTTTAAGAGACATGTTTATTGAAAAGAAATCACATTTAATTAATATCTGCTGGCCATGTGGCCTAAGTGATTGAATATTATTGTTTTTATTGTTTCTGAAATAAAGTTTTGGGAAACACACTGAGGGTTTTTAGTGTTCTAACATTCTGACAAATTTTGTACAGAATGGGAGGAATTAAATAACCTAGATTGTAAAATTAGTTTAGGATTAAAATGTTTTAACAATATTGTAACTTTTTAATGGAGTTATGAGGTTTGGGATTTTAAACTATTGTAACTCCTCTGAGTTAAAGAAAAGTGCTATTGGGTTACTAAGAAGAGAAATTCCTACATTATCAGGGATGTTTACTGATGTCTTTGGGGAAAAAGCTCTAATTGGTTTTAATGTTAAGTTTAATAATGCTAACAATTGCATTTTTATTATGGACAGAGCTTTTGGGAGGTGAGTGCTAGATTCCCTGTATAAGGTACTCTAAAGTTTTTATCAAACTAAACTGTTGGGAAGTTAGTTGAGTTGTAAATACATTGGGGTTTTAAATATGTCATATGTATGAGATTGGATTCTGAGAAGTTGGGTAAAGAGACAGCAGTGTAAAGAACACAGGATATTTATTTTGCTCTTGTTCTAAGGGATTTGAGATGTTTAATTAAGAATCTTAATGTTTAATGTATATTAACAATGCATGTTTAATGTTAAAGAAGTCAAGAATGTGGACTTCTCTCTTACTGCAGGCAGCTGATGGGGGGCTCTGAACAAATTGCACTTGTGGGCCCTATTGTAAGGTAACTTATTGATGAATAAGATGTTTTTATCAGTTATGTGATATTCTTTTGTAACTGCAAATAGATTATATTTGTAATAATTAGTTATCTCTTGTGAATGTTATTTAAATACTGTATTGTTAAAGCCTAGGATTAATGTGATTGCTTTGAAAGGCAATAAGGAAAATATGAAAAAGTATGACCCTTTCTGGGATGAATCTGTAGGTTCATGAATAATGTAATAATTGAGGGATTGCTTTGTACAATTTATTAATTTGTATGTTACTCTGTTACTCATATTGCTGTCCTGTTATAATGAAATTAATAGCACATGTTGGAAATTTAAAGCTTCCTAAGATGTTTCAATGGTTTTAAAGAATTCTGAAAAGTAATTTGTATGTTAGGGGACAGCTAGGTGGTGCAGAGCTTAGAGCACTCTCAGACCTGAGTTCAAATAAGGTTTCACTTAGTGATTGTCTGTGTGTGTGACCTTTGGGCAAGTCACTTAACCCAAATTGCCTTGCTGAAACAAACAAAAAAAAAAACATTTGTATGTTGAGGATGTCTAGTAGGTAAACAAGTTTATGTATAGAGGTTTCTAATTATTTATGTGAATTGGGAATATTTTAGCTCTATATGTATATTCCAAAGCAGTGGTTGTTTGCTCTGAAGCAAAAGCATGTAATATGAGAAAGATAAACACAAGATAATTTGAGAGTTTTCTATGTAATCTCTTGGACAAAGGAGACATTTATTTGTTGTACGAAACAACAGACAAGAAGGAGGTTTCTCTAGCCATGGGCAATCTGATATACCATCTTTATATACAGATAGAGTAGATATGATTTCAGTCAAAGGGATGTCTCTACTAAGAAGTAGGAGATGAAGCCTGTAGGGGCAGTCATAGTTAGAAAGATCCAGGAAGGATACTCAGAGCTTTAGGTAGGGGGTTTCATTCATTGGGACTCCATTAGGATAATAATTAGAAATCAGTGAATTGTATTCACTGGAATTTCTAATTAGGTAAAACATCTATTTTTAAATCATCAAACTTTTACCTAATTTTCTATCTTGTCAGATACCAGAATGGTCAACAAAAGGAAATGCTAAAGGGTAAATGTCATTCTCCTCGAGCTAATGAAGCCAATGGGCTAAAGATGTCAGGGGACATGGATGGGTAGCCAAAGGGGAAGCTTCTAAGCCCAGCTAAGGTTGGACCCCTTTGACTTGATTTCCCCAAAATGATATTTGGATAATGTCACACCTGGAAGAATAAATCTGGCCTAAAATATTTGACTCACCTACGTGACGTCTGCCTGTACACTGACATTCAATACTTATATCTGTAAAGGAATTTTCCTTTAATGTCCTAGATATTCACAGTTAGTTACTAAGCAAACTAAAAAGTTTTTAGGTGAATTGGGTCTAATAGTCAGAGATAGGCTAGTTGTCTGGCTCTGACACCTGCTACATGCTAAGATAGGAATTAAGTTTCCTTAGTTTTTGTGTTAGAGGGGATATTTAGGTAAGAAGAATGGGAAATTATTAGGATAATTAAATTTTCAAATTCTAGTTTAAGGAAAGGAATGTGAGTTAGATAAGTATACAAGGAAAAGGAAAATATGGGAATATTTGGCAAAAAATCATTTTGTTTAAGGATATTTGAGTCATTATTGTAATGAGAGCAAAGGTTAAAATCGTTTTCTTTTAAACCATATGCTGAGTACTCTTAGGACAAAGATGACTGTTTTTAATGTATATGTTACAAGCTTGACTCTATGTGACCATTCTCATTGGTAGTTTGCTCATGTAGTAAAACACTAATGGAAGTTTATTGTGTTAAAAGTGAAGTATGTGTGTCAATATGGCAATAAGGCAAAATGTAAATTGTAATAAGTTCCAGAATCTCATTGTTTTGTGATGGAAGGCATGTGTTTTGATCTGAGTAAATTGTTAAGCAGTTTCTTTACCAGAAGACAATTAGTCACCAGAGCTGTAGAGGACATTTTGGAACTGATTCAGGGGATGCTGAGGAGAGACACTGGACCAGTTCATCTCCGGCATCTCTCACCTATGTGTAAATTGTTTATCCCCTTGACTTTGTAAGTGTGACACCCCTGGAAAGGAGGAGGGGAGGCAGGGTAAAAATGTTTCTCCATTGAGAGAGGATTGAGAGAGATTATTGGGTGACAGTACCCCTTGGTCTGCCATAGATTCTCAGTCTCTGGTCAGATGTGCACTGTGACACAGGATTCTGATCCAGAGGAGAGAAGCACCACTGGCATATGAATGAGTCAATACAGGGTGACTATTGTTTATAACTGACTGGACAGGATATTTTTCTAGGGAGTAGTATGGACATGTCCAGAAGCAGGGTACTTATATTCTGGACTGTACAACTTAGAGATAGGTGGCCTCAGACTCATGTGAGATTAATGATGTCAACTGGAGGACTTGTTAAGGGAAACTGATTATGAGTTAGCATGGACTTGCAAGGAAATTGCAGAAATAGCCATTTGCAAGAAAAATAATTTAAGGAACATCACTTGGTATATTAGCTATTCTTGGGGTTGATCCAATGGCACAAAATCAGGAATTTAGTTTGATCAATTTTGGAGCCAAGAAGACCTTTCTAAATGCATTGGTATAAAAATTTCCAGTGGAAAGAGATAACTTTGGAAATGTATCTATCATCATGGTGATTATAGGGCCTATCTAAAAGGGTCCCTTGGAAGTGATCAGTGAGTTGCTATCTAGATTTATGGGCCTACTCAGAAATTTGAAGTATTCTCATCAAAATGAAAGAGGAGGGATTGTTTCCTCCCGCTTTGTGGCAACCATTGGATAGAGTCATAATCTAATTGATATGTGCTCCCCCATACATTTTCCCTCCTCTGCTCATTATGCTAATGAACACAGGAGAATGAATGGTGAATGCAATAAAGTCTGAGATTTCTTCAGTAGAATATTATAGATTGGAGAATAGTTAACTGTGTGCCCCTTTCTCCCTTGACAAAGCAACTTCTGGGATATTGGTGAATAGTCAACTTAATCCACCTTATCTATTGAAGTCCTGACATTCCATTCAGTTCCTGGGGCTGAAGAGATAATGTGGTTTTAGTTTAAATTTTATTCTCTTTCCATAGATTAGTTTAATTTCTATATTGTAAGACTGCATTCCTCATTAAGGAGGGTTGGTCCATGGGGGATCGAATTAGGATAAATGTGATTCTTGGGTCTTTTTCTTTTGCCTCAATCTCTGTAATTGCTTGTGGCCCTTTCCGTGAGAAACAAATAAAGTTTTATCTTCATACTTTGAGAGATCTCTAAAATTTATTTAAGTGGCATTTGTCCCACACAACAGGAATATGTATGAATTTCCTTGAGTAGGTGCAATGGTAAACAACAGAGACCCTAGATCAACTCAGGACCCAATGGAGTAGGTCTGGCCTAATCACAGGTCTGATCAGGTTAGGATCAATTCCTTTCTCTTACATTCACATACCTGCACATAGGCACACAGGCAGACCCCAGTCTTTGTAATATAAACTAACAAACTCCAGTCACATCCTTCTGGAAATTGAACACCCACATTCCTCACATCCCTCACCTGACATGAAGTCATCTCACCTAAAGGGAGGTCAAAACCAGATCCCACTAGTCCTGGGTTGACCTAGGGTCTCTGGCTTCTGCAAGGGAACTTACTTAATGAGATCTATGCATATTACTATACACTCCCCCTGTAACAATTGAGGCTCATCAGCATAACATGCATTGCATGAACTGCATGGGGAAAACATTAAAGAGTGGTATTGAGTAGGTATATTGATTAGGCAACACCTCTAAAGATTCAGACCAGTGATTGGTTCAGAGGAGAGAAGAAAGTCTCTCAATTTGGATATAGGACTAGACATGGTCACAATTCAGGTATTTTTTTCCCACTAAGGGAAATTGTCCTTTCCTTCAGGAAAGGTAATAAAAGCAATTCTAGCACGCTTATAGCAACTATTCTCTGGAAATGAATTTGGAGCTTAATGTGAATTCTTGTCTCTTTTTTGAAGGGCAAGAATTTTCTTGGTTTTGACCTTAAGGTAGCCAAAGGACCTCAAGCATTTCTCTATAGTTAGAATTCATTTAGGGGTGCCCTCAGTTTCTGTGTCTTTGGGGTCTTCTAGGGTGAAAGCAAATCAGGTTCCCCTTTTGTTGTCTATGTGTTTTGTTTTGGGAGTTGTGTCTTTGGCACCCCAGTATGTGACACTTTGGGCAAACCTTGTTTGGTTCTGTGTATATCTATTCAGATACCTGTGCTTATTTGTTGTTCTTCTAAATACCTAGCTTGTTTTTTTATTGTTGATTTGTTTTTTTTCTATGACTTGATTGGTTGGGGCAGTAGTCTATTGTATTTTCTCTGTACTAATATGACCAAATCTTTTTTCTGCTTTCATTTCTACTCCTCTATCAGGAAAGTGACTTCCAACCTGTCATTTTGATTCTCTGACTTTTTGACCTGTAAAATAGCAGGGTAAATTGGAATTTCTGCAAATTAAGTGCCACGGATTATATTAATCCAAAAATTGTGGTTTTGAAAAGAGAGATTCTGTTTGTCCTATTTTTACCTTGGGTAGAAAGAGCTATTCATTTTTTAGTTTTTCCTCTGGTAATCCTGATGGAAAGCAGTTTCTCATTTATTTGGATTCTGTCTTCCTTCCCCTCCCCCCCACGCCCCACTGTTTTCCTATCTAAGGGAAAGTTTCTTGTAAGAAAATGAGATTTAGGCATGGATAGGTTGCACAGTGGATAGAGCACTGGCCCTGGAGTCAGGAGGACTTAAATTCAAATCCAGCCTCAGACACTTCTAGCTATGTGAACTTGGGCAAGTCACTTAACCCTGTTACCTTCCAAAAACCTATAAAAAATAAAATTCAAATATAATAGAGAGGGGACAGCTAGGTGGTGTAGTGGATAAAGCACAGGCCTTAGAGTCAGGAGTACCTGGGTACAAATCTGGTCTCAGACACTTAATAATTACCTAGTTGTGTGGCCTTGGTCAAGCCACTTAAACCCATTTGCCTTGCAAAAAACCTAAAAAACAAAACAAACAAATGTAATAGGTAAATTTGGACTGGTATTTTAAAGACTATACTAGTTAAAAATTAAGGATTATTTTACAAAAAATGATCTGTTGATTTAAAAGCTATGTTATGGAGATTTATGAATTCACTACAAATTACATACTGATTCAAATCCATTTTAAAAATCTTCTTTTAAAATTTTAAAAGAATTGTCCTATTCCTTGTCATACAAGACAGGAAGTAATGTAAAAATATTTTGAGAATATTTTATCCAAACTTAACTAAAATCTGAATAGATTCTGGAAATGTTTGAAATTTGATTTTTAAGGTATATACATATATTATATATATATATATATATATATTAACTATATATACACACTCAAATATATATGTATGTATGTGTTTTTCTACATGAGTATTAGAACTTAAATAAAAAAGATAAGTTATGAAATTTTTCTAGGAGTGTGGAACCCAGATTTGAAATGTTTTAGGATGTGCTCATGTTTGGAGTTGAATGAATCCTAGCATCCATTAAAGTGAGCATTGTTAGATTAGTAGACTCTCAGGGAGAATTCAAGGTTTTGGTTTCTGAATAAAGCAGGGAAGCTGAAAAAGTCATATGTTGATATTAACTTTTTCAAATGAAGAGATAGATATAGCTATATGTCCAGTCTAAAACTCTATTTGACATTTCCAGTCCCAGTTTAAATGAAATAAAAGTTCTAAAAGAATGATTCACTCCATTTATTTGTTTGGCTTTGGGATTTAATTGTCTAAAAACAATTAAATTAAAATTAATAAGCAAATAGTAGATTATTGTCTAATTTAGGATGTCGTAATTTTTAAGTTTTCACCTTTTTTTTAGGTTTTTGCAAGGCAAGTGGGATTAAGTGGCTTGCCCAAGGCCACACAGCTAGGTAATTGTTAAGTGTCTAAGGCCGAATTGGAACTGAGGTACTCCTGACTCCAAGGCTGGTGCTCATTCACTGCGCCACCTAGCCGCCCCAAGATTTAAACTTTTTGCTCCATGACAGAACATTTTATTTCTCTGAGAAACTGCACAAAGATAATTATTTCCCATGAAAAATCAGTCAGTAAATCAGGTTTAAACTAGGAGAGATTTCATGATAAATATCTACAGGAAGCCTTTTGAAGTTACCCACACCTTGCTTTAGAAGAAAAGCAGCTTCCTAATTCACCATGTGCTATCAAACAAGATTTGTATTGATTTCAGAACAAAGAATTTTTAGAATGAAAGGGAAAAGGAACAGGACTACCTAAATTTAAAATTTTGAAGTCTAGGTTATATGATCTCTTTTTAATTAGAAAACTATAATTTAAGGGCTAATTTTATATGCAAGGTAATCTAAAATTTTGTATTAAATAAAGACATATTTATGCTTCTTTTTTGGTTTGTTTTTGCTAGGTAATCAGATTAAGTGACTTGCACAAGGTCAGATGGTTAGGTGATTATTATGTGTCTGGAACTGAATTTGAACTCAGGACCTCCTGACTCCAGGTTCAGTGTTCTATCCACATTGCCACCTAGCTGACCCAAGATATTTTTAAATGCATAAATATTAAAATGCATAAATATGATCATAGAATTTTAAGTGTTCTTAATGTTCTAATTTTAAAATTTCACTGTTTATGATGAACAGAATGAATCAATTAATAAAATTTAAGTAAAATAAATATCTTATAGACTACTTTGGGATTTACGATACTTCCATTATAACTAAAATATCAATTGTATCTGGTCCTTAGCTGCAATTAGTAACATTTTACATATGGGAATTGTACCTGATTTTATCTCAATATATGTGGATTAATAAGCTTCCAGTATTCTTCTCAATTGGAGAAATGTGAGCCATTTTCCCTTCCTAAAAGGAATAATCATTACCTGGGAGTATTCAATCATCCAAATTTTTATACCAAAGGAAATTGATTAAAGATTATTTTAGTTTTAGTTCATAAAGTTCACAAAATCATTAACTGAAGTACAAAGAAAATCTCATAATTCTAAAAAGAATTTTTACAAACATCTAGTTGTAAATAGTCGTTAAAAATATTCTGTGGTAAAGTTTTATACAAAATTGGGGTGTAGTTCTTAAATTTGTTCTTATTAAAAAGGTATATTTGAATATAGAAGGCAGTTTCATCAAATGAAATAATTATGTAAGTTAAAGTAGAAGATATACAATAAATTAGTCAATTCTATTCAACTGATCTATGTAGGATTACTCCTAGTGATAAATCTAATGAAAAGAATACATTAAGTAAATTTTAAAGGTCTGGTAAAATTTGGGGATAATAGGAGTAATTTTATTAGTTATGTTTTTTCTCTCTCTCTGGCTTAGAAAACTAAGTCACCCTAAAAATCTTTACCTCATTAATTTGACCAAGGAAAGTGATACATGAAAACTTTGTGATTAAAGTTTTTAAAACTCCATTTCTGGGAAAAATTTTCATCTTTTAAGTTAATTCATTGAACTATTATTCTGATATTGATGATAACAGCTGTGTTCAACTTACTTAGATGAATGAAATCAGGGATCAGTAATGCTGTTTGGGTGCAGGTTTTGTTTTGACTCAGCTGAAGTTAACTGTTGATGACAATTTTTCTGCCCTCAGTGAATTTGACTCAAAACAACTTTGAATTCCCTTTCAAAGAAAACTTTGAATATTTCTGCTAGAATACTGTAGGTCTTGACTGACTGATTAAAAAGTGTCTATTTTTTAAGGTAGTAAAAGTGAAACATTTTGTCATTATATAAAATCATCTAAACTATTTTCAGTAGAAAAGATTTTGCTCTGAACTGAAAAAAAAGTTTTTGATCTTTATTTGTTGCCATTTCCATAGGAAAGGTAAGAAATATCTTAATGTTTTGAATTTATCACCAGTACATAATTAAAATTCTTGAAGATTTTAATTTTTTGTTGATTTTTTAATGAATGAGTATATTTAAGTAGAAGCAAATAAACTTATGAAACGCACCATGTAAATTCATTACGATTATAAGGTTAAAGTTGAAACAATATCTATGCTGTTTTGTCTGTTGCTCTAAGTTATAAGATTTCAGTATGAGAACATTAAGCTTGGAGAAATATAATAATGTATATGTTACCCTACCTGGAAATCTGATTGTTTTGTTAATAAAAAATTTGGTAACAGCTGTTGAAATATTTTTTATTATTTTAAAAATATTTTAGTTGTTTTTCTAACTACATATAAAAATAGCTTTTGCCAATCATTTGGTTTTGAGTTTTACATTTTCTCCTTCACGTCCTTTCCTCCCCTCTCTCCCTGACAAAAAGCAATCTGATATAGGCTCTACATTTCTAATCATGCTAAACATGGTTCTATATTGATTATGTTGTGGGAGGTAAATAGAAAAAAGAAAACATCAGAGAAGAGTTTTCATAAAAACAAGGCAATTTTTAGAAATTCAAGGTAAACTTTGGTTTTCATTTAAACTCCACAGTTCCTTTTCTGATATGAATAGTATTTTTCATCACAAGTCTTTCAAAATTGTCTTTTTTATTGTGCTACTCTAATGAACAAGTTCATCATGGTTGGTCATGACCCCATGTTGTTGTCAGTGAATGGTCTTCCGGTTCTGCTCATTTCACTCAGCATCAATTCATGCAGGTCTTTCCAGTCTTTTTTTGAATTTCCATCCCTCATGATGTTTTATAGAACAACAGTGTTCCACAATAGTATACCACAATTTTTTCACCATTCCTCAATTCATGGGCATTCTCTCAGTTTCTGTGCCACTACAAAAAGAATTCTTCTGAGTTTTATTGTACATATGGGTCTTTCCCCCTTTTTAGGATCTCTTTGGAATATAGGCCTAGTAGTGCACAGTTTTATTTGGGCATAATTCCAAATGATTCTCCAGAAACTCCAGAAATGTGTGATCAGTTCATAACCCCAACAATTAGTGCCCCAGTTTTCCCACATCCTCTGCAACATTAATCATTTTGTTTTTTGTCTTCTTAACCAATCTGATAGGCTGTGAAGTGGTATCTCAGAGTTGTTTTAATTTGCATTTCTCTAATTAATGACTTAGAGCTATTTTTCATATAGTTATAGATAGCTTTGATTTATTTGTCTGAGAATTACCTTCCCTTATCTTTAGTTTTTTTTCTTTAGATTTTTTTTGCAAGGTAAATGGGGATAAGTGGCTTGCCCAAGGCCACACGCCTAGGTAATTATTATGTGTTTGAGACAATATTTGAACCCAGGTACTCCTGATTCCAGAGCCTGTGCTTTATCCAATGTGACACCAAGCCGCCCCTTCCCTTATCTTTAGAACATTTATCAAATGGGTAATGACTTATTTTTTTATAAATTTGATTCAGTTTTCCATATATTTTAGATATATATTGTCAGAAATATTATTTGCTTAAATTGTTTTCAAACTTACTGCAATCCTTCTATTCTTAGTTGCAGTTCTTTTGTTAGTGCAAAAACATTTCAATTTAATGTAATCAAAATTATCCAGTTTTTTATTAAATATTTTGTTTTGAGTTTTAAAAATTTTCCCCTAATCTTACTTCCCATCTCCCACTTCTCACAGAAGGCAATTTGCCAGTCTTTACATTGTTCCCATAGCATAAGTATATCCAAATTGAATGTGATGAGAGAGAAATCCTATCCTTAAGAAGGAACATAAAGTATAAGAGATAGCAAATGAAACAATAAGATATCACTTTTTTTGAAATTTATTTTTATTAAAGATATTATTTGAGTTTTAAAATTTTCACCACAATCTTGCTTCTCTACCCCCACCCCCACCCCCCCACGGAAAGCACTCTGTCAGTCTTTATTTTGTTTCAATGTAGTACCTTCATCCAAACTGAGTGTGATGAGAGAGAAATCATATTCTTAAAGAAGAGAAGAGAAGTCTAAGAGGTAACAAGATGAGACAATAAGATATCTGTTTTTTTTCTAAATTAAAGGGAATAATCCTTGCTCTTTGTTCAAACTCCACAGCTCCTTATCTGGATACAGATGGCACTCTCCTTTGCAGACAGCCCCAAATTGTTCGTGATTGCTGCACTGATGCAATGAGCAAGTCCTTCAAGTTTGAACATCACTCCCATGTCGCTGTTAGGGTGTACAGTGTTTTTCTGGTTCTGCTCATCTCACTCAGCATCAGTTCATGCAAATCCCTCCATGCTTCCCGGAAATCCCATCCCTCCTGGTTTCTAATAGAGCAATAGTGTTCCATGACATACATATAGCACAGTTTGCTAAGCCATTCCCCAATTGAAGCACATTTACTTGATTTCCAATTCTTTGCCACCACAAACAGGGCTGCTATAAATATTTTTGTACAAGTAATGTTTTTACCCTTTTTCATTATCTCTTCAGGGTATAGACCCAGTAGTGGTATTGCTGGGTCAAAGGGTATGCACATTTTTGTTGCCCTTTGAGCATAGTTCCAAATAACTCTCGAGAAAGGTTGGATGAGTTCACAGCTCCAAGAACAGTGTAGTAGTGTCCCAGATTTCTCACAACCCTTCCAACAATCATCATTATCCTTCCAGGTCATATTGGCCAATCTGAGAGGTGTGAGGTGGTACCTCATAGAAGCTTTAAATTGCATTTCTCTAATAATTAATGATTTAGAGCATTTTTTCATATGGCTATGGATTGCTTTGATTCCCTCATCTGTAAAATGCCTTTGCATATCCTTTGACCATTTGTCAATTGGGGAATGGCTTTTTTGTTTTAAAAATATGACACAGTTCTCTCTATATTTTAGAAATGAGTCCTTTGTCAGAATCATTAGTGGAAAAGATTGTTTCCTAATTTACTACAGTCCTTTTGATCTTGGTTACATTAGTTTAATCTGTGCAAAAGTTTTTTAATTTAATGTAATCAAAATCATCTAATTGGTTTTTGGTGATATTCTCCAATTCTTCCTTAGTCATAAACTGCTACCCTTTCGATAGATCTGACAGTTAGACGAGTCCTTGATCTTCTGATTTGCTTATAGTATTGTTTTTTTTTTTATGGTTATGTCCTGTAACCATTTGTATTTTATCTTGGTAAAGGGTGTGAGAAATTGGTCTAATCTAAGTTTCTTCCCTACTAACTTCCAATTATCCCAGCAATTTTTTATAAAAGAGTGAGTTTTTATCCCACTCTTTGGGTTTCTCAAACAACAGATTACTATAATCATCTCCTACTTTTACAGCTAATCTATTCCATTGGTTCACCACTCTATTTCTTAGCGAATACCAAACAGTTTTGAAGACTGATGCTTTGTAATATAGTTTTAGATCAGGTAAGGCTAAGCCACCTTCTTTTCACTTTTTTCCTTAAGCTCCTGGCAATTCTTGACTTTTTATTTCTCCATATGAATTTACTTACAATTTTTTCTGACTTGTTAAAGCAATTTTTTGGAATTTTGATTTATAGGGCACTAAACAGTTTACTTTTGGTAGAATTGTCATTTTTATTATATTAGTTCTACCTACCTATGAGCAGTTGATATTTGCACAGTTATTTAAATCTGATTTAATTTGTGTGAGAAGTGTTTTATAATTATTTTTAAAAAGATTCTGCGTCTGTCTTGGCAAATAGACTCCCAAGTATTTTATATTTTCTGAGGTTACTTTGAATAGGCTTTCTCTTTCTAACACTTCCTGCTGTATCTTGCTAGACATATGAAGAAAAGTTGAGGATTTATGAGGGTTTAATTTATAACCTGCAACTTTGCTAAAATTGCTAATTGTTCCCAGTAGGTTTTTGGATGATTTCTTGGGATTCTCTAGGTAGACCATCATGTCATCTGCAAAGGGTGAGAGTTTTGTCTCTTCCTTCCCAATTCTAATTCTTTCCATTTCTTTTTCTTCTCTTAATTGCTGATGATAAAATTTCTAATAAAATATGGAATAATAGTGGTGATAATGGGCAACTTTGTTTCACCCCTGATCTTTTTGAGAATGCCTCTAGCCTCTCCCCATTGAATATAATTCTTGTTGATGGTTTCAAATAGATACTGCTAATTATTTTAAGGAATAGTCCATTTATTCCTACACTCTCTAGTGTTTTTAATAGGAATGGATGCTGTATTTTATCAAAAGCTTTTTCAGCATCTATTGATATGATCATATGCTTTCTGACAGGTTTGTTGTTGATATAATTGAGTATCCTAACAGTTTTCCTAATATTGAACCAACCCTACATTCCTGGAATAAATCCTACTTGTTCATAATGTATTATCCTAGTGATGACTTGCTATAATTCTTTTGCTAAGATTTAATTTAGGATTTTTGCATCCTATATTCATCAGGGAATTAGGTCTATAATTGTCTTTCTCTGTTTTATCTCTTCCTGGTTTAGGTAACAGTACCTTATTGGTTACATAGAAAGAGTTAGACAGAGTTCCATCTTTCCCTATTTTTTCCAAAGAGTTTATAAAGAATTGCAGCCAATTGTTCCTTAAATGTTTGGTAGATATCACTTGTGAATCCATCAAGCCCTGGAGATTTTTTTTAGGGAGTTCAATGATGGCTTCTTGAATTTCTTTTTCTGAGATAAGGTGGTTTAGGTATTTAATCTCTTCTTCATTTAACCTGGCAAACTTTTATTTTTGTAAATATTCATCCATTTCACTTAGATTATCAAATTTATTGGCAAAAAGTTGGGCAAAATAATTTCAAATTATTAATTTATTTTCCTCCTCATTGGTGGTGAGTTCACCTTTTTCATTTATGATACTAGCAATTTGTTTTTCTTCTTTCTTTTTTTTAATCAAATTCACCAGAGGTTTCTCAATTTTATTGATTTTTTCATAGTACCACCTTTTGATTTCATTTATTAATTCAATAGTTTTTTGCTTTTTGATTTTATTAATTTCAACTTTAATTTTTAGAATTTCTAATTTGTAATTTAATTGGGGATTTTTGATTTGTTTTTTCTCTAATATTTTTATTGCATGTTTAGTTCATTGATTTCCTCTATCTCCAATTTATTTATGTAAGCATTTAGAGCTATAATATATCCCCTGAGAGTCACTTTGAATGAATCCTATAGGTTTTGGTATGTTGTTTCATTATTATCTTTATCTAGGGTAATATTGTTAATTTTTTCTATAATTTGTTTTTTGGTCCACTCATTTGTTAGAATGAGGTTATTCAGTTTACAATTTTTCTGAGTGGATGTCTCCTTGACCCAGTAGTGCATAGGACTTTTATTGCATTGTGATCTGAGAAAGATGTACTCACTATTTCTGCCTTTCTACAGTTGATCATTAGGTTTTTATGTCCTAGAACATGGTCAATTTTTGTATAATTTCCATGTATTGCAGAGAAAAAGGTATATTCCTTTCTATCCCCATTCAGTTTGCTCCATAAGTCTACCATATCTATTTTTTCTAACAATATATGTACCTCCTTTACTTCTTTCTTGTTTATTTTATGATTCGATTTATCTAGATGTGATAGCAGGAGATTGAGGTCTCCCACTAGTAGAGTTTTACTGTCTATGTTTTCCTGTATTTCTTTCAGCTTCTCCTCTAAGAATTTGGGTGCTGTACCACTGGGTACATATATATTCAATATTGAAATGACTTTATTGTCTATGGTACCCTTTAGGAGGATAAAGTTTCCTTCCTTATCTCTTTTTAGGGCTATCTATTTTTGTTGCTGCTTTGTCTGAGATAAGGATTGCTACCCTTGCATTTTTTTTTTTACTTCAGCTGAAGCAAAATATATTTTGCTCCAACCTTTTACCTTTACTCTCTATATATCTCTTGGCTTCAAATGAGTTTCTTGTAAGCAGCATATGGTAGAATTCTGGTTTTTAATCCACTCTGCTATTTGCTTACGTTTTAAGGGAGAGTTCTTCCCATTCACATTCATGGTTATGATTACTAATTCTGTATTGCCCTCCACGCTACCTTCCCTCTGCTTGTATTTTTCCCCCTTCCCCCCTTATCCATATTCCCCAGTATTTTGTTTCTGAATACCACCGCCTTCAGTGTGTTTGCCGTCCTATATCACACCCTCCACTTTCTTTCCCCTTTCCCTTATTCCCCTTCCCTTCCTTCTCTTATTTCC
This sequence comes from Macrotis lagotis, assembly GCF_037893015.1. Taxonomy (NCBI): domain Eukaryota; kingdom Metazoa; phylum Chordata; class Mammalia; order Peramelemorphia; family Peramelidae; genus Macrotis; species Macrotis lagotis. Next base: position 92,100,367 of record NC_133666.1, read on the forward strand.
CATTTTTCCACCATTCCCCTTCCCTTTCTCCATCCCCCTCCCCTTTTCCCCTTTTAATACTTGAAAGGTTAGATGTTTTATAAGTTAACTGAGTATGGTTGACTTCAAGCAAAGTCTGAACAGAAGATTCAGGTGTTTATCACCTGCTCCCTTCTTCCCCTCTTTTGCCATAGGCTTTTTGTACCCCATAGTGTAATGACAGTTACCCCATTCAATCCAATCCCTGCTCCCATTTCTTTCCTGTTCCCCATTTTAAGGATGTAGTGTTTTTAGATCATTCTTTTTAATTAATTTTTATGAAAGATATTATTTGAGTTTTACAATTTCCCCCCATCTTGCTTCCCTCCCCCAGCCCTACCCCCACCCCCCCAAAGAAAGAACTCTGTCAGTCTTTACTTTGTTTCCATGTTGTACCTTGATCCAAATTGAGTGTGATGAGAGAGAAATCACATCCTTAAAGAAGAGAAGTCCAAGAGGTGACAAGATCAGAAAATAAGATATCTGTTTTTTTCTAAATTAATGGGAATAATCCTTGAACTTTGTTCAAACTCCACAGCTCCTTATCTGGATACAGCTGGCAGTCTCCTTTGCAGACAGCCTGAAATTGTTCCTGATTGCTGCACTAATGGAATAAGCAAGTCCTTCAAGTTTGAACATCACTCCCATGTTGCTGTTAGGGTGTCCTGTGTTTATCTGGTTCTGCTTATCTCACTCAGCATCATTTCATGCAGATACCTCCAGGCTTGCCTGAAATCCCGTCCCTCCTGGTTTCTAATAGAAAAATAGTTTTCCATGACATACATATAACACAGTTTGCTAAGCCATTCCCCAATTGAAGCACATTTCCTTGATTTCCAATTTTTTGCCACCACAAACAGGGCTGCTACAAATATTTTTGTGCAAGTAATGTTTTGACCCTTTTTCATCATCTCTTCAGTGTATAGACCCAGTAGTGGTACTGCTGGGTAAAAAGATATGCATATTTTTTTGCCCTTTGGGCATAGTTCCAAATAGCTCTCCAGAAGGGTTGGATGAGTTCACAGCTCCACCAACAGTGTAATATTGTTGCAGATTTCCCAGAACCCTTCCAACAATGATCATTATCCTTCCTGGTCATATTGGCCAATCTGAGATGTGTGAGGTGGTACCTAAGAAAAGCTTTAATTTGCATTTCTCTAATAATTAATTATTTAGAGCTTTTTTCATATGGCTATGGATTGCTTTGATCTCCTCATCTGTAAATTGCCTTTGCATATCCTTTGAGCATTTGTCAATTGGGGAATGGCTTTTTGTTTTAAAAATATGACTCAGTTCTCTCTATATATTAGAAATGAATCCTTTGTCAGAATCGTTAGTTGTAAAGATTGTTTCCCAATTTACTACATTTCTTTTGATCTTGGTTACACTGGTTTTATCTTTCAAAAGCTTTTTAATTTAATGTAATCGAAATCATCTAATTGGTTTTGAGTGATGTTCTCCAACTCTTTCTTCTTCATAAACTGCTCCCCTTTCCATAGATCTGAGAGGTAAATAATCCTTGATCTTCTTATTTGCTTATAGTATTGTTTTTTATATCTATGTCCTGTAAACATTTGGATCTTATGTTGGTAAAGGGTGTTATGTGTTGGTCTAATCTAAGTTTCTTCCATACTAACTTCCAATTATCCCAGCAGTTTTTATCAAAGAGGGAGTTTTTGTCCCAATGGCTGGACTCTTTGGGCTTATCAAACAGCAGATTACTGTAATCATCTCCTGCTTTTACACCTAGTCTATTCCACTAGTCCACCACTCTGTTTCTTAGCCAATACCAAACAGTTTTGATGACTGATGCTTTATAATATAATTTTAGCTCAGGTATGGCTAAACCAGCTTCTTGTACACTTTTTTAAAATTAAGCTCCTGGCAATTCTTGACTTTTTATTTTTCCATATGAATTTATTTACATTTTTTCTAACTCATTTTCTAAATCAAATTAATTTTTTTTGGAATTTTGATTTGTAGGGCACTAAACAGATAGTTTAGTTTTTGTAGAATTGTCATTTTTATTATATTAGCTCTACCTATCCATGAGCAGTTGATATATGCCCAGTTATTTAAATCTGATTAAATTTGTGTGAGATGTGTTTTATAATTGTTTTCAAAGAATTCTGAGTCTGTCTTGCAAATAGAATCCCAAGTATTTTATATTGTCTGAGGTTATTTGAATGGGATTTCTCTTTCTAGCTCTTCCTGCTGTATCTTGCTGGACATATAAAGAAAATTTTAGGATTTATGAGGGTTTGTTTTATAACATGCAACTTTGCTAAAATTGCTAATGGTTCCCAGTAGGTTTTTGGATGATTTCTTGGGATTCTCTAGGTAGACCATCATGTCATCTGCAAAGAGTGAGAGTTTTGTCTCTTCCTTCCCAATTCTAATTCCTTCAGTTTCTTTTCTTCTCTAATTGCTGATGGTAACATTTCTAATACAATATTGAATAGTAGTTGTGACAATGGGCACCCTTGTTTCACCCCTGATCTTATGGGGAATGCCTCTAGCCTCTCTACATTGAATATAATTGTTGTTGATGGTTTCAAATAGATACTGCTAATTATTTTAAGGAACAGTCCATTTATTCCTACACTCTCTAGTGTTTTAATAGGCATGGATGCTGTATTTTATCAAAAGCTTTTTCAGCATCTATTGATATGATCATATGCTTTCTGACAGTTTTGTTGTTGATATAATTGAGTATACTAACAGTTTTCCTAATATTGAACCAACCCTGCATTCCTGGAGTAAATCCTACTTGATCATAATGTACTATACTAGTGATGACTTGTAATCTTTTTGCTAAGATTTTATTTAGGATTTTTGCATCCTCTGTTCATCAAGGAAATTGGTCTATAATTTCCTTTCTCTGTTTTAACTCTTCCTGGTTTAAGTAACAGTACCATGTTGGTTTCATAGAATGAGTTAGGCAGAGTTCAATCTTTCCCTATTTTCCCAAAGAGTTTATATAGAATTGGAACCAATTGTTCCTTAAAGTTCTTTCTTCTTTTAAACTGAACTATAAAACATGAAAAGAAAATAAAACCATTTCTATGGACACTGCAGATCATAGAAGATTCAAGACATAAAGCAATGAATTTTTGTTTCATGAAAGCCTATAAAATAAACATTGCAATTTGTGTTTAAAGTTTTCCTTTTTTTGTTTGCTTTTCTGTGATTGTCATTGGTACAAACATTCTGGAAAGAAAATTGGAACTGTGCTGAAAGAATTATTTCCATGGGCATATTCATTTTCCCTCTGATAACAGTACTAGTTCTATTCTCCAAAAATTTCAAAGAAGGAAAATGATAATCTTTATACATAAAAATACTCATAGGTGCTCATTTTGAACTGGCAAAGAATTAGAAACTGAGGAGATGACCATCAACTGAGAAATAACGGACTAGATAGAGCAAAAAATGGAAAAACGTCCATGACCTGATATGAATTGAAATAAGATTCAGAATACTTTCTATATTAAAAGCAGCAATGCATTTTTAAGATAACCCATTTTGTAAGACTTCAAATATATCAGCAGAATAAACAGCTACAATTCCAGAATACTCCTCATTTAGCATGCTACCCTGCCTCGCTTAATGAACTGATGAATTCTGAATACAGATTTAATCATCTTCACTTATTCTTTCTTTATTACTTCCTTCCTCCCTTCCTCCCTCCCTCCCTTCCGAATCTCCTTTTTTCCCTTCTTTTCTTATATACTTTCTTCCTTTTTTTTTCCTTTCCTCCTTCCTTACATTGCAATAATTGCACTGCAGTAATACAGCTACTGTAGCAGAAGGAATCGGGTGCTGGATATGGGTAAACATAATGCAAGAAGACATTTCACAACGATTTTTGGAAATTTTCACAAAAATAGAAGTATCTTGCAAAAGAGTTCAGGACTCTAGTGTCATTTTCATCTAGAGGAAAAGTAGAAATCAATTCTGGAATGTAGACAGACTCATATCTGTAGATGGCATCATGGGTAAAGTAAATTTCTTGGAATAATTTTATGATACTGGCATGGTTAGTCACTTTAATTTTCAACTCATTTTACAGATGAGGAAACTGAGTCACACAATAAGTTTATGGGATGAGATTTGAACTCATTTCTTCATACTGTGCAAATTGCCTGCTTTCCATAGCAATGAATATGATCTAAATAAGAAGATAACAACTACATGAGCCAAAAAAGAAATATTAAAACACAAGCAAGATATTGTTAAATACATTAAAATATAAGGTATTTCACAGCAAAGATGACTGACCTGATATGGAAAACAGATCAAAGACTGATAATAGAAGAATAAACAAATTATAAACAAATCATGATCAGTAATAGCATAAAGCATTTCGAGAAATCTCATATCTGATCACATATCTAAAAATCTGCATACAAAATAGAAATAAAAATAATTCATCAATCAGCTTCTGAATAAAAACTCAAAACCAACATCCCAGAAATATTTTCATATAAATCTAAAGCTTCCAAGTTGGATACAAAATATTGCAAGCTGACATAAATTAGGAAACAAAATGCCAAGGAGCCAATCAGCATTAGACAAAATTTAACTGCTAGTATTAGAAAAGAATGGAGATTGTACAGCATCATACCTCAGAAGGAAAAAAAAAAAAACAACATAAAGGTATGTAAACAACAGATTTGCCCAGAAAAACTGTGTATACGAGGGGTTTGAGAGTTGGAATAGAGAACAAAGGTTCACGAGATTGCACAGTGGATAGAGCACTGGCCCAGAGTTGGGTGATCCTGAGTTCAAATCTTGCATCAGACTCAAAATTAATACTTTGTTGCATGACCTTGGACAAGTCACTTAACCCCATTGCCTTACAAAAAAATGAAATAGAGGACTTCCAAAAATTCCTAATGTGAAGGCCAGATTTGTATAGAAACTCTGAAATTCAAAGTCTTGAACAAAGAGAAAAATGTAAAAGTAAATATGAATGAGAGATTGTAAGATCTAAATAGGAATACTTTAAATTGTAATGATGGTAATATCTAATGATGATCATATATCTCTTGCTCCCAACCACACTCTACCATCTTTTAACAATTTCTTTCAATATTAAATTTCATTTTTGATTTGAAACAAGCATTTCTATCATGCAGTGCCATCAAAAAATATGATTGTCCATTAAACTGCAATTCTACTATAGAAAACTTCCTATTCCTTTCAAAAATAAAAAAACTGTAATATAATTTTTTTTTATTCTTCCCTATACCTCCTTACCCTAGAGATGGCTACACCAATAGGTGTAAGTATATGTATACGTGTATGCATACACAAATGTGCGTATATATGTGTGTGCATGTGTGTATACATGTAAAATGTAATATCATTCTATACATGTTTCTATTTATCATTTGTTTCTCTGGATGCAGGAGTGTCTTTCTTTGTGCATTCATACTAATAAAAGGAATATTTATTAAGCGTCATTCTAAAAATTGTTCTTCTAGTATTGTATATAGTGTTCTCTTGATTCTATTCGTTTTATGCTTCCTTGTTTTCTTTGTCTTTCCAGGTTTCATTTATAGAACAACTTGTCCAGTTATTCCCCAATTGATAAGCATTCTTTCAATTCCCCAATTCTTTGCCATTAAAGAAAACTGCTTATAATTTTAGAGCATGTATGTTCTTATCCTTTTTCAATAATTGTATATGGAATAGATCAAATAGTGTTACTGCTGAGTCAAAGGGCAGAGATAATTAATAACTCTTTGGAAGTAACTTCAAATTACTTTGCACAGTTGTTGAATCTATTCACATTTGCACCAACACTGAATTAGTGTTTCAATTTTATTACAGCCCTCATACATTTATACTTTCCCTTTCTATCCTTTATATTTTCTTGAAGATCAGTAAAATGATAATTCTATTTTGTTAATTTGCATTTTTCCAATCTATAATGAATTAAAATTTTTTTTCATATATCTATAAATTGCTTTGATTTCTTCAATAAGAAAGTGCCTGTTCATATCCTTTGTCCACTTATCTATTGATAACTGACTCATACTCTTAAAGATTTGAGAAAATTTTTTATATTTGTAAGGTGTGAAATATTTATCTGATAAACTGTCCACAAAATATTTTGCCCAAATTTCTGCTTTTCTTCTGCTGTTGGTTACGTTTATATTACTTTAATGAAATCTTTCAAATTTAATGTAATTGAAATGAACTATTTTATAATTAATGTTGCTCTCTTTTTTATTTATAAATCACAATTATATACCCCAGTTTGTTTCCCCAGTGGATGGAGTTTTCTCCATTGAATGGCAATCCCCTTAATCTCAAAATCATTGCTGTCTAGGATGAATTTAACCACTTAAATAAAGTTCAGAGATTTCTCAAGGTATGAAGAGAAAAAGTTTTATTCAATTCTCGGGAATCAGGCCCCATGCTGCCTTAAAACAAGGAGAGAAAGTGAGGCCCCGAATCAAGGAATCCAAAACCCGTTTATCCTCACAGGATTCCTCCCATCCCCTGCCCCCCATTAGCCCATCCTCATTAGTTAGGAATGTGCTCTGCAATCTAAGTTCATATACTAATATAAAGAAAAAGCATAAAATTCAAAAAGAGAAAGGTTCCAAAATTGCTCCACATAAAGGGTAAATCAATTCAAAACAGAACATTTGTCTCAGTTTTCCAACAATGCCTCCAACATTTGTTATTGGTAGTTAAATATTAGTTAAATAGCTATCTACATAAATAATAAGAATGACAAAAATCACAAAAATAATCATCTTTCATTCATAAATGTAGAGAAGGCTTTTCATAAATGACTAAATCTCCTTTTTCTTTATTTATTTATTTATTATTTTTAAAAGTTCTTTTTATTTTCATTTTAAAGTTAAAAAAAGAAAAGAAAACATTTTCATGTGTACAGTAGAAAATAAGAGAGGATTATAAATAAACTGAAATAAATTTTCTTTTCAAGACGGTCCATATTATATATACTACAAAATGTGTTCAAAATTTTCCACATTTCTTTGCTTTTATCAGTTTTTATAATTTTTATTCTTCCCTCCTCAAGAAGACTACACAGAGATTCACATATACACATACATATTTTCTCATTAAATTTATAATTTTTAGCAAAAAAAGTATCTAGAAAGCATGGTAGGACTATCATTGGTCCAAACATTCTGGAAAGTAATGCAGAAATATATTCTTTTTTCTAGTGGTACAAGAATGTTTCTATATAGAAATACTTCATGATGCTCATCTTGTGGTGGCAAAGAGTTAGAAAGTAAGAATATGTCCATGAATTGAGGAATAACATAAAAAGTTATTGTATGTGAATATGAAAAGCTACTATTCTTGCGAAGTCAGAAATGACCAAAGGAATGGTTTCAGAAAACCAGGGAAAAACTTGTATGAACAGATGCAATACAAAGGGAGTAAACAAAAGGAGCACTTTATACAATAATAACAATAATAATGTATTTTACAGATGATCAACTTTGTAAGACTTCAAATCTGTCCTCAAAACAGTAACTAAATATTATTCCAGTGAAATCATGATGTACCATGCTACACAGCTTCGGATAAAGTACAATAGAACCAGAGTACAGATTGGATCAACTTAAGTTTTTCTTTCTATACTCCTTCTTTCATTTTTCCCTCCTTCTTTCCTTCCTTCTATCTTTCTTCCTTCCTGGCTTCTTTCTTTCCTTATATCCATTTTTACTTTTTACTTTTCCCCTTCGTTCCTTTTCAATAGTTAAATTTCAAGAATACAGGCTCTGGACCAGAAGGCATTGGATGCTTGATATGGAAAAACATAATACAAGGAGACATTTTCCCCATAATTTTTAAAAACTTCTCATAAAGATAAGTATCTCTCAAAATTTGGCAGGACTGTAGTGTCTTTTTAATCTAGAGGAAAGGTAAAAATTTGTTGGAAGCCAGGGTCCCTAAGCTGTTTGACACAGTCGCTGCAAGAAGACTCAAGGCAGTCACACTGTCTGATGGACCATTTCCTTCTTCAATATATATAGGGATTTCATGCATACCAATATTTACAGGTTTATTATTGATTACAATATTTACTCACCCAAATACTGGAATGACTATAAAGGAAGGCTTTCAGAAAGATTCCTTGAATAAAACAGATTGTAAACTCTGTCCGAATTTAACAGGACTGCCTCTCTCTGAGGCATACAAAAGGCTTCAACATTATGAAATCTCTGGAAAACCCAACACTGAGAATTCCAAGGAGATGCCAGAATATATATAGGGAAAACAGATACAAGATGGGTCAGATAGAATTCCAGGGAAATTAATAGTATTGCCCCCCTTACCATATGCAGAAATATACAAAAAAGATGGTGAGAAAATAGTTAGTACAGGTGACTGATATGTGAACTCCAGCAGCCTTAGTTTCATGGGAAAGAATAAAAAAGTCACAAAAATTGTGGCTTCTACCAACAAGGCAGGAAAGAAAATTTGGTTATTGTAAGAGTTAACGGATGGGTGGACAAGCATAAGGACCCTCACTACAGACTGTTAAGGAAGTGTATCGAAAAACATTACCTACACAAAAAATATAAAAAACTTTCCATTAAAAGAATTGTTTAATTAATAACTTTAAATGAATCAACAACTATACAATGTAGTAATAAATATGGTAACAGACAGGTTAAAGTCATCATGATCTGAGTAGGGATAAGAAATCAATTAACTATATGATTATTACTTAAACTTGTAATCACATGACTAAAACTTGTAACCATATGAACTATATGACTGATGATGAAAACTGTACACTCTTGCAACCAAGGAAATGCTCTCAGCTTGTTTGCTTGCTTGCTTGAAACATATATGATTCTGAAACTATAAAAATAAATCCAAGCAGCTGACAGTCAGTCAACCTGCTCCTGCCTATACCCACTTGTTGACTCAACTCATTTTGCCAACTCTATCCCTCCTGTCAGGTTCCAAGGACCCCGCAGAGGCTTGACCCCCACAAAAATCAATTCTAAAATGGAAACAGATGAATATCTGTTTATAACATAATGGGTAAAATCTAATCTTAGTTAGAAACCAAAAGAGTCGAGATTTGATTTCTAAGAATGGAGATTCAACAGGTTCCATAACATTTCATGATACCTGATGATTACTATCAATATATTTTATTCCTGTGTTTTAACTTGAATGACACCCAAGATAAAAGAAGGCATGTGCTTCCAGTAGATTGCCACAGAGAATAAATTAATTCTGTCTGAAAAAGGCTGTTACAAAATGCAATATAGCAATCTAATAGGATACTCATCTTTCCTATCTGTTCGATGCCATATCTGTGTCATGAATGGCTATAATTCTTCCATTTGCATTAGTAAAGCTTTTCCCTGGAGCCAAATAGCTTTTAATTTAATTCTAAAACTGATAATCCATGTCTTGAAGAGTTCTTGACTAAGCTATTGTATGGCAGGAAAAATAATGTCTTGATATTTGCATAAAACCTTAGAAATATAACTTTTCCCTATTACTGAATAAGATAAAGACTATTTTCTATTTGTGATATTTTAATAAGGTCATACATCTGTTTAAAATTTAGTGTCCAGTATGTTATATATTGTTTATTTAATTTCAATTTCTCCATGACCGTTGATTAATTATTACAATAGATATTACCAAATAGGGACTTCATTCCTGGACCATTTATGGTTTCAGGTTTAGTAAACACAGAATATGACATTCCACTGTACTTGTTCTGACTGTTTAGTTACATTGATCTCTATTTTTTAAAATGATTTCAATTTTTCTGTCTACTGTTTAATAATGTAGTTTCAATTTTGAATATAATCCTTTTCATTCTTAAATTTCAGTGGATCTTTTTTTTGATATCCCAAGTCTTTCCATTCCAAATGTTTTGTTATTCAATTAGTTGTGCAAAGTATCTTTTTTGATCCTGTCATTATTATAGGATAAAATTAGAAAATTACTCTGAGGAGCAATGATATTTTTGTTATATTGGCATGTCCTAAATATAAGTACTGAAAGTCTTTATGATTATTAAAACAGATCTGTATTTTAGGGGCAACATTTTATTTAAACCTAGTTATTTTTGGTGCTTTTCCAGACTGATCTCTGAATATTTAATGCAGGTTTTTATTATTCTTAGTAAGGAAAGAACTACCAAGTCTAAATTATCCCCATTTCTACCACTTCCTGCTCCTCATTCATGTGACCTTTTCCTTTATTAAATTGTAAATTTTTTTAGGGAAGAGATTTGCTTTTTTTATCTTATTTTTAGAATCATCCATTGGCATTGGTTCTTAGAAGGAACTCAATAAATGTTTAATATCTTTCCATCTATCTATCAAATGATACTAAAGGAATGCATCCTTCACCACCTCCTTCCCTCCACCTTGATTTGTGAGCATAGTCACAAATTTCAAAACCTCCATTTCAGGAGATAACTAAGGACAGGCATCACATTTATCTCTCATTGTAAAATCAGCTCTTTGAGGCAGGGACTGTCATTGATTTGACTTTTATGTATATTCCCATTGCTCAACAGAGAGCCAAACATGACACATGTTTAGTAAATGCTAAATTGATTCACTGATGTGAGAAGTGGCTAGATTTTGTTTCCCCAATAATCACATTTGACCCAAGAAATGGAGCCTAAGATTTGAACTGACAGCTACTAAAAGAGAAAGTCTACACATAAGTTAGAAATAGGCCATTGGCTAGTAAGCTGACAAATTGGCAAAACAGTTCTGTGATTAGATATAAATTTTCATGTCTGTGAAGGGGGCTATCATATACCTAAATAAGGGCAAAAGAAAATAAGAACTGGGGTCAACAAGTACCCAGCCAATGGGGAACCAAGGTCGGGACTTGCATTTAGGGACAGAGAACAAAAAATTTTGCTTTCACATTTCAAGTGTGTGCTTATTTTGGGGTCATCCATTCTTGCATAAATGTTATAATAAAGGATCCCCTTTCTAATAAATGGCTTGGGAATATTTAGTCCAGAGTGATTAAGAAGTTTTTTTTAATTAAGACATTTTAGTAAAGAAGCACACCTCTTTCAAGGGGAGAGAGGACACAGAACCCCCAGGCTTTATTCCTATCCCTTCTCAGCAGTCATTGGCTGGGGTGACAAATCTAATTGATAAATTTGCTCCCATACCTTTTCCCCACCGTGTTTATTGTACCAATGAGCAAGAATAGCTACTTCCTTCTCCAGGAGCAAAAGACAATAACAAAGACTCCCATTGAACCTCTGCAAAGTTATTTCACCTTTTCCTTTTGTCTAAACTCTCTCCTTCATGTGAACAGGTTGGTATCACTTGAGTTTACACAAAGACAAGAGATCCCAGCTTTTATAAAGTATTATCCTCACAAACATCTGTGAAATTCTGGCAGTACCCTTTCTTACCCTTGTGAAAGAAAAACACTTGATTCTTTTTTTTTAAAAGACATTATTTGAGTTTTACAATTTTCTCCCAATCTTGCTTCCCTCCCCCCACTCCCACCCCACAGATAGCATTCTTTCAGTCTTTACTTTGTTTCCATGTTGTACCTTGCTCCAAATTGGGTGTGATGAGAGAGAAATCATATCCTTAAAGAGAACAGAATTCTCAGCGGTAACGAGATCAGACAATAAGATATCTGTCTTTTTTCCCAAATTAAAGGGAATAGTCCTTGTACTTTGTTCAAACTACACAGCTCTTTATCTGGATACAGATGGCAGTCTCCTTTGCAGACAGCCCAAACTTGTTGCCAATTGTTGCACTGATGGAATGAGCAAGTCCTTCAAGGTTGAACATCACTCCCACGTTGCTGTTAGGGTGTACATTGTTTTTCTGGTTCTGCTCATCTCACTCAGCATCAGTTCATGCAAATCCCTCCAGGTTTCCCTGAAATCCCATCCCTCCTGGTTTCTAATAGAACAAAAGTGTTCTATGACATACATATACCACAGTTTGCTAAGCCATTCCCCAACTGAAGGACATTTACTGGATTTCCAATTCTTTGCCACCACAAACAGGGCTGCTATAAATATTTTTGTACAAGTAATGTTTTTACCTTTTCCCTCATCTCTTCAGGGTATAGACCCAGTAGTGATATTGCTGGGTCAAAGGGTATGCACATTTTTATTGCCCTTGGGGCATAGTTGCAAATAGCTCTCCAGAAGTGTTGGATGAGTTTACAGCTCCACCAACAGTGTAATAGTGTCCCAAATTTCCCACATCCCTTCCAACAATCATCATTATCCTTCCTGTTCATACTGGCCAATCTGAGAGGTGTGAGGTGGTGCTTCAGAGAAGCTTTAATTTGCATTTTTCTAATAATTAATGATTTAGAGCATTTTTTTAATATGGCTATGGATTGCTTTGATCTCCTCATCTGTAAATTGCCTTTGCATATCCTTTGAGCATTTGTCAATTGGGGAATGGCTTTTTGGTTTAAAAATATGACTCAGTTCTCTGTATATTTTAGAAATGAATCCTTTGTCAGAATCATTAATTGTAAAGATTGTTTCCCAATTTACTACTTTTCTTTTGATCTTGATTACATTGGTTTTATCTGTGCAAAAGCATTTAATTTAATGTAATAGATATCATCTAATTGGTTTTTAATGATGTTCTCCAACTCTTCCTTAGTCATAAACTGTTCCCCTTTCCATAGATCTGACAGGAAGACTAGCCCTGGATCTTCTAATTTGCTTATAGTATTGTTTTTTATGTCTATGTTCTGTAACCATTTGGATCTTATCTTGGTAAAGGGTGTGAGGTATTGGTCTAATCTAAGTTTCTTCCATACTAACTTTCAATTATCCCAGCAGTTTTTATCAAAGAGGGAGTTTTTATCCCAGTGGCCTGACTCTTTGCATTTATCCAACAGCAGATTACTATACTCCTTTCCTGCTTTTACACCTAGTCTATTCCACTGATCCACCACTCTATTTCTTAGCCAATACCAAACAGGTTTGATGACTGATGCTTTATAATATAATTTTAGATAGGGTAGTGCTAAGCCACCTTCGTTTCCATTGTTTCTCATTAAGCTCCTGGCAATTCTTGACTTTTTATTTCTCCATATGAATTTACTTACAATTTTTTCTAACTCATTAAAGAAATTTTTTGGAATTTTAATTGGTAGGGCACTAAAAAGATAGTTTAGTTTTTGGAGAATTGTCATTTTTATTATATTGGCTCTCCCTATCCATGAGCAGTTGATATTTGCCCAGTTATTTAAATCTGATTTAATTTGTGTGAGAAGTGTTTTATAATTGTTTCCAAAAAGATTCTGAGACTGTCTTGGCAAATAGACTCCCAAATATTTTACGCTGTCTGAGGTTACTTTGAATGGGATTTCTCTTTCTAGCTCTTCCTGCTGTTTCTTGCTAGACATATATAGAAAAGTTGAGGATTTATGGGGGTTTATTTTATAACCTGCAACTTTGCTAAAATTGCTAATTGTTTCTAGTAGTTTTTAGATGATTTCTTGGGATTCTCTAGGTAGACCATCATGTCATCTGTGAAGAGTGAGAGTTTTGTCTCTTCCTTCCCAATTCTAATTCCTTCAATTTCTTTTTCTTCTCTAATTGCTGATGCTAACATTTCTAATACAATATTGAATAGTAGTGGTGATAATGGGCACCCTTGTTTGACCCCTGATCTTATTGGGAATGCCTCTAGCCTCTCCCCATTGAATATAATGCTTGTTGATTTTTTCAGATTGATACTGCTAATTATTTTAAGGAACAGTCCATTTATTCCTACACTCCCTAGTGTTTTAATAGGAATGGATGCTGTATTTTGTCAAAAGCTTTTTCAGAATCTATTGATATGATCATATGATTTCTGATAGGATTGTTATTGATATAATTGAGTATACTAGCAGTTTTCCTAGTATTGAATGAACCCTGTATTCCTGGAATAAATCCTACTTGATCATAATGTATTATCCTAGTGATGACTTGTTGTAGTCATTTCGCTAAGATTTTATTTAGGATTTTTGCATCAATATTCATCAGGGAAATAGTTCTATAATTTTCTTTCTCTGTTTTGACTCTTCCTGGTTTAGGTAACAGTACCATATTGGTTTCATAGAAAGAGTTAGGCAGAGTTCCATCTTTCCCTATTTTTCCAAAGAGTTTATATAGGATTGGAACCAATTGTTCTTTAATGTTTGGTAGAATTCACTTGTGAATCCATCAGGCCCTGGAGATTTTTTTTTAGGGCGTTAAATAATGGCTTGTTGAATTTCTTTTTCTGAGATAGGGTTGTTTAGGTACTTAATCTCTTCTTCATTTAACCTGGGCAACTTATATTTTTGTAAATATTCATCCATTTCACTTAGTTTATCAAATTTATTGGCATAGAGTTGGACATAATTTCGAATTATTACTTTAATTTCCTCCTCATTGGTGGTGAGTTCACCTTTTTCATTTATAATACAAGCAATTTGGTTTTCTTCTTTCTTTCCTTTAATCAAATTGACCAGATGTTTATCAATTTTATTATTTTTTTTTAATACCAACTTTTGGTTTTATTTATTAATTCAATTTTTTTGCTTTTGATTTTATTAATTTCTCCTTTAATTTTTAGAATATCTAATTTGGTACTTGATTGAGGATTTTTGATTTATTTTTTCTCTAATTTTTTTAAGTTGCATGTTAAATTCATTGATTTCCTCTTTCTCCAATTTATTCATATAAGCTTTTAGAGCTATAATATATCCCCTGAGAGTTGCTTTGAATGAATCCCATAGATTTTGTTGTTGTTTCATTATTATCATTATCTAGGATAAAATGGTTAATTCTTTCTATAATTTGTTTTTTGCTCCATTCATTTTTTAAAATGAGGTTATTCAGTTTCCAGTTTGTTCTGGGTCTATATCCCTTCGGCCCAGTATTGCATATGACTTTTATTGCATTGTGATCTGAGAAAGATGTATTCACTATTTCTGCATTTCTGCACTTGATCATCAGGTTTTTATGTCCTAGTACATGGTCAATTTTTGTATAAGTTCCATGTATTGCAGAGAAAAAGGTATATTTCTTTCTATCCCCATTCAGTTTCTTCCATAAGTCTACCATATCTAATTTTTCTAACAATCTATTTACCTTCCTAATTTCTTTCTTGTTTTTTTTATGATTCAATTTTTCTAGATGTGATAGAAGGAGGTTGAGGTCTCCCACTACTAGAGTTTTGCTGTCTATGTCTTCCTGTAGTTCTTTCAGCTTCTCCTCTAAGAATTTGGGTGCTGTCCCACGGGGTGCATATATATTCAATATTGAAATGACTTTATTGTCTATGGTACCTTTTAGGAGGATAAAGTTTCCTTCCTTATCTCTTTTTAGCACTATTTTTGCTGCTGCTTTGTCTGAGATAAGGATTGCTACCCCTGCTTTTTATACTTCAGCTGAAGCAACATATATTTTGCTCCAAACTTTTACCTTTACTTTATATGTATCTGTCTGCTTCAAATGAGTTTTTGTAAGCAGCATATTGTAGGATTCTGGTTTTTAATCCACTCTGCTATTTGCTTATGTTTTAAGGGAGAGTTCATCCCATTCACATTCAAGGTTATGATTACTAATTCTTTATTGCCCTCCATGCTATCTTCCCTCTGTTTGTATTTTTCCCCCTTTCCCTGCCTTTTATCCATATTACACAGTATTTTGTTTCTGAATACCACCCCTTCAGTGTGTTTGCCCTCCTATATCACACCCTCCCCTTTCTTTCCCCTTTCCATTTTTCCCTTTTCCCTTCCCTTCCTTTTGTTACTTCCCTTATTTCCCCTACTCCCTTTCCCTTTCTCTGCCCCCCCTCTCCTTTTCCACTTTTAATACTTGAAAGGTTAGATGTTTTATAAGTTAACTGAGTATGTGTAGGTTGGCTTTAAGCCAAGTCTGATGAGAAGAAGATTCAGGTGTTTCTGCTCTGCTCCCTTCTTCCCCTTTATTACCATAGGTTTTTTGTACCCCTTATTGTAATGAGATTTGTCCCATTCAATCCCCTCCCTCCTCCTGTCTCTTTCCTCTCCCACTTTATATGTAGATAGCATATTATTTTAGATCATTCTGTCTAAGTCATAGAACATTCTGAGTGTCTGTCCCTTCTAGTTCAATATATTCTATTGAATAGAGTCAAAATTCCTGAGAGTTATTAGAGTCTTTCTCCCAAGTGGGCTTAAAGCCAATTACATCCCATTAGATAGCTGTCTCATAGATAGGTCATGGATGTCCATCATTTCTGGCTAGGTATATTCTCTCTGTTACAGTTACATTTCTCAGGATTTATGAGAGTCTCCTGCCCCCCCACCATGATGGGATATAGCCAGTTTCAACTTACTGGATTGCATTTTTTTTTCCTTTTACTGCCCCCCCCCCTTTTATTTTTTTACCTTTTCATGTGTCTCTTGAAACTCCTGTTTGATGTCCAAATTTTCTGTTTAGCTCTGGTCTTTTCATCAGAAATTTTTGGAACTCTTCCATTTTGTTAAATTTCCATCTTTTTCCCTGGAAGAGAAGGCACAGCTATGAAGGAAAGTAGATTCTTGGCTGCATTCCAAGCGCCCTTGCTCTTCGAAATATCTCATTCCAGACCCTTTGATTCCTTAAAGTTGATGCAGCCAGGTCCTGCGTGATCCTTACTGTGCCTCCTTGATATTTAAATTGTTTCTTTCTGTCTGCTTGCAGGATTTTCTCTTTTATCTGATAGTTCTGCAGTTTGGCCACAGCATTCCGTGATGTTTTCATTTTAGGATCTTTTTCTGGTGGGGATCAATGTACTCTTTCAATAACTACTTTGCCCTCCAAATCCATGATATCAGGGCAGTTTTCCATCACTAGATCCTGTAATATTAAGTCCAGGCTTTTTTTCTCTTCAATGTTTTCAGGAAGTCCTGTAAGTTTCAGGTTGCCCCCCTCGATCTATTCTCAAGGTCAGTGGTTTTGTTGATGAGGTATTTTACATTTGCTTCTATTTTTTCTATTTTTTTATTTTGTTTAACTGACTCTTGCTGTCTCATGGAGTCATTAGTTTCTGTAGATTCCATTCTTTTTTTGGGGGGGAGGAGTTTTCTTCATTGACCTTTTGTGACTCCTTTTCCAATAGGTCAATTCTACTTTTGAAAGAGCTTTCCAGTTGACCAATTGAGTTTTTGAGAAAATTAATTTCTTTTTGCATTTGTTCATTTGAAGATATGAGAGATTTATTCTCCTTTTGTGTTTGTCCAATTGTACTATCTAAGGTTTTGTTTTCTTGTTGCATGGTATTAATTGTCTCTCCCAAATTTTTAAGCTCCTTCCTTATTTCTTTGAGGAAGACTTTCTGTCCTGGAGACCAGATTGTATTCTCCTCAGAGGTTCCAGGTCTCTCTGAGTTGGGGTCTTTCCCTTCCAGGAATTTTTCTATGGATCCACCTTTCCACTGACCCTTCTTCATTATGCTAAAACCTTGAGTTGGGGGGGGGGGGGGCTCGTTCACCTGGGCGTGGGATCTCCAAAGGATTTACTGAGTGCAGTTTATCTGGCTGGCCAGTAGGAGGTGCTGGTTGCTTTCTCTGGAGTGTCTGTGACCTTGGTTGAGAGGCCTTCTCCCTTTGTTTGAGGGAAGGAATTGGAGCTATTGAATTCTTTTGCCTTCAATCAATGGTGGGCTTTACCCTGGCCTGAGGTCATTCCTCAGCTGGGCTAGTTCTTTTGCTCTACACTTGGGCCTGAGGCAGAAGTAGTTCCCAGTGCAGTTCTCTGGGATAAAGTTTGTAAAAATACATTTCTGGGAAGAACTTTCATCTTTAAGTCATTGCACTATTATTCTGATACTGATGATAACAGCTGTGTTCAACTTTCTTGGATGAATGAAATGAAGGATAGGGAGCCCTTTACATTTTCGGTAACGCTGTTTTGGTGCAGGTTTTGTTTTGACTCAGCTGAAGTTAACTGATGATAACAATTTTTCTACCCTCAGTGAATTTGACTCAAAAGAATTTTGAATTCCCTTTTAAAGAAAACTTTGAATATTTCTGCTAGAATACTACAGGTCTTGTCTAACTGATTAAAAAGTTTCTATTTTTCAAGGTAGTAAAAGTGAAACATTTTGTCATTAATTAAAGTCATCTAAACTATTGTCAGCAGAAAAGATTTTGCTCTGAAATGAAAAAAATGTTTTTGATCTTAATTTGTTGCCATTTACATGGCAGATGTAACAAATATCTTAATGTTTTGAATTTATCACCAGTACATAATTAAAATTCTTGAAGCTTTTAATTATTTGTTGATTTTTTTTAAGAATGATAAGTATTGGGGCTGCTAGGTGGTGTAGTGGATAAAGCACCAGCCCTAGAGTCAGGAGTACCTGGGTTCAAATCTGGTCTCAGACAATTAATAATTACCTAGCTGTGTGGCTTTGGGCAAGCCACTCAACCCTCTTTGCCTTGCAAAAACCTAAAAAAAATGAATGATGAGTATATACCCTAACAGCAACATGGGAGTGTTGATTAACCTTGATGGAAATGCTCATTCCATCAGTGCAACAAGCAGGAAAAATTTTGGGCTGTCTGCAAAAGAGAATGCCCCCTGTATCCAGATAAGGAGATGTGGTGTTTGAACAAAGTTCAAGGACTATTCCCTTTAATTTAGAAAAAAGCAGATATGTTATTGTCAGAACTGGTTACCTCTTAGACTTCTTGTCTCTTCTTTAAGGATATGATTTCCCTCTCATCACACTCAATTTGGATCAAGGTGCAACATGGGAAAAAAGTAAACACTGACAGATTGCTTTCCATGGGGGGGGAGTAAGATTGGGGGTAAAATTGTAAAACTCAAATAATATCTTTAATGAAAATATATTTAAAAAAGAATGATGAGTATATTTGAGTAGAAGTAAATAAACTTATAAAATACAATATGTAAATTCATTATGTTTATAAGGTTAAAGTTAATAAAATTTCTATGCTGTTTTGTCTATTGCTCTGTTGAGTATGAGAGCATTAAGCTTGTTGAAATATAATGTATATATTACCCTACCTGGAAATCTGATTGTTTTGTTAAAAAAGAGTTTAGTAACACTCGCTGAAATATTGTTTTTATTATTTTAAAAATATTTTAATTTGTTTTTCCAGCTACATATAACAATAGCTTTTTCCAATCATTTGTTTTTGAGTTTTACATTTTTCTCCTTCACTTCCTTTCCTCCCCTCTTTCCTTGACCAAAAGCAATCTGATATAGGCTCTACATTTACAACCATGCTAAAATGTCCATATTCATCATGGTGTGAAGGGAAAACAGAACAAAGAATACATCAGAGAAACATTTTCATAAAACTTAAGACAATTTTTAAAAGTTGAAAATAATAAACTTTCATTTTCATTTAAACTCCACAGTTCCTTTTCTGATATGGATAGTATTTTCCATCACAAGTCTTTTAAAATTGTCTTTCATTATTGTACTACTGAAATGAACAAGTCTATCATGTTTTGTCATGACCCCATGTTGTTGTCAGTGAATGGTCTTCCAGTTCTGCTCATTTCACTCAGTATCAATTCATATGAGTCTTTCCAGGAGATAGTAGTGCAATTACTGGATCAAGGGGCTGCACAATTTTATTTGGGGATAGTTCCAAATGACTCTCCAGGTACTCCAGAAAGATGTGATCAGTTCACAACCCCACCAGGAATATATTGGTCTTTCAGTTTTCCCACATCCTCTGCAACATAAATCATTTTCTTTTTTGTCTTCTTAACCAATCTGATAGGCTGTGAGGTGGTATCTCATAGTAGTTTTAATTTGCATTTCTCTAATCAGTAATGATTTAGAGCTATTTTTCATATGGTTATAGATACCTTTGATTTATTTGTCTGAGAATTACTTTCCCATATCTGTAAACCATTTATCAAATGGGTAATGACTTATTTCTTTCACAAATATTATTCAGTTTTCTAAATATTTTAGAAATATATTTTGTCAGAAACATTAGTTGTTAAAATTGTTTTCCAGCTTACTACATTATTTTCAGTCTTAGATGTAGGGTTTTGTTAGTGCTCCCTCCACCCTCTGACAGAAGACAATTTGCCAGTCTTCACATTGATTCCATAGTATACATAGATCCAAATTTAATGTAATGAGAAAAAAAATCATACTCTTAAGAAAGAAACATAAAGTATAAGTGATAGCAAGATCAGACAATAAGATATCAGTTTTTTCACTAAATTAAAGGTAATAATCCTTGGTCTTTGCTCAAACTCCACAGTTCTTTCTCTGTATACAGATGGTATTCTCCATTGCAGACAGGTTGTTCCTCATTGTTGCACTGATGGAATGAGTAAGTCCATCAAGGTTGAACATCACCCCCATGTTGCTGTTAGGGTGTACAGTGTTTTTCTGTTTCTGCTTATCTCACTCAGCTTCAGTTCATGCAAATCCTTACAGGCTTCCCTGAATTCCTAGCCATCCAGTTTGGTTTTTATAATATTCTTTACCTCTGCTTCGGTCATAAGCTGCTCCCCTTTCCCATAGAGATGACATGTAAACTATTCCTTGTTCTCCTATTTGGATTATAATATTACTTTTTATGTCTAAATCCTGCACCCAGTTTGTCCTTATCTTGGTATAAGGTGGGAGATATTAGTCTATGAATAGTTTCGGCTATACGATCTTCCACTTTACTTAAGAGTAAATTTTTATCCCAGAAGCTGCAATCTTTGGGTTTAATATATAGTTACTGCCATCTCTTTTGTGTATAATCTATTACACTGATTTACAACTTTCTTTCTTAGCCACTTATGATGACTGATACTTAAAAATATAATTTAAGCTCTCTGGTAGGGCTAAGCTGTCTCCCAATGCTTTTTTTAAATTAATTCTCTTGATATTTTTGAATTTTAGCACCAGTATATGAAATTCAAATTCCTAAATTATCTCATTTTTGTTTTTATATAATGATGAGCATATTTGAATGGAAGTAAATAAACTAATAAACAAAATATGGAAAGTCATTGTTTTAATAGGTTAAAGATAAGAATACTTCTATGTTGTTTTGACCATTGTTCAAAGAAATAAAGTTTGGACAAGAAAATGTTATATTTAGTGAAATGGAATAATTCATGTATTACCTGACTTGGAAATCTAATTGTTCTTAAGACAGTTTTGCTAAATTAGAAATCTGTTAAACCTGTTGAAACTTTTAAAGTACCTAAAATTTTCTTTTTCTTTAAAAGGAATCTGAATGCAAAGATTTGCATTTAATTCTATTTTATATAGATATTTTATTTGCTTACCAATCATATACAATATATAAAAATAAAAAAATATATAAAATTAAATAAGATATAGTTTCTACCTATCATTTTTGCAAGGTTTTGAATTTTACAATTTTCCCCCACTCTCCATTCCCTTCCCTTAACCTCTCCACGGAAGGCAGTCTGATGAACCTTATAATGTTTCCATGCTATACATGGATCAAAATTGAGTGTGTTGTGTGAAAAATCATATCTCTGAGGAAAAAATAAAATATTAGAGATAATAAAATCATGTACTACATAAGACAACTTTTAGTCCTTAATCTTTGTTTAAACTTCACAGTTCTTTCTCTGGATACAGTTGATATTCTCCATCTCCGTTAGCCTAAAATTGCTCCTGATTATTTCACTGATAGAATGAGCAAGTCCTTTAAGGTTGATCACCACCCCCATGTTGCTGTTATGCTGTATAGTGTTCTTCTGGTTCTGCTCATCTCACCCAAAATCAATTCATGAAAGTCTCTCCAGGGTTCTCTGAAATCCCATCCCTCCCGGTTTCTAATAGAATAGTATTCCATAACATACATCTACCACAATTTGTTCAGCCATTCTCCAACTGAATACCATTCAGTTGATTTGCAGTCCTTTGCTACCACAAACAGAACTGCTATGAATATTTTTGTATAAATGATGATACTTATATCTATTTTTAAGCAAGGTTAATAGCTAAACATATTCGACTATAATTTTTTTGTTTTTATAAATCCTGGCTCCAGAAGCAACTGGGATTATATTTTAATCCCAAATTTATGTTTCATTTATAAGCAGAGTTTTCATGTACAGCAATAGAATTAGTTGTGAGTTTTTCTGTGAGAATATATTATTGTTACCTCTGTAAGGCTATAATCACCATACAGTATAATTTCATCCTTTAGACTAAAAAGGTTAAGTCTTTTTTTTAATTTAAATTTATTTTTATGAAAGATATTATTTGAGTTTTACATTTTTCCCCCAATCTTCTTTCCCTCCCCCCCCACAGAATGCACTCTGTCAGTCTTTACTTTGTTTCCATGTTGTACCTTGATCCAAACTGGGTGTGATGAGAGAGAAATCATATCCTTAAAGAAAAGTCTAAGAGGTAACAAGATCAGACAATAAGCTACCTAGTTTTTTTTCTAAATTAAAGGGAATAGTCCTTGCACTTTGTTACTACTCCACAGCTCCTTATCTGGATACAGATGGCACTCTCCTTTGCAGACAGCAAAATGTTGTTCCCAATTGTTGCACTGATGGAATGAGCAACTCCTTCAAGGTTGAACATCACTCCCATGTTGCTGTTAGGGTGTAGAGTGTTCTTCTGTTTCTCCTCATCTCAGTCAGCATCAGTTCATGCAATTCTCTCCAGGCTTCCCTGAAATCCCGTCACTCCTGGTTTCTAATAGAACAATAGTGTTCCATGACATACATATACCACAGTTTGCTAAGCCATTCCCCAGTTGAAGGATATTTACTGAATTTCCAATTCTTTGCCACCACAAACAGAGCTGCTATAAGTATTTTTGTACAAGTAATGTGTTTACCCTTTTTCCTCATCTCTTCAGGGTATAGACCCAGTAGTGGTATTGCTGGGTCAAAGGGTATGTACATATTTGTTGCCCTTTGGGGATGGTTCCAAATAGCTCTCCAGAAGGGTTGGATGAGTTCACAGCTCCACCAACAGTGTAATAGAGGCCCAGGATTCCCACATCCCTTCCAACAATCACCATTATCCTTCCTGGTCATACTGGCCAATCTGAGAGGTGTGAGGTGGTATCTTAGGGAAGCTTTAATTTGCATTTCTCTAATAATTAATAATTTAGGGAATTTTTTCATATGGCAATGGATTGCTTTGATCTCCTCATCTGTAAATTGCCTTTGCATATCCTTTGACCATTTGTCAATTGGGGAATGGCTTTTTGTTTTAAAAACATGACTCAGTTCTCTGTATATTTTAGAAATGAGTCCTTTGTCAGAATCAGTAGTTGTAAAGATCGTTTCAAATTTCCTTTGATCTTAGTTGCATTGGTTTTATTTGTGCAAAAGCTTTTTAATTTAATGTAATTGAAATCATCTAATTGGTTTTTGGTGATGTTCTCCAACTCTTCCTTAGTCATAAACTGTTCCCCTTTCCATAGATCTGACAGGTAGAATAGTCCTTGATCTTCTAATTTGCTTATAGTATTGTTTTTTATATCTATGTCCTGTAACCATTTGGATCTTATGTTGGTAAAGGGTGTGAGGTGTTGGTCTAATCTAAGTTTCTTCCATACTAACTTCGAATTTTCCCAGCAATTTTTATCAAAGAGGGATTTTTTATCCCAATGCCCAGACTCTTTGGGTTTATCCAACAGCAGATTACTATAATCATCTCCTGCTTTTACACCTAGTCTATTCCACTGGTCCACCACTCTATTTCTTACCCAATACCAAAAAGTTTTGATGACTGATGCTTTATAACATAATTTTAGATCTGGTAGGGCTAAGCCACCTTCTTTTGCACTTTTTTTCATTAAGCTACTGGAAATTCTTGACGTGTTATTTCTCCATATGAATTTACTTACAATTTTTTCTAACTCATTAAAGCATTTTTTTGGAATTTTAATTGGTAGGGCACTAAACAGTTCAGTTTTCGTTGAATTGTAATTTTTATTATGTTCACTCTACCTATCCATGAGCAGTTGATATTTGCCCAGTTATTTAAATCTAATTTAATTTGTGTGAGAAATGTTTTATAATTGTTTGCAAAAAGATTCTGAGTCTGTCCTGGCAAATAGACTCCCAAATATTTTACACTGTCTGAGGTTACTTTGAATGGGATTTCTCTTTCTAGCTCTTCCTGCTGTTTCTTGCTAGACATATATAGAAAAGTTGAGGATTTATGAGGGTTTATTTTATAACCTGCAATTTTCATAAAATTGCTAATTGTTTCCAGTATTTTTTAGATGATTTCTTGGGATTCTCTAGGCAGACCATCATGTCATCTGCAAAGAGTGAGAGTTTTGTCTCTTCTTTCCCAATTTTAATTCCTTTAATTTCTTTTTCTTCTCTAATTGCTGATGCTAACATTTCTAATACAATATTGAATAGTAGTGGTGATAATGGGCACCCTTGCTTCATCCCTGATCTTATTGGGAATGCCTCTAGCCTCTCCCCATTGAATATAATGTTTGTTGATGGTTTCAGGTAAATACTACTAATTATTTTAAGGAACAGTCCATTTATTCCTACACTCTCTAGTGTTTTAATAGGAATGGATGCTGTATTTTGTCAAAAGCTTTTTCAGCATCTATTGATATGGTCATATGATTTCTGATAGGTTTGTTGTTGATATAATTGAGTATACTAACAGTTTCCCTAATATTGTACCAACCCTGCATTCCAGGAATAAATCCTACTTGATCATAATGTATTATCCTAATGATGACTTGTTGTAATCGTTTTGCTAAGATTTTATTTAGGATTTTTGTATCTATATTCATCAGAGAAATAGGTCTATAATTTTCTTTCTCTGTTTTAACTCTTCCTGGTTTAGGTAACAGTACCATATTGGTTCCATAGAAAGAGTTAGGCAGAGTTCCATCTTTCCCTATTTTTCCAAAGAGTTTATATAGGTTTGGAACGAATTGTTCCTTAAATGTTTTGTAGAATTCACTTGTGAATCCATCAGACTGGAGATTTTTTTTAGGGAATTCAATAATGGCTTGTTGAATTTCTTTTTCTGAGATAAGGTGTTTAGCTATTTAATCTCTACTTCATTTAAACTGGGCAACTTATATTTTTTAAATTCATCCATTTCACTTAGATTATCAAATTTATTGGTATAGAGTTGGGCAAAATAATTTTGAATTGTTACTTTAATTTCCTCCTCATTGGTGCTGAGTTCACCTTTTTCATTTATGATACTAGCAATTTGGTTTTCTTCTTTTTTTTTTAATCAAATTGACCAGAGGTTTATCAATTTTATTGGTTTTTTTCATAATACCAACTTTTGGTTTTATTTATTAATTCAATACTTTTTTGCTTTCAATGTTATTAATTTCTCCTTTAATTTTTAGAATTTTTATTGGTACTTAATTGGGGATTTTTGATTTGTTCTTTCTCCAGTATTTTTAGTTGCATGTTTAGTTCATTGACTTCCTCTTTCTCCAATTTATTCATATAAGCATTTAAAGCTATAATATATCCCATGAGGGTTGCTTTGAATGAATCCCATAGGTTTTGGTATGTTGCTTCATTATTATCATTATCTAGGATAAAATGGTTAATTATTTCTATAATTTGTTTTTGGTCCACTCATTTTTTAAAATAAAGTTATTCAGTTTCCAATTTGTTCGGGGTCTATATCTCCTTGGCCCAGTTTTGCATATGACTTTTATTGCATTGTGATCTGAGAAAGATGTATTCACTATTTCTGCCTTTCTGCCATTGATCATTAGGTTTTTATGTCCTAGTACATGGTCAATTTTTGTATAATTTCCATGTACTGCAGAGAAAAAAGTATGTTCCTTTCTATCCCCATTCAGTTTGCTCCATAAGTCTACCATATCTATTTTTTCTAACAATATATTTACCTCCTTTACTTCTTTCTTGTTTATTTTATGATTCAATTTATCTAGATTTGATAGCGGGAGGTTGAGGTCTCCCACTAGTTGAGTTTTGCTGTCTATGTCTTCCTGTAGTTCTTTCAGCTTCTCCTCTAAGAATTTGGGTGCTGTCCCATTGGGTGCATACATATTCAATATTGAAATGACTTTATTGTCTATGGTACCTTTTAGGAGGATAAAGTTTCCTTCCTTGTCTCTTTTAACACTATCTATTTTTGCTGCTGCTTTGTCTGAAATAAGGATTGCTACCCCTGCTTTCTTTTTACTTCAGCTGAAGCAAAATATATTTTGCTCCAACCTTTTACCTTTACTCTATATGTATCTCTCTGCTTCAAATGAGTTGTAAGCAGCATACTGTAGGATTCTGGTTTTTAATCCACTCTGCTATTTGCTTATGTTTTAAGGGAGAGTTCATCCCATTCACATTCAAGGTTATGATTACTAATTCTTTATTGCCCTCCATGCTATCTTCTCTCGGTTTGTATTTTCCCCATTTCCCCCCTTTTATCCATATTCCCCAGTCTTTTTTTTCTGAAAACCACCCCCTTCAGTGTGTTTGCCCTACTATATCACACCCTTCTCTTTCTGTCCCCTTTCCCTTTTTCCCTTTTCCCTTCCCTTCCTTTTATTATTTCCCCTTATTTCCCCCACTCCCCTTGCCTTTCTCCAGCCCCCCTCCCCTTTTCACCTTTTAATACATGAAATATTAAATGTTTTATAAGTTAACTGAGTATGTGTAGGTTGACTTTAAGCCAAGTCTGATGAGAAGAAGATTCAGGTGTTTCTCCAGTGCTCCCTTCTTCCACACTATTACCATAGGTATTTTTGTACCTCTTAGTGTAATGAGATTTACACCATTCAATCTGCTCCCTCCTCCCATCTCTTTCCTTTCCCCCTTTTTAGGGCAGTATTGTTTTTTTAGATCATTCTATCTAAGTAATAGAAAATTCTAAGTGTCTGTCCCTTTTAGTTCTGTATTCTATCCAATAGAGTCAAAATTCCTGAGAGTTATTAGAGTCTTTCTCCCAAGTGGGGTTAAAACCAATTACATCCCATTAGATAGCTGTCTCATGGATAGGTCATTAATGTACATCATTTCTGGCTAGGTGTATTCTCTCTGTTAGAGTTACATTTCTCAAGGTTTAAAAGAATCTTTTTTTTTTTTTTTTACTCCCATGCTGGCATATAGCCAGTTTCAATTTACTGGATTACATTTTTTTTCTTTTACCGCCCCCCCTTTTTTTTACCTTTTCATGTGTCAATGTGATATTTTGTATTTTATTTAGAAGAATTTATATGAAATTGTTCCTGGGATGTTAGTTTTGAGTTTTCATTCAGAAGTTAATGAGTTATTCTTATTTCTAGTTTGCATCCAGTTTTAAGATATCTGATCACATATAAGAATTCTGCAATTGCCAGATTCTATTATTGGTCATGGTTTGTTAATAGTTTGTTTATTTTTCTATTATCTCTCTTTGATCTATTCTTCTCAGGTCAAGTAATAGGTTTAAACATATTTTTATGTTTAAAAACATCCTGCTTTTGTTTTAATATTTCTTGTTGGTTCATTTAGCTTTTACCTTCTTACCTAGGCTATATTAATTTCGAGAGAAGGCAGGTAAGTTGCACATTATAAAGAGTTGAATTCAAATTAGACTTCGTACATTTACTAATTGTGTGAGCCTTAGGAAATCATTTAAATCTGTGTGGCTCAGTTTCCTTATCTGTGAAATGAGCTGAAAAAGGAACTGGTTAACTATTTCAATATCATAAAATGACTCTAAAGAATTTATATACCCATGATGTCATCTAAAGATACGAATTTGTCTGTATTTTAGAATTGATTTCTACCTTTTTTCTAGATGAAAATGACTCTACAGATCTTGAACTCTATGGGAAAATACTTATGTTTTGTGAAGTTTTCAAAAGTTGTGTTGAAAATATCTCCTTCCATTATGTTTTCCCATATCTAACACCCAAAGCCTTCTGATAAAGAAACTATATTATGGCAGTGCAATTATTGTTAAATAAGGAAGGAGAAAAGAAAAAAAAGGAAGGATATAAGGAAAGAGGGATAAAAGATGGAAAATCAGAAAGAAGGAAGCAAGGGAAAGGGGAAGGGAGCAATGGAGGAAGGAAGGAATGCAGAAAGAAAAAGGGAAGATGATTAAATTGGAGTTCAGAATCCATCAGTTTATTATCTGAAGATGGATAGCATGCTAAATGATGAGTTCTCTGGAATTGTAGTTACTTATTGTATTGAGGATAGGTTCACAATCTTTCAAAATTGTTTCTCTTTAAAACACAGTGCCATTGTTATTGTATATAAAGTGTTCTGAATCTTATTTTGTTTCAGTTCAAGCAAGTCTTTCCATTTTATTTTTGCTTAATCTATTCAGTTATTCCTCAGTTGATGGGAATCTCATCAGTTTCAAATTCTTTGCCAGCACAAAATGAGCAACTAGAACTGTTTGTAAAAAAAGTGCTCTTCTTCCTTCTTTGAACCATTTGGAGAATAGAACTAGTAGAGGTATCACTAAATAAATGAATATACTCAATGGAATAACTCTTCGGGCACGATTCCAAATTTATTTCCAAAATATTTGGTCCAATTTCAGCCCTGTCATTCTTTCTAAAGGTTGTTTTTTTAAATTTTTAAATAATAACATATATGCATAGGCAAATATATGGTTATATGTGTATGTATATGTAGCCTTCTTGGGGGAAAGAAGGGAAAATAAAATAGAAAATGTAGAACAGAGAAAGGCAGAGAAAAGTGGAAAATGTTGAAGACTGTGTACAATATTTTTTATAAAGGCATTTGTGTCATGAAAATTCATTATGTTTTGATCTTCTGTGTTCTGCAAAGTACATGGTAATATTTTAATTTTCTTTTTTATATTTTGGATTTAACTTTGATGTTTGTCCTACATACTTGAAGAAGACTATGAAATCAGGGAAGTGATTTAAATAAGAAAGAACTATTAACAATTAGAAACAATAAGTAAAAACCAGAACAAGGGGGTTTTGTAACTTATGAAAAGTCTTTTCTTGTATTTATAGAAAAAAAATTGATTTGTCTCATTATTATTATGAGAATAAATATTTCCATGATTTTCCTAAATTTAACTATCAGTGAAAAGTATTGGAGGTGATGTTGGAAAACTGAGACATTAATGCCCTATTGGTGCAGTTGTGAATGGATTGAACCATTATGTAGATTACTTTGGAACTATGCCTAAAGAGCTAAAAAACCATGCACAACTTTTAGCCCTGTATTTTACTATTATGTCTTTATCCAAAAAGAGATTAAAAAGCAATAAAGGAAAAGGACTTATATGTGCAAAAATATTTATAGACCTTCCTTTCTGATGGCAAAGAATTGAAGAATATGTGGATTTCCATTAATTGGCAAATGCATGGACAAGCTGTTATGTATGATTATGATGGAATACTATTTTACTATAAGAATTAATGAGTAAGAATCTCTCAAAACAACCTGGAAAAACTTATGCAACCTGAATCAAAGTGAAATGATTTGAACCAAAAGAATATTGTACACAGTAACAACAATATTTTATGATAATCAATTGTGAATGACTTAGCCATTCTCAGGAATGCAATGATCCAAGAGAATTCTGGAGGACTTAAGGTGAAAAATGTTTTACAACTCCACAGATTAAAGTACACCTGTGTAAACTTTTTCTTCTTCCTCCCTCCCCTCCCTTGCCCTCCAGATTCTTTCCTTCCTTCCTTCCTTCCTTCCTTCCTTCCTTCCTTCCTTCCTTGCTTCCTTCTTTCCTTCTTTCCATATCTCCTTCCTTCATTTCTGTATCATTTATTGTTTTTTTCTCATGTTTTTTTTTTTATTCCAGGTCATCTTTTACAACATGTCAACTATGGGAATATATTAATCATGACTGCACATGTATAGCTTATATAAGACTGATTGCTCTCTAAATGATGGTGTGGGGAAAATTAAAAAAATGGAATTCAAAATTTTAAAAATCAAAGTTAAAAAATAAATGTATTTGGGGGCGGCTAGGTGGCACAATGGATAGAGCACCGGTCTTGGAGTCAGGAGTACCTGGGTTCAAATTCAACCTCAGACACTTAATAATTACCTAGCCATGTGGCCTTGGGCAAGCCACTTAACCCCATTGCCTTGAAAAATCTAAAAAAAAATTAAAAAAAATAAATGTATTTGTTAAAAATAAAAGACTAATAAATTTTATTTTCAAAAAAGAAGAAATCCCACAGCAAAGCAATTATAACCCATAGCTCAAAAATATTATTCTCAAGACAATTCATGACAAGTTATCTTCCAAACTATATCTTTATTTAAAGAAATGTACATTTATCTAATGAACTTGATAATAAAAAGGAATGTCTGTATGAAACCAAAATATTAGTCATGATAAATTCCATAGTTTCACATGAAAGCAGACATTTTTGGCTTCTTTGAAATGATATAGCCAAATCATTTATAAATTTCTTAGTACCATGTGAAAATTTTACAAAAATTGACCCTGTATCCATGCACAAAGATATTAAATAGAGATGACACAAGAAACAAACACTAAATTCATCCTTTGTAGACCTCTAATGCAATTTAAAAAACCCCATTAGTTCAGGGATGACAAACAAAAAATAACCAAAATCAAAACAACAATGAAATACTAAAAATTGAATATGCTGAGGTAAAATAATAAGAAAAAAGTGATAATAATATGAAATAAAATGATAATTATGTGAAAGATAATGATAATGATGATAAAATGATACTCTAGAATATCTGGGATACTGCTAAAGTTTTCCTAAGAAAAAAATTCTTATTTCTGAAGTTATTAACAAGGTAGAAAAATAGAAGCTCAAAGAACAGAATGTTCAAGTAAAATATTAAAAATCAAACAAAGAAATGAAGCTAGAATAAGGTAAAGGAAATAGACTGAAATAAGAAGAAAAATAGATAAATTAGGAAAACTAAGCAAAAATGCAACCTAAAGTTGTTTGCTGGAAAAGAGAAAAAATTGATGAAGCTTTAGCTTATCTAATTTTTAAAAAGAACCATAAAGTCAAATCAAATAAATAACAAATGTTTTGAAATCACAACAAAACTAG
This sequence comes from Macrotis lagotis, assembly GCF_037893015.1. Classification (NCBI taxonomy): domain Eukaryota; kingdom Metazoa; phylum Chordata; class Mammalia; order Peramelemorphia; family Peramelidae; genus Macrotis; species Macrotis lagotis. Next base: position 92,131,387 of record NC_133666.1, read on the forward strand.
AAGAAAAAATATTAAAACATTATGTACAGTTTCAGGACCATACAACAGAGAACAAAAAAAGTAAAAGAATCAATGAAAGAATATGAAACACCCAAATTATCAAAAGACAAAAGTGAGATAATAATTAACTATTTCTTTCAGAAAACAAAATAGAACTAGCTAAAATTTCAGAAAACAAAATAGATTTAGCTATAAAGGAAATTCCAAAGAAAAAGTCCAGGTCCTATTGAATTCATAGAAGATTTCTAAGAAACATTTTAAGAACAATTAGTATCAAAGTTCCACAACCCATTTAGCAAAGATAAGAAAGACTATCCCTTACCAGAATACTTTTATGAGATAATTATCTTCCTAACCGTGGAATTTTGCAAAGATAAAGCAAAGAAAGCTGTATACAAACATCCTTAATGAGCACATATCCAAAAAATTTAAACAGTACTTGCAAAAACACTGTAGCAATTTAAAAAGATTTTTTTCCAACTACATTCAATGATAGTTTTTTGCAGTGGTTTGAATGATACATTTCTCTCCTTCCCTCCATCGACTCACTCCACCCTTGACAGAAATAAATTAAATATAGATCATACATATGTAACTATACTAAACATAAATCCATATCAACCATGTTGTAAAAGAAGAATCAAATCAAAATGGTAAAAACGAGATAAAAAATATTATACATAAGATCTTTAAAATAAATGAAAATGTTAAGCTACAGTCTGCATTTAAATTTCATAGTTCCTTCGCTAAATATGGATTGTATTTTCCAAAAAAAACCTTTTAGAATTCTCTTTACTACTTCTGAACTGAACAAGTCCATCATACTCGATCATCATCCAATGTTTCTGTTAGTGTATATATAGCTATGTCTTCTAAAATAATTATGTTCCATCACATTCATATACAACAATTTGCTCAGCTATTCCCCAATTTTAGATTATCCCCTCAATTTCTAATTATTTACCATTATGAAAAATATCTGATATATATATATATATATATATATATATATATATATATATATGAGTTTTTTACCCTTTATGTCATATCTTTGCAATAGAGACATGGTATTAGAATTACTAGATGAAAGGGAATGCAAAATTTCATTGCCATTTAGGCATAGTCCCCAATTGTTCTCCAAGAGGATTAGATAAGTTCACAACTCCACCAAGAGTACATTAATGTTCCAGTTTTCCCATATTACCAATATTATTTTTGCTTTTAGTCATATTCATCAAAGTAATAGGCGTGAAGTAGTATCTCAACGTTGATTTAATTTACATTTTTCTAATCAATAATGATTTCCAACTTTGTCCAAAGGACTATAGACAGCTTTAATTTCTTCATCTGAGAATTTTCTTTTTATTGTGAAATGATTGTTTTCTTAGAAATTTGATTCAGTTTTCTATATAATTTAAAAATAAATCCTTTATCAGAAACATGAATTCTAAAATATGGTTTCTAACTTATTGTCTCCTTTTAAACTTGTTTGGTTAGCTTGAATTTGTGTTTAAACTTTTCAATTCATATTATCAAAATTATTCACTTTTGATTTTACAGTATTCTTTCTTTTCTTTTATCATAAACTACTCTCCTTTCCGTAGATCTGATATACTGTTCCTTGTTCTCTTAATTGCCTTACAATATCACTTTTCTATGTCTAAATCTTATAATCATTTATGCCTTAATTTGGTATAGTGTGTGATGCTATGGCAATTTAATCAAAAATATAATCCTTCTCATTTAGAGGAATTTATAACTGAGGAAGCAAAGAGTCTAATTTTGGAAAAACCATCAAAATCAAGGCCTGAAACCCTAAACCAAATGAAATCAACTATCAGATAATGTGGGGATACACTAGAAACTTTTGCAAAAAATTTACTTGTAAAAGAAAGAGACCCAAGTTTTCCTGTCTCATTTGAGCTTTAGAAATGCTAGAAATGGAAAAAAGGTGAGAGAAATCAAAGGCATAAATAAAGGTAGTGAGAAGATAAAATATGCTGATTATATGATGATGTACTTGAAAAATCTTAGGAAACCCATTGTGATTTTAATCAAGACAGGAAAATTGAAGGTTATAAAATTAAATCTCAAAAATTCACTGTACTTGTTTATTATAAGAAAATCTTAAAAAGTTACAATACAAAAAGAAATTCGATTATAAATCATCAAAAGAGATTATCATCTATAGATCCATCTAACAAAGCAAACAAAGATCTGTAGGGATATGGTTACATGAGTCTCCTTAAAGAAATAGAAAAAAAGGTAAAATTGAACAATACTCAGTGATTATGTCTAGGCAATTTTCCAAAGCTAATTTAAACATTTTTTCCTATACCAAACAAGTTGCCAGGATGTTACATTATTTAATTTGACAATGACAAAAATCATTCAGAAATTCGAGATGTCTCAAATCTCAAATTAATTGATGAAAAGAAATAGGGAAGAAAGGGGAAGAGTACTCAGAGAACTCTAATTACCTGGTAAGATAAAAATCAAAACCATCTGCACTAGATTTTTTTTAAATAAAGAGTTTAATAATTGGAACAGACTACATAAGAGAGGATAAAAAAAATATGAACTAGTGTCTGGTACACTAGAAAAGAAATTGCTTAAGAATAAACTTCTGGTAAGACCAATATATACAAACTAGAAACATGGTCTAAATATTATTGATCATGCTATTAAAAAAGTTAAAAAAGAAACAGATCCCATAACTATCATAGCTATGGATAAGAGATATATTAACCAAACAAGAAATAGAGAGAATTATAAAAATGAAATATATAACTTTCATTACATGAAACTGAACAATTTCTGCACAAGTAAAATTCAGGTGCTTCAGATAAGAAAAGAAATGATTGACTGGGAAAAAGAACTGTTTGTCAAATTTCTGTAATACGAACTTGGTATTCAAAATATACAAGCAACATACATATATGTATAATACATATAATTAAAAGCTACTCCATAAGGTATAATTGTTCAAAAGATATGAGCAAAATAAGAACACTGAATAGAGAACTATGGCACGATCTATCCCTATATGTCTTAGCTTCCTTGAGGAATTATCTATGACACTCTCATAGCAGGCATTTGAGTATAATCAAAATGAAACAAGATACGAAAAAAAAGCTTTGTAAATCCTAAAGTTTACTATTTATTTGCTACTATTTTCCTAGTGAATTAACAGTACTTCAAAGACATTTCTGGATTTTGAGTTCCACACTGAAAAATGAATAATTTTTCTTTTGTACTCGAAATTTTCAGTTAAAATCAGATTAAAAGAACTATATTAAGCTAACATTATATTAAAAGCATGTTTTTATGTCAATTTTGAAATAATTCCTAATATGGTGTGGAGTTGGCCAGGGAAAGTAGGTGGATTATGGAGTTATATTTTCATGTTATTCAGGAATTCAAACATCTTAGCAGATTTTTAACAATCCTGGAACCAAGTGGAGGGAGATTCAGTCTTCTCAGGCACTCACAAATAAATAGAAGACAAGGAACAACATTCTTTCAGCTTTGAGACAAGAGTTCCAGGGTGACTGTGTACCTCTCCTTAAATAGTGAGACAATTTCTGGAGATATAGGCAGTATTCAGCATTCATTTTTTTTGTTTGTTTTTACAAGGCAATGGAGTTAAGAGACTTGCCCAAGGCCACACAGTTAGCTTATTATTAAGTGTCTGAGACTGGATTTGAAATCAGGTCCTCCTGACTCCCGTGCTCTAGCCACTGCACCACTTAAGGAAGTATTTGTATAACAATTCTTATAATCTATAAGAGGGTTGTATATATTTATATAGGGAGGTTACAAAACAAACAATACACAAAACAACTTGCTATTTGTTTTCCTCTTGCTGTTTACATTGTGTTGGTTTGAATTAAATGCTTTTGCTCATGAAAACAAAAGGCATGTACAAACAGTCCTGAAAATAAGAATTTCAGAGTGTTCAAAATAATATGAATAAATGCTCTATCACATGACAGAATCCTCTATCTCACTAAAAATAAGAGAAAGTCATATCAAACCAACATAGAGGACATATCTCCTACTCTGTAAAGTAGCAAAGATGACAAAGAATGACAACAGTCAATGGTGATGTTGTTGTTGCATGATAAGTATACTAATGAATTTTGGTGAAGCTAAGGGATGGGATAAATATTTTGGAAAGTTATTTGTAATAATGCAAATTAAGTGAATAAATTATTCATATCACCTTATCCAGAGACAATATTACTGCATAGAGTCTCCAAAATGCCTTTGATCAAATACAATCCCAATATACATCATATTACTATACTTTTTTTGTCATAGCAAAGTTTTGGGAACAATTTCATTGTGTATTGATTGGGGGAATTATGCAAACTGTGATAAGTGGAATGGAATGCAACTTTTCTGTAAGAAAACATATATGTGATGACTAGAATGCATGAAGAGGATACACTTAGAATCACCCTTTATGAAGGTATGACATCCACAGTTGTTATACATTATACTAGTATTTAAAATTTTCAAATGTGTCCATTTCTTTTGTTGATACTTTGTGATCGTAAAGAAGTGCAATTTGATATAGGAGAATGATATCTTAGTGTAGAAGGGGATGGATAATGGGGATAAGTATGATAATGTAAAGAACATAAGACCAAAAAACACTTATTTTAAAATTTGCAAAAATCAATTCCAGAGTCTGAATTAATAGACTCCTGTAAGACCTCTTTACATGATAAGATTAAAATAGATACATGACCTAGATGTAAAGAGATTTTACAAGAAAATCATAAGAAGGCACAACATATTTCTCATCAGATTCATGAATATATGAATAATTTGTAAATAATTAAGTAAAAGAGCAAAGTTACATGTAAAATGAATAATTTCAATTACATCAAATTAAAAAGGATTTGTATGAATTAAAAAATGTAACTAAGACCAGAAAGAATGCAGAAAATTGACAAAAAAATTTTTTCAAGACTGTTTATCATATTAAGGTCTCATACTGAATATAAAGAATTTTGTCATATCTGTAAGAGGACGAGTCATTCACCAACTGATAAGTGGTCAAAGTATATGAAAAAATGTTCTAGATCACTATTGAGTAGAAAAATGTAAATTGAAAAAATCCTTGAGGAGTCATTTTATAGATCTCCCAAGAGATTAAAATGGTAGAAAGGGAAAATGACAAATGTTAGAGGGGACTGGAAAAACTGGGATGTTAATTCAGTGTTAATGGAACTATAAATTAATCCAAATATTGTGGAGAGGAATACGTAATTGTAAAGAGTTATTATACTACCTATACCCTTTGACCCAGGAATTCCATTACTTGATCTATGTCTGTACACAATTAGGGAAAAAGGAAAATAAACTGAATGTTCTAAAATGTTTATAGCCCTTGTCTTTGTGGTAACAAGAACGGGAAATTGCAGGGATGATCATCAAACGGGGAATACTAGGACAGGTTATGGGATAAATTGTGATAGTGTACTTCTTTGCAATAAACAATTATGAGTTCAACAATTTTTACAAAAAAACATGAAAAGACCCAAAAAGTAAGGAAGTGTGAAATGAACAGACCAAGAGAACATTGTACATAGTAACAGCAATACTATTATAAGAATAACCTATAATGAATAAGTTATTTTGATGATTATTATTATTTCCCAAAGTGATATATAACAAATATATGAAGAAATTACTCTCTACATACAAAGAAAGAACTGATAAATACAAGCATATTATAGAATAATGATATCTATATTTAAATGTGTGTAGATATATACACACATACATATTTGTATATCCATCTCTATGGTGGGGAGAGAAGGGAAGAATAAAAAGATATTTACATGATAATTTTAGTGTATATTTGATAGTAATAGCAAGTTGCACATAATAGATTTGCAGTTCAATAGACAATCATATTTTTATTGCATGATATTATAGAAATGCTTGTTTTATTCAATAAATTTAAAAATAACATTTAATAATGAAAACAAAGGTGAAAAGATGAAAGTATTTGGAAGTGGGAGAAGTGATATGTTATCTTCCAACATATTAGAACAAGAAGAGTTGTTCTTTAGACTCTTATAATTTCACATTCAAATTTATCATTATAGTTTTCTCTGATTTCAATACTTTGTATTTCGATTTAATTCTCATCTTCACGTCAGGAATTATTGGAGGTTTTCTCTTTTGTTAATAGCCCATTTCCCACTGCCACACCCCTTGGATATTTATAGATAGTTTTGATGGGTAAGATTCTTGGTTTTAAGTCTTCATGATTTTCCTTCTCAGATGTGATACTCTCCAATCTCCATTCTTTTATAATAGTGGTGGTTCAATCTTGAGTAATGCTGATAGACTCCTTGGCATTTTGTTTCTTTTTTTCTGCCAACTTGCAATGTTTTTATTTGTCTAGGAAGCCTTGGATTGATATTAAAATGCTCATGGGATGCTGATTTTGGGGTTTCATTCAAAAGGTGATTGTATTATTTTTATTTCCATTTTGTATATTGAATTTAAGGTACATGACCAGATGTAAGATATCTGGAAAATCCCGACTCAATTATTAGTCATGGTTTGTATACAGTTTGTTTATTCTTCTAATATCTCTCTTTGATCTGTTTTACAGGTCAGTTGAGATATTTTTGCTTGATAATATCATATATTTTTATGTGTTTAAAATCTTTATCTTTTTTAATATTTCATGTTGCCTCATGTAGCTGTTATCTTCTTATTTGGACCATACTAATATCTAGGAAAAGCAGGTAAGTAACACAATGTAAAGAGTGCCAGACTTGGAGTCAAGAACACCTAAGTTTAAATCTGGCCTAAACAATTGCTAATTGTGTGATACTAGGCAAACCATTTAAGGCTGTTTATCTCAGTTTCCTCCTCTGTAAAATGAGCGAAAAAGGAAATGACAAACCACTCCAGTATCTCTGCCAAGAAAAATCCATAAGGGATAATAAAGAGATGAACATGACTGAAACAACTGAACAGCCATATTTTTAAGGTATTCTGGGGTTTGATTTTGATTTTTTTCTTTTTTAATACACCTTTCAAAGTACATGTTAATATATTTAATATTCATTTTTCATACATTTCACTCCAGGATCTCTCCCTTCCTTTTCCCCATATTAATATGGCAAACAATTTGATATAAATTATATTTAAACAATCATCAAAAACATGTTACTCATGTTGTAAATAAATAAAGAGAAAATAGTCCATGCCTACAAGATTCCACAAGGCTGATCTCATGGACTCCTCTAGCACTGCAAGAGCACCATCTGCTCACTGGTCTGGTGTGTTCATGCCCATAATCTGATTGGGGCAGAGTCAATTGATGATTGCTTAATTTCCTGAGAAATGAAATACTTTGACATTGGAAGGATCCTGACCCAGGAAACTGTGAAGCTTAGTCATAAGTCTTATGGATGTTGATGGTCAAACATACAAATTCTAATAAAGGATGATTTGATAGAAACTGAAAATATCTACTCCCTTATCCTTCATTCTTACTGCTTCTGACCTGAAATTTTCATTTGTTAATAGGAACCTATTAGAAGCAAAGCCTCTGCTTTGGGATATAGAGAAGGCAGGTAAGACTCCTGACTTGACTGTCCCTTTCTTTCCATGTTTGACCTTAAGCAATCTCATTCACAGTTTGCAGGGTTGGAAGCATTTATGGGAGGTAATATGGGCAAAATTTCTACAAATCTTGAGGTGACTTTTCCCAGGCAAAAAGCAGCATATTTTTTCTTCATATTTTCTTACTCCACAATCCCTGTCGGCACATTATTGAAAGGAGGGAGGGGATAAGGAATGTTGGCAAAGCCCCAGGATCAGGAGGAGATTATGATATTGGACTCAGGAGAGAATCCATAGGACAGTGTGTTTCTCCTGAGAATGTGGAGGCAGGTGGAGAGAGGTGAATTACAGGGCCTTTCCTATAACATCTGGATTTGCCTTACCTGGATTTCCTATTTTTTTTATTCTAGAGGAGATTAGTAAAGTCTTTGGAATAGGAAAAGATTTCAATTTTGATTCCAGTCAGAAGACTCCCCCCCCCTTCAGGCAGTGAATTTCTGCTAAGGAAGTATTCTCTGTCTGGAGGCAGTATCAGCTGAGCCTAATTACTGGTTGCCAAGAAGACCTATCTGTTTCCAAAGAAACCCCCAACATTCCTAGGAAATCCTAAATTGTTGGCCCCCATGCCAGATAGATCTTCATCAGGCTCCTGTTTTTAACCCTCAGACTACAGGAGAGGTGAATATTCACATTGCAAAATTTGAGTGGAAGGTGTTTCTGTATTTTTTCTTTTGCCATTTATCACTGTATTAAACAACATTTTCTTAAAGGCAATTCAGACAGGTGAACTAAATGATATTTAGTGATGATCATGGGGGAAACCCATACTGCTGAGACTTCATAATGCTCACAAGACTTGTCCTGCCCCCTGTAGCCCAGGTCTAAACATTAAGGAGACATGGAGTAGGTGCCCTGCGGGGGCTTGACCTGCTGATGTAAATTGGAATTTGATATCTTAAGCCTATTTTGCACAAGGATTATTTCATTTTATTCTTACAGATTCCTTAGAAGTGTTATCGCTTGTATTTTACAAGTGAGGAAACTCAGGTTCTCAGAGGTTAGTGAATTTATCATGGTCACAAATCTATTAAATGATAGAAAAAATTTTCCAACACATTTTTCTTCTGAGCCCAAGTACACAACACCCCCTGTCTCCAGTATATCACGAGTCTGATTTCATTTTCTTTGTTTTTTTTTTAATTACTAAAAAGTCATTTCCTTCTGTTCCTTTAACCAACAGAGCCTCATTGAAATTGGGAAAGTGAGAAAACCTGACCCATAATTTGACCACTTTTGGGTACATATTTAATTCTGCATTTCTAGTCCCCACCTCTGTAGAAAGAAAGGAAGATCATACTATTACTTAAAGAAATATTAGATATTTTACAATCCCAAGATACATTATTGGTACCACCTGTACCTAGTAGACCCAACAATATCTCATAATTGTTTTAGGAATTAATGTGTCCAAAGCCTGGGCTGCTCTCAGTTGGCTATCTTTCAGGCTTCACTTAGGTTGCTGAGAGGATGCTGGCATTAGAACTTCAAATATCCTCACAGGTCAGCTAATCCAATGCAGTCATTCTATGACTGAGCAAACTGAGAAATAGGGAAGGAAAGTGACTAGCCCAAGATTACAGAGGTGCAAGTATAAGAAGGAGGATTTGATCACAGTTCTAGATAAACCGCTATAATCAATTTTCTTTTCCGTGAATGAATGGACTCCTAAAGGAAGTTTAATGCTCATTTTCTCATGGGTAGAACTGTACTTGTCTTCCGTTTAGGTCAAGACAAAGAAAGGGTAAAAGAAATTTATATTAAAAACAGTATCTCATTTGATTCTAACACTTCTTCTGGGTGATATTATTATTCCTATTTTAAAAGGTGAGTGAGATTCCAAGAGTTTTGGTGTCCAATGTCTGATGTATCAAGATGGGTAGCAGGCTGACAGAATTCTTAGAAGGTTGGAGGTGAAGTCTGAAACAGATTAGTTTAAAGATGATCTTCCACACTTCAAAGTGCTGTAATACTGGGGGAGTCTCTTAAACTTGCCTTGCCTTCCTTTCCTTTCTTCACAAATGAGGATGTTAATCACACTTAGCATAGCAATTGATAGTGAAGATCACATGAAATAATATTTGAGAAGTGTGTTCTCCACTCTTAAAGCTCTTCGGACCCTTCAATTCTCAACATCCTATTTTATTCAAGTCTCTCTTCTTTCTGACCTTTTTATGTTGTAAGGGCTCTCCTCTCATTGACTTTTTTTCTTCTAAATGGCCTGCCAGAACTAATACTATTTACTGTATCATCTTGCAGTCTAAACATTCTGTACTACAAAATATCTAACAGCTTTGATCATCTATGCTCTTGGACCCTACCCTAAGCTCACTTCCCAGTCTGTTGTTTCTTTTAATATTTTGAAAGTAATTTCATTTTAATTGCTGCCAATATCTAACAATTCTGCAATTAAAAAGGACAAAGGTGTGTTCATTCAAATTCGGTCACCTTAAAGCTTCACTTTTTATAACTCTTGTAAATGATCATAATAACATTAATACATATCTTACCTGATGATAGAACTACAGGGAATTGCATTTTTGGTCCACATTTTTCTTTCTTTTTATTTTTAAATTTTTCTTAAAGATATTATTTGAGTTTTACAATTTTCCCCCAATCTTGCTTCCCTCCCCCCCACCCGCACCTCACAGATAGCACTCCATCAGTCTTTACTTTATTTCCATGCTGTACCTTGATCCAAATTGGGTGTGATAAGAGAGAAATCATATACTTAAAGAGAACATAATTCTCAGAGGTAAGCAGATCAAACAATAAGACATCTGGGGTTTTTTTTCCCTGAATTAAAGGGAATAGTCCTTGTACTTTGTTGAAACTCCACAACTCCTTATCTGGATAGAGATAGTACTCTCCTTTGCAGACAGCCTAATATTGTTCCCAATTGTTTCAGTGATGGAATAAGCAAGTCCTTCAAGGTTGAACATCACTCCCATGTTGCTGTTAGGTTGTACAGTGTTTTTCTGGTTCTGCTCATCTCACTCAGCATCAGTTCATGCAAATCGCTCCAGGTTTCCCTGAAATCCCATCCCTCCTGGTTTCTAATAGAACAATAGTCTTCCATGACATACATATACCACAGTTTGCTAAACCATTCCCCAACTGAAGGACATTTACTGCATTTCCAATTCTTTGCGACCACAAATAGGGCTGCTATAAATATTTTTGTACAAGTAATGTTTTTACCCTTTTTCCTCATCTCTTCAGGGTATAGACCCAGTAGTGGCATTGCTGGGTCAAAGGGTATGCACATTTTTGTTGCCCTTTGGGCATAGTTCCAAATAGCTCTCCAGAAGGATTGGATGAGTTCACAGCTCCACCAACAGTTGTAATAGAGTCCCAGATTTCCCACATTCCTTCCAACAATGGTCAGTATCCTTCCTGGTCATACTGGCCAATCTGAGAGGTGTGAGGTGGTAACTCAGTGTAGCTTTAATTTGCATTTCTCTAATAATTAATGATTTAGAGCATTTTTTCATATGGCTATGGCTTGCTTTGATCTCCTCATCTGTAAATTGCCTTTGCATATCATTTGACCATTTGTCAATTGGTGAATGGCTTTTTGTTTTAAAAATATGACTCAGTCCTCTGTATATTTTAGAAATGAGTCCTTTGTCAGAATCATTAGTTGTAAAGATTGTTTCCCAATTTACTACTTTTCTTTTGATCTTGATTACATTGGTTTTATCTGTGAAAAAAACTTTTTAATTTAATGTAATCAAAATCATCTAATTGGTTTTAAGTGATGTTCTCCAACTCTTTCTTAGTGATAAACTGTTCCCCTTTCCATAGATCTGACAGGTAGACTAATCCTTGATCTTCTAATTTGCTTATAGTATTGTTTTTTATGTCTATGTCCTGTAACCATTTGGATCTTATCTTGGTAAAGGGTGTGAGGTGTTGGTCTAATCTAAGTTTCTTCCATACTAACTTTCAATTATCCCAGCAGTTTTTATCAAAGAGGGAGTTTTTATCCCAGTGGCCTGACTCTTTGCGTTTATCCAACAGCAGATTACTATACTCCTTTCCTGCTTTTACACCTAGTCTATTCCACTGATCCACCACTCTATTTCTTAGCCAATACCAAACAGTTTTGATGACTGATGCTTTATAATATAATTTTAGATAGGGTAGTGCTAAGCCCCCTTCATTCACATTTTTTTATTAAACTCCTGGCAATTCTTCACTTTTTATTTCTCCATATGAATTTACTTACAATTTTTTCTAACTCATTAAAGTAATTTTTTGGAATTTTGATTGGTAGGGCACTAAACAGATAGTTTAGTTTTGGTAGAATTGTCATTTTTTTATATTAGCTCTCCCTATCTATGAGCAGTTGATATTTGACCAGTTATTTAAATCTGATTTAATTTGTGTGAGAAGTGTTTTATAATTGATTTCAAAAAGATTCTGAGTCTGTCTTGGCAAATAGACTCCCAAGTATTTTACACTGTCTGAGGTTACTTTGAATGGGCATATTTTTCTCTTAGGCATATAGAACATCCATTTTCATGTTCTATCCAAGGATTTGTGCTCTGAGATCTAAGTTTTAATTTAGAATAAGAAGTTGACATATATTTTATTGAAATAAAGTTTTTATCATAAGTATCTGAGGCTGGTGTTTTCTGAGTTATCCCACCCCTGTCCTTACCTGGCCCACGAAACAGAGAAGATATAAAATTTTATTGTTGATTTTTTTAAATTCTTATGATATTTTTTTTGTGTTCTGAGAATGTTTTCATTTGGTCAGCAGGTAGCAGAATGTACAGAGTGCCTGAACTAAGCCAGGAAGACTCATCTTTCCTACCTTCAAAACCAGCCTCAGAAAATTGCCAACTCTGTGACCTTGGGCAAGTTAGTCAGAGCCAGAGCATGACTAATCAATTGCTCCCTCAGATCTGATGATAGGCAACTCAGGAGGAAAAAGGTTAGAATCCTAGATCAGCAGGTAATAATATCTAAGTTCAAATCAGACCTAGGTTGTGCTCTTGGGCAAACCACTTATCCTCTCTTTGCATCAGTTTCCTGATGCATAAAAATGAGGGTGTTAATAGAACTTCTTTCAAGGCTATATGGTAAAGATAAAATTAGATCTTATTTGTCAAGTGCTTTGCCAACCTTTAACAAGTTAATAAATGCTTCCTGTTATTTATCTTATTGAGACCCTTCTATCTATATAATTCTATGATATTAAGGTCTTTCCTAGTTCTCATCTTCTATGTTAAAAGGGTTCTCCTGGCACTTTTGTCCCTTTTTCTCTTATCTGATATTCTCTTGCCCATGGATACTGACATGCCTAACATTTTATATTCTAAGATCCCATTGGCTAAGACAATTTGTATTTTCAAGCTCTGACCATCTCCTAATTTCTGTGATCTAATGTCTCACTCTTCCCTTCTTCTAGGGCTAAACCCAAATCAATTGTTTTTGTTACTTTCCTCCAAATTTCATCTCTAGACAAGGAATAACATTAAACCTGATCATACAGAGTGATTGTGGAGACCACATGAGATGAGAGACATAAAACACTTTTAAAACTTAAAATGGAGTATTCTTACTACTTCTGGTCAAGATGGCAGAGAGAAGCCAAAGACTCTCCTAAGCTCTCCTGGCTTTCCCTCAGAACTAACATGAACCAAGCCTCTTAACCAATTCAAATCCACAAAATCCAGAGAAGAACGAAGGAGAAGAACATCTACCAAAAAGGTCTGTCTCAGGGGAATGTAGGTGAGGTGGGGGCAGAGACCAGAGAGACAAACTAGGGGTGGTGAGGTGGTAGGGTGAGATCTGTACTAACTTCAGAACAGCCATGCAGGCTTTGTAATCAGACATGAGAATTCCAGCAAGATTGGAGGGGGAGTTCTAGTGCAGCATGCAGTAGATCTCCAGCCCTGCTAGAAATCAATCTGGTCAGCTCCACTGGCCAGGAAGACCAGAGCTGCAGGTCCTGAATAGAATTCCATGTTACCAGCTGAGCCCACCCCATCCTTATGAGAGAAAGGAACTTTTCATAGAATAAACACAATAACAACCTCCACACCCCCTCCCCACACCTCCAAAGGCTCAGGTGTGGGTAGCAGATCTCTCTCAGCAGTGATTGAATAATAAGATTAACTACATAGCCTGAGGGCCCAGCCCACATTGTTCAAGCATAATGCAGACCCTGCTACTCCCCACCCCACCCCCAACCTGTGTAGAGAGTGGGCAACAAATCCAGGGTACAGACAATGCAGAGAAAGCCTCTAGCACGCCCTACTGGCTGGCCCACTTGGAATTACTAAACCCAGTGAGAAAAGTCTCTAGGGCTTTCAAAAACAAAGGTCTGTGAACCAGTCCCTCCTCCAACACAAGATCCTAGGAAAATGAAGAAAGACCACTGAATTGGGGGTTTCATTGAAATCTATCTCGAAGACAAAGACCCTAACTGAGAGAGAGCAAGAACTTCTGAAGAGAATATGAATTGGTCTCCATCCCAGAAAGACTTAGAGGGGATCAGTACAGAGTTTAAAAATGAATTGGAAAAAATTAGGAAAGAAACCCAAGAGAAAATTAACAACTTGCAATGAGAAAAAAAAAATGATTGGAAAACACAATTGGACAAGTGCAAAAGGAAAATAATTCTCTTAAAACCACAATTGGGCAAGTGCAAAAATCCTTTCAAAAGGAGTTGGGAAAGGTAAATGAAGAATATTATTCCCTAAAAAAATGGAATACATGAAAACTAATGACTGCATGAAACAACAAAAATCTGTTAAACAAAACCAAAGATTCAAAAAAAAAGAAAACTTAAAATACCTCACCATAAAATTATTGACCTAGAGAATATGTCCAGAAGAGACAACTTAAGAATCATTGTACTTCCTGAATACATTGAAAATTTAAAAAAAAAAAGCCTAAATTCAATATTCTAGGATCCTTTGAAGAAAATTGCCCTGATATCATATAACCAGAAAGCAAAATAGTTGTTGAAAGAATACATTGATCCACTCTTGAAAGGGATCCCAAAATGAAAACACCAAGCACAACCGTGGCCAAATTTCAGAACTAAAAAATAAAAGAGAAAATACTGCAAACAGCCAGAAAGAAATAATTTAGATACCAAAAAGCCACAGTATGGATTACACAAGACCTGACTGCATCAAAATTGAAGGATTGAGGGTTCTGAAATATGATATTCCAAAGAGCAAGGAAGCTTGGAATGCAGCCAAGAATTCACTATCCTGCAAAACTGAGCCTTCTCTTTCAGGGGAAAAGATGGACATTTAATGAAATAGGAGACTTCAAAAATTTCCTGATGAAAAGATCAGAACTAAATCAAAAATCTGGGCTTGAAACAGGAGACTCAAGAGACACATGAAAAGGTTAAAAAGGGAAGAGAAAAAGACATTGCTATCCAATAAGATGAAACTGACTATTTCCCCATTTGGGAGAAAGATTCTCGTAACTCCTTTTTGTTGTTGTTGTTGTTGTTGTTGTTGTTGTTGTTGTTGTTGTTGTTGCGTTGTAGTTTTTAATTGTTTTTCGAATTTTACAATTTTCCCCCTAGTCTTGTTCCCTCCCCCCCACCCCCCACAGAAGGCTTTATGATAGTCTTTACATTATTTCCATGCTATACATTAATCAAAACTGAATGTGTTGAGAGAGAAATCATATCCTTAAGGAAAAAATATAAGAGATGGGAAAATTTCATAACATACCTTTTTTTAAAAATTTATATCAAAAAGTGCCAGAGAGCTAGCAACTAGGTCACTTCACCAAAGAAATGCTTCACTTAGATCTTGGAATAAATCCTCAGCACCCAATGGTGACTTAAAAAACCAAGCAATTCTCATTTACCTGTGAGAATTCCTAAACCAAAGGCAAAACTCCCAGAGAAACTTCAACTTCAAAGAAAGCAATAGTACATTAGAGCATTTTGAATTGAAAGGTAACATATTTCAGGCAAGTTACTCTATTTTTTAAGGCTCAAAATCTGTCATAGTTTTCTAAGGATACCTTTTGTGGTGTTGTGCAGAGAAAAAAATCAATTTCCAAATTCAATAGTGTCTAAACCCACATCTGTTAACATAAAACACTCATTTGGAATAGAGCTGGAATTTTAAAAGTTACAGACATCTTTTCTCCTAAGGAACACATCTGAGTACAACCCAAGGATCTGTTTTATAGACCTCTTTCCATCTGGGGAGCATGTTTGAGTCCCACCTCAAAATTCCCATTCGTCTGACTCAGTCCACAATGGCATCATTATTGTTATCTATAATTTTTGTAGGCTGAAAATAAAATAACAAAAATTTTAAACATGAAGTTTTATTCTTTAGGATCACTGAAAACATCCAGAAAGAGCTTAATGAGGAAACAATATTTATAGAAATTTAAAAAAAGATTGTAATAATTTTGGTGGTCAACCAATCAGTTTACACATTAGTGCATAAAGGTGTCACCAATTTGGTTTATATTATCTTTAACTTGTTCACAGGGTCTGTTCTACTGGAAGATAAACTGCTAAGAATTTATTTAAGACCATGACTATTAGGGGCAGCAAACTGGTCTCAGATACTTAATAATTACCAAGCTGTGTGACTTTGGGAAAGTCACTTAACCCCACTACCTTAAATAAATTTTAAAAAAGCATCCTGCTTCCTCAGCATGGTATTAGTTGGGAAAGTTAAACAATTAAGCTTGTATATACAATCAGGGAAAACAGATTGTGTGAAATAGACAGTCTATCTTCAGATATACATTTGATAGAGATACAGACCTTGAAGAGGGCAGAGGCTAACATTCCAACTTATAAAACCTCAATTAGTGGCTGATAAAACAATTTTCATTTAGCAATATAGAATTAGACTTAGACAATAATAACTATTGTCATAATTAGCATAGGGTCAGGGGGAAATTAAAGTTAGATCAATAGCATATACTATATTTGACATTAAATTTTAAAGAGGTTTATGACCTTGTTCAAAATATCACATATAATTAGAAAAAGCAGAACATTTACCTCATTCAGTTATAAAGATATATTCATAAAATATCCTACATGCTTCAAAACATTATTTTTCCTATCATAAAATTCTTAGCTTAGTCAGGATCTCTTCAAGGCATGGGTCATCAATTTCAGAGCTGAATTAATGTTATTGACCTAAAGGATTATAATAAGTGATTGGCTTTCATTTCTATATCAGTTATGAGAAACTGAGGAAAGAAGTCTATATCTTATAAATAAATGGTTAGGGAGGAGGAAAACAAATTATAAAGTGGTTTATGATCAGAGGCCTTGAATTGAGAAATCTGGGTTTGCAAAATAAAGCACGAGCTAATTTACAAATCACTATGAGGAATCTGGATTTACAGGAGGTAGATCAAGCTTATTTACATCTAACTGTAAAAAAAAAGTAATCTGCCTTTACAGAGAAGTAGGAAAGCAAGAAACCATACAATTAGAATGCAGGGGGAATTATTAAACAAATGGGTGCCAGTCTAGTTGTGAAATTCACATATGTGTCTTATATGTCTTAAGGGACTGGTCGCCATTGTGGGTAAGACGACATTTGATAAGGAATAGGGGCCCTTGTGGAAACAGAATTTGGAAATTATGATAGGCCTTTGATATATGCAACACCAAAACAATTGGGGACATGGGAAGGACTCTTGGTCTATACAGGGGATAAAAGTCTATGATTTTGTGCCCCAGGTGTGCCCAATTTGGGGGTCCACCTGTTAAAATAAAGGATCTTCTTTGCTTCACTAATGGCTGTTCTGAGTACTTGGTTAGGTGCTTGTTTCTTACAGGGAACAAGGTTCTCTAAGTCTAATTGAAATGGCCATATAGCAAGCATTCAAGACACAGAGAGGGGATAAAACAGAAGGTACAGATGAGTGTCCTTTTAGAACACTGTATTATCTTTATGGTCTCATCTTGCAAGCCAGCCCTTTTCAGTGTCAAGTAAGTTGTCCTTTGGGACACTTTACTGGATGCCCTTGTGAAATTAATGAGGGTAGACCAAATATTCCTTCTTTTCTCTTAGGCATCATCCAAGTTATTCTATAGGGGCAAAATACATATATAATAGCCATCAGGAGCATGAAATTGCTCTGGAATATGTAGACACTTCTAAGAATTCCATTCATAGAACTTCAGTCTCCAACTCTTTTGGACAGAACTGAGGTTAGGTTTTACCCAAGACGTTATCTACAGAAATGCATCTGTCTGCATTTTAGAACTGATTTCTACCTTTCCTCTAGGTAACAAATGACATAAAGTCCTGCCACATTTTAGGAGATACTTATATTTGTTTGAATTTTTTTTTAAATCAATTGCAAAATTTCTCCTTGCATGGTTTTTTCATATCCAGCACCCAATGACTTATGGTTCACAACCTGTATTACTACAATGCAATTATTGAAAAGGAAAGAAAGATAAAAGGAAGAATATAAGAATGGATATAAGGAAAGAAGGAAACAAGGAAAGAAGGAAGGGATAATTGACAGAAGTAATATAGGAAACAAAAGATAAGATGATTCATGCTATAGTTCTGATTTTATTAGTTCATTATCTGAAGTTAGGTAGCTTGCTTGATGAGTCCTCAGGAACTGTAGCTGATTATTGTGTTGAGGACAGGTTTGAAGTCTTCCAAGTATTGATTATATCTAAAATACAATATTGTTATGATTGTAGGATGTGTTTTTCTGGTTCTTCTCCCTTCGTTTTGCATCAGTTCATATAAATCTTTCCATTGTTCTCTGAAACCATCCCCTGGGTCAATTCTGACCTCATAAGAAATTCTTCATATTAATCTACCATAAATTTTTCAGTTATTCCTCAGATGATAATCATCTCAGTTTCTAATTCTTTGCCACCACAAAAGGAGTATTTATAAGTAGTTTTGTGTATAATGGTCCTCGTCTTCCTTCTTTGAACTATTTAGAAAATAGAACTAGTAGTCATATCACTAGGTAAAATAATTTCTAAATTACTTTCCAGAATGTTTAGAACAATGACAACCCTACCATGTTTTCTAGATTTTTTTTCAATAAGAACATATATGTATGGTTGTATATATGTGTATATGTAGGTGCATATATAGTCTTCTTGGGGAGTTAAGGGGAAAATAAAGTAAAATGTGTACAACAGAAAAGCAAAGAAAAGATGGAAAATTTTGAACACAATGTTTAGTATTTATTAAATGGTCTCTCTTAAAATGAAAATTTATTGCACCATACTTGAAATCCACTCATGTTCTGCTGTACAGATGGCATTGCTTTTTTCTTTTCATATTTTGTATTTTAGTTTAAAATAAAAAAAACTTTTAAAAATTGAAAAATAAATAGAAACAAAAAGAAAGATGTTCTGTAACTTATGAAAATCTTTTCTTCATTTTTATTAATAACATGTGATTATTTTTATCATTCTTATTTATGTGGATAACTGTTTTCATGATTTTCCTAATATTTAACAATCAATGACAAATTTGGGAAGGGATGTCAGAAAACTGAGAAACTAATGCCCTTTTGGTGGAATTGTGAAATGATTTAACCATAACATAGAGCAATTAGGAATGAACTATACAACCCAAAGGAGTATAAAACCATGCATACCCTTTGACCAAGCAGTATCACTACCATGACTCAAACAGTAAAGAGACTTAAAAATTGGAAAAGAAACAATATTTACAAATATATATGAGAGCAGCTCTTTTCTGATCACAATGACATTGAGATTGATGTCCATCAACTGGGAAATGACAGAACAAACTGGAGTATATGATTATGATATACAAATAAAGTAAGGGCAAAGTTAGACATAAAATAGATAATTTCAATAACATTAAATTAGAAAGGTTTTGCAAAACTAAAACATTTGTAACCAAAATCAGAAAGTAGAAAATTGGAAAAAAACTTTTATAGACAGTTTATCACATAAAATTCTCACATCTAACATATATAAAGAACTTTCTTTCAAATCTATAAGAACATGAGTCATTCACCAATTGATAAGTGGTCAAAGGCTATGACCAGGTAGTTGCCCAATGAGGGAATCCAGTAATTTATAAATAAAAGCAAAAAATGTTTTAAAGCAATATTGATTAAGAAAAGTACAAGTTAAAAAATCCTTGAGATGTAATTTTATAGATTGTCTAAAATGATAACAGAGGAAAAGGACAAGTGTTAGAGGGGAACTGGAAAAATTGGGACATTAATTCAGTGTTGGTGGAATTATAAACTGATTCAAACTTTGTGGATAGTAATTTGAATTTTTCCCAAAGAATTATTAAACTACCTATACTTTTTGACTCAGCAATACCACTATTTGACCTATTTGTTTTGTAGATAATTTTGGAAAAAACTGCTGTTTCTAGCAGTTATCCTTGTGGTGGCAAAAACCTGAAAATTGCAGGGAAGTTCATCAATTAGGAATGAATGGACAAATTTTGTATAAATTGTGATGGAATACTACTTTTTTATATGAAATGTTGAGCTCAATGATTTTAGAAAAAAAGCAAGGAAAGACACACAAAATAAGGAAGCATGAACTGAACAGTACCAAGAGAATATTAGATATAGTAATAGACATTCTGTATTAAGAATGACCTTTAATCAATCTATTTTGATGTTTATGGATGCCCAAAGTAATTTAAAAGAACATATGAAGAAAGACACACACCACATCCAGAATAATAACTGATAAATTGAAACATATATAGAATAATTTCACGCACACAAACATATGCACATATATATACAAACACATGTATATACATGTAAATTCATATATGTATATGCATAGAGACATACATACATGCAATCACCTATTTTGTAGGCATCTCTAAGGAGGAGACAGTAGGGACGAATCAAAAGAATTTTACATGTTAATTTTGTTGTATATTTGAAAAGAATAGCAAGCTGTGAATGAAAGATTTGCAGTTTAATGGGCAGTAACATTTTTATTGTATAACAATATGAAAATGCTTGTTTCAAACCAAGTATTAAAAATACAATTAAATAATGAAAAAAAGTTTAAAGATTTGGGTTTGGTTGGAGAAATGATATGAAATCATTAGAATCATCATTTTTCTTCTATTATCACTCTTTGACCTGTTTTCCATATGATGTTAGTAGCTTTTGCTGAAAGATACCTCCAATGTCAAGTTTAAAAAATATTTTGATTTTGTCTTATTATTTCTTGTTGGTTCATGTAGCTGCTATCTTCTTATTTAGACCATACTAATTTCTAGGGAATCCAGGTAAGTTGCACAGTGAAAAGAGTCAAGAAGACCTGAGTTCAAATTTGAACTCAAACATTATTAATTAGGTGACCTTAGACAAGTCATTTAAACTCGTGTGTCTCATTCTCCCCCTATGTAAAATGAACTAAAAAAGGAACTGGCTAATTACAAGAGTGTCAGAAAATGACTCCAAGGAATTTATTTACCTATGATGCCATCTTTCCTTTAGATGAAAATGACACTAGAGACCAACTAGCCTTTTGGAAAAATATTATATTTATGTGAAGTTTTTAAAAAAAATTGTTGTGAAAATGTATTCTTGCATTATGCTTTCTCATAATAAGTACCAATGCCTTCTGTTCCAGAAGTATTATGGCAAATTGCAATTTCAGGAAGGAGAAAATGGAAAATATGGAAGGAAGTAGATATGTAAAGTGGAAAAAGAAGGAAGAAAGGAAGGAAAGAAGGAAGGAATGTAGAATGAGCAAGGGAAGATGATTAAAAAAACTCAGAATCCACTAGTTCATTTTCTGAAGCTGGGTAGCATACTACATGATAAGTCCTCTGGAACTGTAACTGGTCATTGTGTTGTTCAGTATTGCTGTTATTCTATGAAGTGTTCTGAGTATTCTTATAACATTTTGAAAAACTTCACACAAGTTTTTCCATTTTATTTTGTTTTCTAAAACCATTCCTTGTTCATGTCTTATTTCATGAGAGTAACTCTTTTTTCTTCTTTCTATGTTTTTGCAAGGCAAATGGGGTTAAGTGCCTTGCTCAAGGCCACACAGCTAGGTAATTATTAAGTGTCTGAGGCCTGATTTGAACTCAGGTACTCCTGACTCCAGGCCCAATGCTCTATCCATTGCGCCACCTAGCTGCCCCATCATAAAAGTAACTCTTGATATTCATATACCATGACCTTTTAATTATTCATCAATTGTTGGGAATCTCATGAGTTTCTAATTCTTTGCCAACATAGAATAATCATCTTTACGCATTTGTATGTATAAAGGCCATCTGCTTCCATCTTAGAACTATTTGGAGAGCCGAACTAGTAGTTATATCACTTTGTAAAGGAATATATTCAGTTGAGTAAGTCTTTGGCTATAGTTCCAAATTTTCGTCCAGAATGTTTGGACCAATGACATCTCTACATTTTTTTCGAGATGATTTTTTAAAAACAACATGGGTGTATATACGTGTATATGTTTATGTATATGTAGTGGTCTTGGGGGAAAGAAGGGAAAATAAAATAAAAATTTCATAACAGAAAAAGCAAAGAAAAATGGAACATTCTGAACACAATATGTAGTATTTACCATAATGGCTTTCTTGAAATGAAAATTGTTTTCCTATATGCTGCAATGCACATGAGAGCATTTTTATTCTTTTTTCATATCTTGTAGTTTAGTTTAAGATAAAAAAGAACTAGTAAAAAAAATAAAATCAAGAACAAGGAGGATTTTTTAGCATCCAAATTCTTTTTTAAAATTTATTATTTTATTTTGAATTTTTATAATTTTCCCTGTCATCTTGCTTCTCTCCCCTCAACCCCCCCCCCATAGAAGGCAGTCTGTTAGTCTTTACATTGTTTCAAGGAAGATATTTTTAACATATGAAAGGCTTTTCTTCTTTTATTGATAGAATATGATTTTTGCCATTCTTATTATGTGGTAAATTATTTTCATCAATGAGAAATGTTGGAGGAAATGTAGGAAAGCTGAGACACATTGTTGGTGGCTTTGTGAAGTGATTTTTTTCATCATGTAGCTAAAAAAGCATGCATATTCTTTAGGCAGCCAATGTTCCTACTAGGTTTTTATCCCAAAAGAGATTTTAAAAAAGTAAAAGGAACTATATGTGAAAAAATATTTATAGCTACTCCTTTCTGAAGACAAAGAATTAGAAATTGAAGGGATACCCACCAACTGGCAAGTGACTGAACAAACTCTTCTATATTATTGTGATGGAATACTATTGCATGAGAGGTAATAATGTATGAGCTGAAAACACAACAAAACTACAAGAAAAGAAGAGTAATTATATTATATTACACACAATTTCATATTATACACCACAGAGAACAAAAAAGAAATAAATCAATAAGTGCAAGAATATGAAATACCCAAAATATAAAAAGGCAAGACTGAAATAATAACTCAATTTCAGAAAACAAGATAGATCTATCTATAAATGAACATTCATAGAAAAACTATCCAGGTTCTGATAAATTCATAGAAGAATTCTAACAAGTTTTTTAATTTCAAATTGTACCAAACCTTCATAACCCTTTCTAGAAATTGAGAAAGACTATTACCAGAACTCTTTCATGAGACAAATATTTTCCTTATCATGAAACTTCAGAAAGATAACACAAAGAAAGTGATAGAACAACATCGTTAATGAGTATGTATTCAAAAAGTTAAACAATACTTTGCAAATACAATATGGCATTTTAAAATATATTTTCCAACTACATGCCGTGATAGCTTTTAGCAAACATTTTTGTAAGGTTTTGAGTTATATATTTTTCTCCCTCTGTTGACTCCCCCATCCCCCTGACAGTAAGCAATAAATTATATGTCATATATGTATAACTATGCTAAACCTTGATCCATATTAATCATGTTATGAAAGAAGTATCAAATTGAAATTGATAAAACAAAACAGTGGAAATAATTAAAATAATACATAAGATTTTTTTTTAAATGAAGATAGTAAGCTTTGGTCTGAAAATAAATTCCATAATTCCTTTTCCAGATATGGATTGTATTTTTCATCACAAAGTCTCTTAGAATTGTCTTTATTACTGTGCTCCTGAACTGAACAAGTTCATAATAGTTGATAATGGTACTGTTACTGTGTGCATTGTTATTTTGGTTCTACTCACTTCACTCAGCATCAGTGCATGCAAGTCATTACAGGCTATTCTGAAGTCCCAACTGTCTTTGTTTCTTAAAGAATAATAGTGTTCCATCCCATTAATTTACAGCAGTTTGTTTAGTCATCCCCCAATTGTTGGACATCCCCTCAATTTCAATTCTTTGCCTTTATACAAATATTTTTCTACATGTGGGTTTTTTTTATCCTTTCTGTGATCTCTTTGAGATGCATACATAGTAGTGGTATTGCTGGATCAAAACACAGGCACAGTTTTACTGTCCTTTGGGCATAATGCCCAATTGCTCTCCAGTAAAGTTGTATTGTTTCACAACTGCACCAACAATGCATTAGTGTCCCAGTTTTTCCACATCCCCTCCAACACAGATTATTGTTGTTTTTAGTCATATTGACCAATCTGATAGGTGTGATGTGGTATGTGAGAGTTGTGTTAAATTCCATTTCTCTAGTCAATAATTGATTTAATTTCTTGGTTTAATTTCTGTAAAAAAAAACTTTTCAAATTAGTGTAATGAAAATTATTCATTTTTATTTATAAAGTTCTCTGTATTTTCTTTTTTTATGAACTGATCCCCTTTCCATAGATCTGACAGATAAACTCTTCCTTGTTCTCCTAATTGGCTTGTGATATCACCTTTTATGTATAAATTTTGTAATCATTTAGGTCTTAACTTGGTTTAGGATGTTAAATGTTGGTCTATGCCTAGTTTCTGCAATATTATCTTCCAGTTTTCACAAGTGGCTATCGAAGAGTGAGTTCTTATCCCAGAAACTGGAATCTTTGGGTTTATCAAATATTAAATTACAATCATCATTTACTATTGTTTTTTTGTACCTGATCTCTTCCACTGACACTATAACAATTTAACCCAACAATTAATCCTTATACTTAAGAGGGATTTATATTCAGGGATATAAAGAATCAAAAGCAAAGTATCCCAAATTAAATGATTATCACAACAAATGAAGAAAAAAGCTTTGGCTAATTATAGCATACTTTTCTACTAAAAATCCTGTAGTATATAGGCACAGCTGAACATTTTTTTTAAATTCATGAAAAATAATGTATCTAAAAGTAAAAACAAGCATTATATAACATGGAAATCCACTAGAAACTTTCTCAAGAAATTCACTCATAAAATAAGTAGGCTCAAGCTTCCCTGTAACATTTGAGGTTTTAGAAATGTTAGAAACAGTATTAGGCTAAGAGAAAAATATCAAAGGAATAAATAAAGAAGATAAAATAATCCTTATGTGATGATGATATGTTGATGTTCCTCAAAAATCTTAGCAAACCAATCGATATTAAACAAGACATAAAAATTGAAGTAATAAAAATTACTGTCAACAGTGACTTTTACTTGTTTATAATAATGAAAAGTTATAATAGGAAAGATAATCTCATTGCAAAAACTTCAAAAGGGATAATTATCTATAGAGTGATCTATCAAAGAAAGTAAATATCTATGCAGATTCAGGTACATGAGGCTACTTAAAGAAAAACCAAAATAGCAAGAAGAATATACAGTGATCGGGGCTAGACAATTTTCCAAAACTAATTTAAACTTTATTTTTTGCTATACCAATCAAGTTGCCAAGATGATAATTTATTTAACTTGACAAACAATAACAAAAAACATTAAGAAATTCAAGATGTCTCAAATATCAAATGAAATGATGAAAAGAAATAAGGATGAAAGGGGAAACAATACTCCATGACCTCCAACTATATTGTAAGATAACAATAATTAAAATATATAGTATTTTTTTAAATAGCAGCTTCAATCATTGGAACAGACTAGGTAAGAGAGAATTAAAAAAAAACAAAAAGAACTCCATGTACACTAGTGTCTGGTAAACTATAAAACATAAATTGCTTAGATAAACTGGTGGGAAAACCATACATTCAAAATGGAAACATGATGGTTATATTAGTGATCATGTTATAAACAAAAATGCTTGAAGAGAAATAGATCCTATATCTATCACAGCTATGAATAATAAATATTTTAATGAAAAAAAATAGTGAAAATCATTAAAAATGAAATATAGAGCTTTTCCATGAAACTGAAAAGTTTTTGGACAAGTAAAATTAATGTACCTCAGATAAGGGGAAAAAGTGATTGGGGAGAAATCTATGTACCAAATTTCTAAAAAAAGTACTTGGTATCCAAGATATATAATCAATATACATATAGAAATAATAGTTATAATTAATAGCTATTCAAGAAATAATAGAAAGGAATGCTATTTTAATTTGAAAATGTGGAAAATAAATTTCAGAAAGATGAGAGAGTCAGATTAATTCTGAAGTGTATAATATGGTTACCAAGATATGCCCATATAGGGGAAACTAAATAGTTAATCTTTTCCAGAATGATATGGCATTATTAGAGCTTCAGGAGTTTATCAATATAGATTCAGATATTGTTAGTTATTATAGAAAATTATGGGACATGTAAGGATTTAAGAATAAAAGATCAGCTCCCCCAACAATGAATCTAGAATGGTCTCTCTATACAAGTTATTCAGTTTACTCTATTTGAAGAAGGGAGGGCAGGGAATATTCTAATTAGACTGAGGGATTTTTGAATGACTGTTTGCCTTCTCCAGGATTTTAGCAGTTATAATTAAGAAATGTTAAATATTAAAACCTTGGAATGGAAAATGTGTTGTGAAAAGTGGAATCATATCTGTGGTTTATATATCTGTATAAGCTATGTGATTCTAGTTCAGAATAGTGTGAATTAAAGTCAAGAAGAACTAATGAAAAGGAATGATGGAATAGTATATAGATATAGATATAGATATAGATATAGATATAGATATAGATATAGATATAGATATAGATATAGATATAGATATAGATATAGATATAGATATAGATATAGATATAGATATGTATATATATATGAAAATGTGAGTTGTAGAGTCTGAGTAAAATGTTCTGAAAGTACTGGAAAGAAAATTCAGACATAGAGACAATTGGGGTTTCATTTGAACCATTTGTTAAGTATGTGGTAAAAGCATGTAGACAGAAGGTTTGAGCAGGGCTGACTTTGTAAACTAATGATAGATTTTGGGAACTTTGGAAAGTGGTTTACAAATCATTGTAAAAAAAGAAGAAAGAGGTGGCTAGTTGGCAGAAGGGGCGGCTATGTGGTGCAGTGAATAAAGCACCGGCCCTGGAGTAAGGAGTACCTGATTTCAAATCTGATCTCAGACACTTAATAATTACCTAGCTATGTGGCCTTGGGCAAGCCACTTAACCCCATTTGCCTTGCAAAAACCTTAAAAAATATATAGAACTATAAGTCTATATGGAGATATGTGTTGATATGAGGTTGGGGTGATTTAAAAATTGTATTAAATTGGTACTTTTTGCAATGTTTGGCAATGGAAAAATAATGAACCCCATAAAGTGAAAAGTTTGATATGAAAGCAATTTCTAAGTAAGTGTTAATTTTATTATGTTATTATTGATTCTATAATGTGCTGATCTAAACATACATATAAATTGAGTTAAGGGGTTTGTAAAAAATATGTTTGAGTTTAGATTATGATGCTTAAGGCCCCTCCAGAGTCATGGACGTCAGGGCAGACTTGTGAGTTAGTTTTAGAATAACTAAACAAGGGGAAGGTAATATTTTATACTGATTGGAATGTAGTTCATATATTTGGGGAAAAATCTGGAGTGAGTGAGTAATGATAAACAGTAAAGGTAAAGAATTAGTACATATTACCTTGATAACTCAATTTATGGAGAATCTCCAATTCCCAGAACATAGAATGGTCTAATATTAAAAATGTTGTTCAATGAGGAAAGAAAGCTCTTATATGTGAGAGCACTGAGAAGTTAGAATTACACTGATAAAAATAAGAGGAATTTGAAAACATTTTAGGCGTTGAAAAGAAAATGATTTAAAGCTAATTTGGATATGAATATTGGAATTTAGGAGAAGTATGAAGAAAATCTTGTAGTTATAAGAAGGAATTTTTTTTTAGCAACAATTGGTCTTAACTATTCTTTGTATTGTAAAGGTTTGGGGAGTAAAGGGAACACATGCAATTGAAATCTAGTAAACTCTGTATAACAACAGTTTAACCTATACTTTTTGAAACTTTCAAATTGTTTTGTAACAAATTATGAATGAATTGAAATTTTATCTATCACATTTATAAAAATTTTGTTATTAGAAAAAAAAACTAGACAATACCTTGCCAATAGGTTATAGTTCTCAAGGTTTTTTGGCCCAGAAAATTTGTGAAAGGCTTTGTTTTTTTTACCTCATGTTTATGAAAGGGAATATTGATATGTGAGATCAATGTAGCTTATTTATTATCTGTTAAAAAGAGGAAATCATGCATATAACTGTAACACTATCATGGGTTATAAGCATACATTGAGCTCTTGAAATTATTGTATAAAATTATCATTGATAAAGGATATTATTTTCTTTGAAAATAGAAGTGTATTTGGAAGGTGAGATAAAATAATCTTAGAAATCAAAAATTCAGAAGAGGTTTGTGTGTAAAAGATACTTAATTATACGGTTAACTTTAAGAGAACCTGCTGTTTTATGTTGCTTTGAGAAAATGAAATGTCAGCATGTTATGTTCCATGTTGGTTAAGAATTTAACATTTATATTATATCTTAACTGCAAGATACCCTTTGCAATGAAATTGAATAAGTGTGAGGGACTTTGGAAAATGATTAGGAAATTAAAAATTATGTAACCCTAATTAGATGATTTATCAATAAGTAAGATCGAAGGGTGTTGTCAAACATGTGATCTGCTTTTGGAAATATAAACTATTTTACTGTAATGATGTCAAAGCTGGAATTAATGATTGTTAATGAGGGAAATTATCAAAGCATACTCTAAATCTGTAGGTCCAGATATAAATATAACAATGGAAAGATTATTTTGTGAAATCTAGTTCTTAATGTCTTACACTTATTACTGTTTTGTTAAATTTAGAGATTTCAACCCCTGAATTTCCAAACCCTATCCCCCCACCCCTGTCACCAGGTCCCGTCTGTTCCCCCTTGGAGGATTCCTTGACTAGAACAAAAGGGGGGAATACAAGAGCAGGGAAGGTAATGAAAATTCCTAGATGGAAAAATCCTGTTCTGTCTCCCCTTCCCCCCTCAACCAGAATACTCCCCCCTCAGAAGATTCCATTGCTGAATAAACAGGGGAGAAGAAAGTATCAGGAGGATGGTGGGGAACTGCCAGAAAAAAATCTTATCTCAAAAAACCACAGAAAGAAAGACAGTAAAAATGCCTGCAGCAGGTTTTGAGTACCTCTTGGTTTTTTGTTGACACATTTTCAGAATGTGTAGAAGTTAATGAAATAGCATTGGAAGTAGTTTAAAGATTCTGAATGAGTCCCTTCCTGATTTGATATCCTGCTAGGAATCAGGTCAGATAATGGCCCTGCCTTTACAACTAAAATTTCTCAAAGAATACTCCAGATAATGGGACAACCTGACTGCTTTTTGAATGTCTAGAAAGTAACCCTATTTAATATATTCTGATGAGAGGGACCCTCAGAGTACATATATGTGACATATGTGTAAGGAAGGGAGCTGATAGATTATGTCCTTCCCCCAATCTAAATTGTGAAGTGGATTCACTTGGAGATCTAATTAGGTAAAACAACTATTTTAGATCATGGACTTTTAATCAGTTTTCTTTTTCTATCAGATACCAGGATGGTCAGCAAAAGGAAATGCTACTGGGTAAATGTCATATTCTTGTAGCCAAGGAAGCCAAGATGTCAGGTGACTGGAATGTGCAGCCAAAGGGGCAGCTTCTCAGTATGGCCTGAGGTTGGACCCTTTTGACTTGATTTCCCCAAAATGACATTTGGATAATGTCTCACCAGGAAGAATAAATCTGGCCTAAGACACTTTACTACCCACATGACCTCTGCGTGGACACTGATATTCAATACCTATAAGGGAATTTTCTTTTGATGTCCTGGATCTTTATGGCTATTGAGCAAATCAGAAAAAAAGAAGTTTTAGGTGATTTAGATCTAATAGCCAGAGATGGGTTACTTGTGTTAGGTATATGACTCTGACAACTGCTAACAGCTACATGTTAAGATAGGAATTAAGTTTCTTTAATTTTTAGAAGGGATATTTAGGTAAAAAGAAGAATGGGAAATTCTTAGGATAATTACAGTTTTAAGACCTAGCTTAAGGAAAGGAATGTGAGTCAGATAAGTATATCAGGAAAAAGAAAATCAATGATAAATTTAGGAATGTTTTGAAAAACTTAATTTTGGTTCAGGATGTTTGAGCCATTATTGTAATAAGAGCAAAGGCTAAGATTGTTTAATTTTAAACAATATGCTGAGTCCTCTGAACTAGGATGATTGATGAATGTATGTTACAAGCATAAGAAAGTACAATAGTTTTCATTGGGAGTTTGCTCATATAAGTAAAACACTAATGAAAGTTTATTGTGGCAATAAGACAAAATGTAAATTGCAAGAAATCTCATTGTCTTGTGAAGAAAACATGTGTCTTGATCTGAGTAAAATGTTAAGCAGTTTCTTTACCAGAAGATAAAGTCTCAACTAGTCACCTGAGCTGGAGAGGACTTTTTGGAACAGATTCAGAAGATGCAGAAGGACATTGGTAGTCTCCAGGAGAGAAGAGAAGAGAGGAGAGACACTGTACCTGTTCATCTCTACCATTTCTCACCTATGTATACATTGTATAGTCAAGGGATCTGTTTTTGTTACCTCCCCTTGATTCTGTAAGTGTGACACCCCTACTTATGCCCTTATCCTTATGAAAAGGAGAAAAGGCAGGGTGTAGATGTTCTCCATTGAAAGAAAAGGAGGGAGACTATTGGGTCATATGTTTATATCTTATATAAGGAGAGTCTTATCTCTGATTTAGCTGACCTGTACAACTTAAAGAGACAGGTGGATTGAGATGTGAGGATGATACCTGGATGTTTTGTAAAGACGCTTGTGGTACATGTTTCCCCAGACTCTGTAGGAAATACCTCAAAGGTTTGAGGTATTCTCATAAAAAGTGGGGAAAGAAGTACATATCAATGTTTGTGAAATTCCTGTATAGAAAGGAGTCCCTGAGAAACTCCTCAAAAATATAACTTTGGCTGGGTGCTTTTTGGTCTGAAAGTAGCCTGATAGGACCCAAGCTCTTGTCCCTGGGCGTCACAGATATACCATAAAATTGTCTAAAGATTCACAAAGCACCCTTGTTAGCCTATCTTGCTGTAATCTGTAAAATTCCTGCCTCCTGTGAGGACTGCTTCCCCTTTCCCCAGATGCAGCTGGAACCATAAGATAGTAAATTCCACTCCCTCAAAGCTGTGGGAAGACCATCAATACACGACTCCCTCCATCTCAGGAAGCATGTTTGGACATAACACACCTTTCCCACTATGTCTAGCCCCTATCTCTATGGAACCTTATGTTTACATATGTTTATGACATGACAATATATCTAACTGATGTCTTTGCTTCTGTATCCTCCTTGCTCTCAGTATACCCCCTCCAAACATTATAAAAACCCTATCCCTTGAACACTCCGGTACTGTCTCATTTGGGTACTCTTCATCCCCAGGCAGTCCCTGGGAAATAAAGATCTCCAAACATATCAAATTCTGGTCTCCATCTCACTCTTTGGGTTCAGCAGTATCAATCATAGTTGATCATCTAACAATGTTGCTGTTAATGTGTATAATGCACTTCTGGTTCTGCTCACTTCACTCAGCATCAGTTCATTTAAGTCTTTCCATGATTTTCTGAAGTCAGGTCACTCATGATTTCTTTTTTTTATGAATTTATTTTCTTTTTAATTTTTTTTTACATTTTTATTTAAGGCAATAGGATAAGTGACTTGCCCAAGGTCACACAGCTAGGCATTTTTTGAGTGTCTGAATCTGAATTTGAACTCAAGTCCTTCTGATTCTAGGGTCAGTGTTCTATCCACTGTACAACCTAGCTGCCCCAATTTCTTACAGAACAATAGTACTCCATAAAATTCATATACCATAGCATGTTTAGCATTCCTCCCATTGATGGGCATACCATCAATTTCCAATTATTTGCCACTACAAAAAGAGATTTTTATAAATATTTTTATATATATATATGAATCAATTCTTCTGTTTTATTATCTTTTAAAGATATAGATCTAGTAGTAACATTGCTGGATCAAAAAGTAAGCAGTTTTATTGACTTTAGGGCAAAGTTATAAATTGCTCTTCAGAATGTTTGGATCAGTTCACAATTCCACCAACAGAGCATTAGTGTCACAGTTTTCCCACATCTTCTCCAGTATTGAACATTTTACTTTTTTGTCATTTTAGCCAATCTGATAGGTGTGAGTTGGTACTTCAGAGTTGTTTTAATTCTCTAATGAATCATGATTTGGAACATTTTTTCCTATGAATGTGTATAGCTTTAATTTCTTCATCAGAAAACTGTTTGTTCATATCCTTTGACCATTTATCAGTTGAGGAATGATTCACATTCTCATAAATTTATCTCCTTTAATTTTATGAGAAATTAATTCTTTATTAGAAACACTAGCTGTGAAAATATTTTCCCATCTTTCTGTATTACTTCTAGTCTTAGTTGCATTTTGATTTATTTGTGCAAAAACCTTTTAATTTAATGAAGCCAAAATTATTCATTTTGCAGTTAATTGTGTTCTCTATCTCTTCTTTGGTCATAAACTTCTACACCTCCCAGAAATCTGACATATAAATTATTCCCTATTCTCCTTATTGACTTATTTTGTCACCTTTTATGTCTAAATCCTGTACCAATTCTGACCTTATCTTGGTCTAGTTGTGATTTATTGGTCTCTGCTTAGTTTTTGTCACATTATTTTATAGTCTTGCCATCGGTTTTTGTTGAATAATGAATTTTAATCCAGAGCATAGAGTATTTGGGTTTACCAAACAGTAAATTCCCATAAACATTTACTACTGTTTCTTTTGTACTAAGATTATCCTATTGATCAATTTCTCCATTTCTTAGATACTTTATAATATAATTTAAGATCCAGTACAGCTAGGCCACCTTCTTTTGAAATTTTTTTCATTCATAGTCTTAATATTCTTGATTCTTTGTTCCGACAGTTGAATTTTGTTGCAATATTTTCTAGCTCTTTAAAATAATTTTTTGGTACTTTGATTGCTATGACTTCTGAATAAATAATTTATTTTAGGTAGGATTGCCATTTGTATTATATTATTTCTGCCTAAGCATGATCAATTGACATTTTTCCAATTGTTTAGGTCTGACTTTATTTGTGTGAAAAGTGTTTCGTAATTTTCTTCTTATAGTTTCTGGGGTTGTCTTGGGAGATATATTCTTAAGTATTTTATGTTGTCTACCTAATTAAAATTCTTTTTATGTTTTTGCTCTGGGTAATTCAGTCAATTTGTCTGAGCCACTGATTGCTGATTTTCTTTTTTTTATATATTTTTTTTGTAAGGCAATGGGGTTAAGTGGCTTGCAAAAGGCCACACAGCTAGGTAATTATTAAGTGTCTGAGGATGGATTTGAATTCAGATACTCCTGACTCCAGGGCCCATGCTCTATCCAATGTGCCATCTAGCCACCCCTTTGCTGAGTTTCTGTAATGGATTTGGATCAATGGTCCCAAGGGTTACTTCCAGCTAAACTTATGATTATAGTTAAGATGTGGTTAAAAAACAAAAAAGCAGTTAATAATGAGTGAGAATTAAAATAAGAAGAAAAGAGTTTGAAAAATAGAGAGAAGGAGAGGGAAAAAAGAGAGAGAGAATGAGAGAGGGAAAAAGAGAGAGACAGAGGAAAAAGAGAACCACATGACAAGGGTTACTGAGGAGGAAAGTGAAGAAGAGCTGGTTGTTTGGTTGATCAGTTTTCTTAGGAAGATTCTGAAGATCACCTGGCAGGAAAAGATACCAGACACTGAGGTCCTTTCTTGAAGTAAACTGCCTAGCATTCCAATATTACTACAGAGAGTGCAACTATGATAGGCTGGACACCTTGCTAGAATGCCAGCTGTATGCTTGCCAAAACCACTGTTTTATGGAGAATTCACACAGAACAAGTGCTCACAGAGGGGTCAGAAGAAGTGACACAGAGATACCCTGAGGGTCTCATTTAAGAAATTTAAAATTAACTGTACAGTTTGGGAGACATTGGCACAGGACCACCCCACATGGCATGCCATCATCAGTGAGAGAGCTGCACTCTATGAGGAAAGCAGAATTGAAGCAGCTCAAAGAAAACATGACATCCATACATTTAGAGTACCCACCTAGGTGTTCACATGGACTATTTGTGCCCAACCTGTTAAAGCATTCTGAGCTCATACTGGGTACATCAGCCACAATAGGACACATTGTAATTTTTCTCAAATTTAGTGATATCATTTGGTCTTCTTCAATAATGAAGCACAAGAAGCATTGATTAAAGGAAAGACATAGAAAAGTCAAGTAAGATAGAGGGATCTATCTGAATCTGACAGACATAGACAGGAAGAGGGAAAGAAAAAGAACCTCTTGATAAAGGGCAAAAAGAGTTCATTGTGGAAAGACAAATTAGAAAGGAGATCATAGCCAAGGAAGGAACACATCTCAATTATAATGAAAACCAGTTAAAATTCATAGTGGCTAGAACATTATACTTCCAGTTAGCTATTTGAGTTTAAATCCCACGGGACAAAAAGTATATAGAATGAAACAAATGCTAAGAAGGTCCTGCCAGCATGGACTACTGGTACAAACCACAAATAAAGTAGCAAAGGTTGACCTGACTAGTTAGTTACTCTGCAGAAGGCACTTAAACACTGTTATCCTCATTTTCTGCTTAGGAAAAATCAAGGAGCTGAACTTGAAGAACTTTAATGATACCAAAACTTTATGATCTTATGGTTGTCATAGAAAGTATAGACATCCCTGTGGCCTTGGGATGGGAGAAGAAAATATGAGATAGAGGGAAAAGTGCAAAAAAGGGAATAGAGAGACAGAGAAGGGACACCTAGGAAGGGAGATGTGAAGGGTCTGTATGACAAGCTATGTCCTATAGGGTCTGATCTTGATGACTTGAATTAAACACTTTGTTCACCACTGTGTACACTAACAACAACATAGGGTGATGATATATCTTTATGGACTTGCTCACTCCATCAGTACAATAATCAGAGACAATTTTAGGGGATCAATGATGGATAATACCATCTATATCCAGAGAAGGAAATGTAGAATTTAGACTAAGAACAAAGCTTATTATCTTCAACTTTTAAAAGTTGTCTTATGTATTACATAATTTTGCTATCTCTAATGTTTTCTCTCTTCCTTTTGGATCTGATTCTTTTCTCACAAGACATTTAGTTTTGATCTATGCATATCTTGGATGCAAATGTAAAGACTATATCAGATTCTCTCCTGTTAAGGGGACAGGGAAGGGAGGGAGGGAGCAAGGGAGGGAGGAAGGGAGAAAAAAATGTAAAACTCAAAACTTTGCAAAAATAATTATTGGTAAAAACTATCATGTATGTAACTAGAAAACAAATAAAATATTTATACAGTAAAAATAAAATAAAGTTGGTGCTCACACTTTTTTTTGATTATTTGAAACTTGATAATACACTTAAGAGTGTTTAGGTCCCTCTTCTCTTATAATTAAATCAAAGTGTACTTAATGGCCCTTTTTTTAGGTCCTGCCCTTGATGATCATATTCAAAAAGTTCACTTAATTTTGGAGTGAGAATGAGAGCAAGGAACACAGTTTTTCTGAAATACATACACATACACACAAACATACACACACACACACATATATACACACACACACACACACACATATATATATATATAAACGGAAAAAGGGGGAAAGTAGATAGACAAGAGAGAAACAGAGAAGTAGAGTCATAGACAACAAGACAGAAAGAGAGACAAAGAGAGGGACAGTAAGAGAGAAAAAACAAAAGAGAAAATGAGCAAGAAAAGTCCCTACTTGAAGTTGATTTTATTTCTTTAAACTCACCAGAGACACTGACATATTATCTTCCTCTGGAGAAGTCATTTAACCATTATCAGATTATTTCCTCTTCATTAAATTTATTTGGCTGATTTGAAAGTGCCTTAAGATTCTCCCAACTCTCTGATGGTCTGGATGCTGAACAGTGAACAGGATATTTATTTGTAATTAAGCTTGGAATAGTGAGATAGAGTTAAAGGAAATTTGTCAATATCTATAAGAAGACAGAGAAAAGGATCCACAGGAAATAGAAATGTATGCAGAGGGGAAATGCATAATGCAAAGTAGCTAGGTCTCCTAGTGACCTCTTCTTTGAATGACCTGATTTCAAATTCTATTTCACATTCTGAATACTTGATACTGGGAAATTTAGTTAGAGTCTAATGCCTCTTATATTATAATATAATAGAAGTAGACTCAATGACCCATAATTAAGTCATGAAAAGTGAAAAAAAAATCATCTATTTATGACTGGGAACTTAACTAAGGAAGAAAAAGCGGATGAGTTGTAGATAGAGAGAAAGACAAGGATAGAGAGTGAAAGACAGGGAGATGGAGATAGATAAAGCCAGGGAGTTGCAGTGAGACATTGAGAAGCATTATTATTAAGAGATATTAAGACAGTGATACAGTAAGAGGGAACAGAGAAGAGAGACAGAAAAAGAAAAAAGAGAAAAAACGCATTAATAATGATCAAGGCATCATTGCATCATCTTATTGAAAATACTGTAAAAATATTAACACAAATAGAAAGTGGAAAAATTAAATGTAGGCAAAAATCCAACCAAAGGAGTGTCATAAATGTTAAATTTAATAATGCAGAAAGCTTTAGATCTTGACTTTTAAACCTCCTAAAAAACTGAGAGGAGGGGCGGCTAGGTGGCGTAGTGGATAAAGCACCGGCCTTGGAGTCAGGAGTACCTGGGTTCAAATCTGGTCTCAGACACTTAATAATTACCTAGCTGTGTGGCCTTGGGCAAGCCACTTAACCCCCTTGCCTAAAAAAAAAAAAACCAAAAACTGAGAGGAACCTCAGGTCTGTTTAATATTGTGTCAGATTTTCTTACATATTCTCAATATGTTCATTTTGTGAATGACAGAACTAATTTGAAGAATAGTGAGTTTTTTTTTTTTCGTATAGAAAAGGACTTTCTACAATTAGGAAAATCTTTAAGAGATCTAAACAAGAATGTTGTTCGAATGTTTTCAACTCTGCAACAATGGTCAAGCTTTGCTACCTTATTTTTGGTTTGTACCAGTAGTCCATGCTGGCAGGACCTTCCAAGCATTTGTTTCATTCTATGTTTTTTTTTTCTTTTTGTTTGTATAAATTAATGAGAAGATAAACACCTTTATAAGTACAATTTTTCAGAAAGAATTCAGAAAACACAAGTCTCTCTTTCATTTTATTGGAATTTGCCTATATGAGAGACATATAAAAGTCATATTAATAATAGAGACTTAATTTCTTATTCCACACTGGGACTATCTCAATTATGATTTTAAGAAGTATTTTGAAGTTCTTTTGAAGTACCAGCAAACTTTATAGATATTAATGAAAACAAAATTGGATAGATGAGTAATTCAATGAATAAAGAACTTTATAATGATTAGAAATTTATTCTAAAGCTATATTTTGAATTTAACAACTACTTTATTAATCATGGAATCTTCTCAGGAGAGATTCAGTGAAATATAGATTCAGTAAAAATCAGAGAACAGTTATAAGAAAATAACAGGAAAATAGTGCAGAAGAAATTAGAATAAAACTTCTGTGAATTTAAATCTTTTCCCCAACTCAAAATTTAAAAAAAAGAAAAACACTGAAGTTCTTTGGATGTCAGCCCGGGAAACTGATTTTAGCTTTAATGTAGATTAAAGGTATTGCAGAAAAACTGAATTTCAATTTGAGCATATGTATTGCAGGAAGGGAGTATGAATCAATTTATTAGAAGATGGAACAGTAAAGTTTTCAATCATCTTGAGACTCCAAAAGAATAAAAGTAAGTAGAGGTATATTTTATGTACTTTTCTGCTGCTCAATATTTTTAAACAACCAACCTGAATACACCAGGTAGGCCATAATTAGCCACTACACTGGGAATGCTGGATTGAAGGTCAGATCAAAACCATTCCCAGGAAGAGAAGGGCTTGTTTCAAAATCAGGAAGTGACTGGAAGAAAGTGAAATTTAGTATCTCTGTAATTTAAATAAATTGTAAAGGTAAATTAGAAACATAGTAAAACTTGTATTGAAATCGGTGGAAGTGGACTTGATATTTTGGCATATCTACAATAAGATGAAGATAAGTTAGGGTAAGAATCAGTAAAGACAAAATACAACAAAAATATAAACTTGTAGGAAACTAGAGGAATAAATTAAGTGTGTGAATACCTAATACAGGGTACTCAAAATATAAAAAATATCATATTAAAAGAAAATATGGCTTAAAATATTAGTTAAATTACATGAAGTTTGAGATAATACATTATTTCAGAATATGTTTTGCTTCTATGGGAAGCATAAATTCTAGCACAACCAGATTGCAAAAACAGGGCTCTAAAATTTGAAATCTTGTGATTAAGCAAAAAAAGAAAAAAGTAAGAGAATTGTTTGTGTAAGGTAAAAAGAAAGGTCCAATTTTGAAGGGGTTTTGTAAAATGAGAGAAGAAATGACAGTTTAAATAAATAAAATGGATAGAGAGTTTAAGGAAAGTTGGAGTCTTCATTGACAGAGAATATAGAACTTAAAAGAAAAGAGGTTGAAATTTTGAAAAAGGAAATTCAAATAAAGCCAAAGGGTACAGCAATTGGGATAAAAACTCTCTCTTTGAGAAAAAACTTTTGGGAAAATTGGAAGTTAGTATGGGAGAAACTTAGATTTAACCAACACCTCACGCCCTTTACCAAGATAAAATCAAAATGGATACAGGACTTAGACATAAAAAGTAATATTATATACACACTAGGAGATCAAGGACTAGTTTACCTGTCAGATCCATGGAAAGGGAAGCAGTTTATGACCAAGGAAGAGATAAAGAACAATATTAAAAACAAACAAGATAAATTCAATTACATTACATTAAAAAGATTTGTACAGACAAAACCACTGAAATTAAGATCAAAAGAAATGTAGTAAACTGGTAAACAATCTTTGCAACTAGTATTTCTGACAAAGGATTCATTTCTAAAATATAGAGAGAACTGAGTCAAATTTTTGAAAAAAAACAAGGCATTCCCCAATTGACAGATGGCCAAAGGATACACAAAGGCAATTTATAGCTGAGGAAATCCAAGTAATCCATAGTCTTATGAAAAATTGCTGCAAATTATCACTTATTAAACAAATGCAAATTAAAGCATCTCTGAGATACCACCTTACACATCTCAGACTGGTCAATATGACCAGAATAGACAATGATCAATGTTGGAAGGGAAATGGGAAATCTGGGACACTAATACATTGTTGGTGGAGCTGTGAACTTATCCAAGCTTTCTGGAGAGTAATTTGGAACTATGGCCAAAGGGCAACAAAATGTGCATACCATTTGATCCAGCAATACCCGGAAGAGATTATGAAAATGGGCAAAATAATCACTTGTGCAAAAATTTTCATAGCATCCCTGTGTGTGCTGGCAAAGAATTAGAAATCAAGTAAATGTCCTTCAATTGGAGAGTGGCTTAACAAACTGTGGCATATATATAATATATATATATATATATATATATATATATATGTGTGTGTGTGTGTGTGTGTGTGTGTGTGTGTGTGTGTGTGTGTGTGACGGAACACTATTGTTTTATTAGAAACAAGGAGGGATGGGAATTGGGAATTCAGGGAAGTCTGGAAGGATTTGCATGAACTGATGCTGAGTGAGATGAGCAGAATCAGAAAAACATTGTACACCCTATAGCAACATGGGGGTGATGATCAAACTTGATGGACTTGCTCATTCCATCAGTGCTACAACCAGGGACAATTTTGTGCTATCTGTAATGGAGAATACCATCTATATCCAGAGATACAAAGACCAAAAATTATTAGTCTCAATTTAGAAAAAAAAATCGTTATGTTATTATGAAATTTTGCTATCTCATACTTTATTTTTCTTCCTTAAGGATATGATTTCTCTCTCATCACATTCAGCTGAGGTCAATGTATACCATGGAAACAATGTAAAGACTAACAGAATGCCTTCTGTGAGGGGGTGGGGGGTGGGAAGCAAGAATGGGGGGGGGATTGTAAAACTCAGAATAAAGTTTTTTTCCTAAAGAAAAAAAATAAAATTCAACTTCCTAGAGGAAAAAAAAGAAAAAGGAAATTCAAAGAATGGTATTGTTTTGGCTAAGAAACCTCCCTTTTTTTGAAGGGAAGAATTCAAAATTTTTTTTCAATAAAACCCTTTGTGACCCCTATTGATGAAAGTCATAATAATGTGGACCCCTTAAGCAGTGACAGTCATGATGACACTTTAGCAGAAGTCCTTAGCAGTAAATGTCATGAATAATGTGGGCTTCTTAGTAAAATTTGTATCAGTGAAAGCCATAATAATAAATATAATAATAATAATAATAATAATGATAATGATAATGATAATATGGAGTCACTATCAATTAAAGTTATGAATAATGTAAGTCAAAGTTAATGTAAGTTAAAAGAAAGCATACTGATCTGAGTACAACTAGGGCATGACTGAATATGTTCAGTCTATAATCTTGTAAATCCTGGAATCCAGTCAAAACAAAACGCATATGCTTTCCAGATTCTGTGAACCCAGATCAGTGCTGAGTTAAAGAAATTCAGAAATATTATACAATTCACATTTCCATACTCTATATAACTCCTCTTTCCTTTGGCTAATTTCAATAATTACCACAGATTTTTTTGGGGGGGAGTCTTTGAGTGAATTCCCATATGTTGTCTAACCATTGCCCTAGACTTGTCCCCAATATGAGTATTTCACTTTTATTATTTGATTATACTTAAGTAATCAATCTAGATCTCCCTGGCTTCTTTCTTCAAAATGAGACTGGAACACAGTTATGGGGTAAGACTTAATATTCCATGGTGAGAGAATTTTCAGACAAGACAGAAACACTGGTTGGTTTTAAATAAAAAAAATCTATATCCATATCTATATATCTATATAACAAATATATCTATATCTATATCTATATCTATATATAATATACATATATATGAAAGGAATTGATTTGGTTCTTCAACTTATCCAAAGTACTGAAAAATCAAAATTAAAAGCAGTATTAAAAATCAAGAACTGATAGAGTTGAATATTTTTATAATTGTATATTAGGGAATTTGATCAATCTTTGTAAGTACAAGATATT
This sequence comes from Macrotis lagotis, assembly GCF_037893015.1. NCBI lineage: Eukaryota > Metazoa > Chordata > Mammalia > Peramelemorphia > Peramelidae > Macrotis > Macrotis lagotis. The sequence continues at coordinate 92,172,574 of NC_133666.1, forward strand.
AAAAATAGTTACAACAACAACAGCAATAGAATCTACATGCCAGAGTTGCTGGAGGAATTAATTGATTCTGAAGTACTTAGCATAATGAGCAATATCTAAATATCAACTAAAATTATTGAATTTTGGAATAAAGAACACATCAAAGATAGTAAAATGAATAATTTTATAAGAAGTTAAGACCTTATCTAATTTAAAGAATTAAACAACTTGAGAATTTCATAAATTTGACTTCATATCTTAAAAGACAGTAATAAGGAAACATAATACTTTATACTAAAAAAACAATATTTTTGATTTCTAGAATTCAAAAGAATTTGAGACAGGGGATTAGAAATATGAATTCTCTTTTATTTTTTGAAAATATGCTTTTAAAATATTACATGAAAATTTTCTAAAATACTGCAAAATGCCTTTAGGCTGCTACTTCTTTATTAAGTTATACAAATGAATGTGATAATGGCAGCTAGGTGGCCTAGTCAATAGAGCAAAAAACCTGGAGTCAGGAGGATCTGAGTTCAAATCCAACCTCAGACATTTAATAATTACCTAGCTGCATGGTCTTGGGCAAGTCACTTAACCCCATTGCCTTGCAGAAAAGAAAGCAAAACAAAGTAAAAATAATGTGATGAAAGCTCTTGGAAAAAATTGGGGAAAAAACATTGTAGTAATGAAGTGATTTTTGCCGTCAATTCTTATGATTTGAGAAGAGATTTGAGGACTCCCCCTAAACCAGAGTTGTGATCTAAATTTGTATCCTAATTTGACTGATGTTACTTGGAAATTGACTAAATTGATATCATTTGGCTAAAGTAACCATAATATCTTATGGATCAGACTGTTACAATATAACAAGATTTAAAAATAAAACACTATTAAATATTCATTGAATTATATTTTCCTCTAAATTATCCTCCTAAAGAAAGATTTAACTCTTACTATTTATAAGTGTCTTATTACTATAAGTTAGCATGCATTAAATGAGACATCAAAAGCTCAATATTCTAAAATACTATGGAAGACAGGTCTAAAATTCTTTAAAGTAATCTTTAAGAAATGGAAAAGGACTTGGCATGTGTTAGGCACTATATAAATGAACTTCTGTCACCTCTTTAAGAAACTGTAATTACTGCATATTGAACAACTTTATACTGGGGTTAAGATGTCATTGGTTAAAAAAAGTATTAGGACTTCAGGCCAAGATGATGGCACAGTTCTAAAGTCTCCTGATCTTTCCTCATCTGCGATATGAAACAAACTTCTTAATATCAATCTGATCCACAACACCCAGAAAGAAAAGCTAGGAAAAGAGCATCTATCTCAGGATTTGTCTTCTGCAGCTGTGGGTGAGTCTGGGCATAGAGGGTGGATCAGCCTCCGATCAGCCTAATTATTGGCAGGAGCACCAGGAACCTGAGGGCCTGAGTGCCAGACCTGCATGATCAGCAGTGGAGCTAGACCATGGGGGCTTGGGTCTACTAGGGAGCAGAGGCATTGTTATTAGTGCTGACCCTCTGGATGCCAACAGGGCTGGGGGGAGGATTGCAATGCAGTAGAGCTGTGGACACCATTCCTGGGCTCCTGAGTCTGAGGACCTCTGAGTCCTAGCTTCCATTACTGCAGAAGCCTCTTCCCAGAACAAACACAATTACAGATTACTTCTTCCTCAGGGACAGCTGTGTGAGGAGAAGAATCAACTCAGCTGACAATAGGGAGAGGGATGACATCACCCCAGGATATAGCACACCATTGACTGAAGGCAAAACTATTTAATAGCTTCAATCACTCCCTTCAGGTTAAAGGAGTAGGCGTAATCAAGGTCCAGAGAAAGCAACCAGTACCTCCTACTAGCCAGCCGGAGAAATTGAATTCAGTGAGAAAAGCCTCTGAGGCTCCCAACACCAAACCTCTGTGACCAGCCCCTCCCCAACTCAAGGTCTTAGCAAAATGAAGAAAGGTCAGTGGAAAGGTGGATATATAGACAATTTCTTGGAAGGAAAAGACCCTAACTCAGAGAGATCTAGAACCTCTGAGGAGAATATGATCTGGTCTCCAGCACAGAAAGACTTACTTGAAGAAATAAAGAAGGAGTTTAAAAATCAACTGGAAAATTTGGGAGAGGCAATTAACACCTTGCAACAAGAAAACAAATCATTGGAAAACACAATTGGTCAAATACAAAATGAGAATAAATTTCTCACATCCTCAATTGGGCAAATGCAAGAAGAAAATAATTCTCTCAAAACCTTAATTTGTCAAATAGAAAGGTCTTTCAAAAATAGAATCAACCAATTGGAAAAGGAGTTGCAAAAGGTAAATGAAGAAAACTCCTCCCTAAAAAAAAGAATGGAGTCTGTGGAAACTAATGACTTCATGAGACAGCAAGAGCCTGTTAAACAAAATAAAAAAATAGAAAAAAATAGAAGAAAATGTAAAATACCTCATCAGCAAAACCACTGACCTCAAGAATAGGTCAAGGACAGGCAACCTGAGAATTATTGGAATTACTGAAAACATTGAAGAGGAAAAAAAGCCTAGACTTAATATTACAGGGTCTAGTGATGGACAATTTCCCAGATATCATGGAAACAGAGGGCAAAGTAGTTATTGAAAGAATACATTGGTCCCCTCCAGAAAGTGATCCTAAAATGAAAACACCAAGGAATGTTGTGGCCAAATTCCAGAACTATCAGATAAAAGAGAAAATCCTGCAAGCAGCCAGAAAGAAAAAAATTTAAATATAAAGGAACGACAGTAAGGATTACATAGGACCTGGTTGTATCATCATTAATGGATAGAAGGGCCTGTAACAAGACATTCTGAAGAGCAAGGGAGCTTGGAATGCAGCCACGAATCAACTATCCCACAAAACTGAGCCTTCTTTTTCAGGGGAAAAGATAGACATTTAATGAAATGGAAGAATTCCTAAACTTCCTGATGAAAAGACCAGAGCTAAATAGAAAATTTGCACATCAAACAGGAGGTTCAAGAGACACATGAAAAGGTAAAAGAGGGGGGGGGTTGTGAAAAAAACTGCTATCCAATAAGTTGAAAATGGCTATATCCCAATATCCCAGCATGGGGAAAAAGATTCTCAAAACTCGTGAGAATTGTAACTCTAACAGAGAGAATATATCTAGGCAGAAGTGATGGACACTCATGACTTATCCATGGGACTGCTATCCAATGGGATGAAACTGGATATAAACCTACTTGGGAGACAGACTCTAATAACTCTCAAGAATTTTAACTCTATTAGATAGAATGTACTTAGCTAGAAGTAATGGATAATCAGAATTTTCTAGGATTCAGATAGAATGATTTTAAAAATACTACCTCCTTAAAAAGGGGCACAGGAAGGAGACAGGAGGAGGGAGGGGATTGAATGGGGTAAATCTCATTACACTAAGAAGTACAAAATACCTATGGTAATAGAGGGGAAGAAGGAAGGAGAAGAGAAACACGTGAAATTTTTTGTCATCAGACTAGGCTTAAAGTTAACTTCTACACATACTCAGTTAACTTAAAAAATCTAACCTTTCAAGTATTAAAAGGGGAAAAGGGGAGGTGGTACTGAGAAAGGGAGGGGGAGGGAAAATGGGGAACTAAAAAAAGGAAGAGGAGGGAAAAGGGAAAGAAAGGGGAAGGGATGGATATAGGAGGGCAAAGAAACTGAAGGGGGCAGTATTCAGAAACAAAATACTGGAGAATATGGTTAAAGGGGTGAAAAGGGGGAAATAAGCAATCAGAGGGTTGATAGCATGGAGGGCAATAAAAATTAGTAATTATAACATTGAATGTAAATGGGATGAACTCTCCCTTAAAAGGTAAGCAAACAGCAGAGTGCATTAAAAACCTGAATCCTACAATATGCTACTTACAAGAAAATCATTTGAAGCAGGAAGATACATATAGAGTAAAATGTTGGAGCAAAATGTACTTTACTTCAGTTGAAGTGAAAAAAGCAGGCGTAGCAAGATTTATCTCAGACAAAGTACCTGCAAAAATAAATAGCATTAAAAGAGATAAGGAATGAAACTACATTCTCCCAAAAGGTACCATAGACAATAGAGTGATTTCAATATTGAATATACATGAACTGAATGGGATGGCATCCAAATTCGTAGAGGACAAGCTGAAAAAACTATAGAAAGACATAGACAGCAAAACTCTACTAGTGGGAGACCTCAACCACAAGCTCTCTGTTCTAAATAAATCAAATCATAAAACAAACAAGAAAGAAGTTAAGGAGATAAATAGATTGTTAGAAAAACTAGATATGGAAGACTTATGGAGGAAACTGAATGGGGATAGAAAGGAATATACCTTTTACTCTGCAGTCCATAGCACTTATACAAAAATTGACCATGTACTAAGACATAAAACACTAATGATCTACTGCAGAAAGGCAGAAATAGTGAATACATACTTCTCATATCACAAAGCAATAAAAATCATATGCAATATTGGGCCAGGGAGACATAGACCTGGAACCAATTGGAAACTGAATAACATCATTGTAAAGAATGAGTGGATCAAAAAACAAATTATAGAAAAATTAATTATTTTTCCTAAAAATGACAATAATGAAACAACATACAAAAATCTATGAGATTCACTCAAAGTGACTGTCAGGGGATGTATTATATCTTTAAATGCTTACATGAATAAATTAGAGAAAGAAAAATTAATTAAATAAATACACAAATAAAAAATAGATCATGAACAAATTAATTGAATTAATTAATTAATTAAATACCAAATTAAATACCAATTAAATACCAAACTAGAAATTCTAAAATTCTAAAATTCTAAAATTCTAAAAATTAAAGGAGAAATTAATAAAATCAAAAGCAAAATATCAATTGAATTAATAAATAAAACCAAAAGGTGGCTTTATCAAAAAAACAATAAAATTGATAAACCTTTGGTTAATTTGATTAAAAAAAGAAAGAAGAAAAAAATTACTAGTATCATAAGGGAAAAAGGTGAACTCACCATCAATGAGGAGGAAATTAAAGTGATAATTCGAAATTATTTTGCCCAACTCTGTGCCAATAAATTTGACAATCTAAGTTAAGTGGATGAATATTTACAAAAATATAAGTTGCCCAGGTTAAATGAAGATGAGATTAAATACCTAAACAACATTATCTCAGAAAAAAGAAATTCAACAAGCCATTATTGAACTCCCTAAAAAAAAGGCTCCAGGTCCTGATGGATTCACAAGAGAATTCTACCAAATATTTAAGGAACAATTGGTTCCAATTCTAGATAACCCCTTTGGAAAAATGGGGGAAGATGGAACTCTGCCTAATGCTTTCTATGAAATCAATATAGTGCTGATACCTAAACCAGGAAGAATTAAAACAGAGAAAGAAAATTATAGACCTATCTCCATGATGAATATAGTTGCAAAAGTCTTAAATAAAATCTTAGCAAAATGATTACAACAAGTTATCACTGTGATAATACATTATGATCAAATGGAATTTATCCCAGGAATGCAGGGGTGGTTCAGTATTAGTAAAATTGTTAGTATAATCAATTTTATCAACAACAAAACTATAAAAAATTATATGATAATATCAATAGATGCTGAAAAAGCTTTTGACAAAATACAGCACCCACTCCTAATAAAAACACTAGAGAGTATAGGAATAAATGGACTGTTCCTGAGAATAATTAGCTCTATCTATCTGAAACGATCAACAAGCATTATATTCAATGGACAGAGGCTAGAGGCATTCTCAATAAGATCAGGGGTGAAACAAGAATGCCCCTTATCACCACTACTCTTCAATATCATATTAGAAATGTTAGCTTCAGCAAGAAATTGAATGAATTAGAATTGGGAAGGAAGAGACAAAACTCTCACTCTTTGCAGATGACATGATGGTTTAGCTAAAGAATCCCAAGAATTCATTCAACAAAACTACTGGAAACAGCAATTTTAGCAATGTTGCAGGATATATAATAAACCCTCATAAACCCTCAACTTTTCTATATATGACTAGCAAGATACAGGAGGAAGAGCTAGAAAGAGAAATCCCATTCAAGGTAACCTCAGACAATATAAAGTACCTGGTAATCTGTTTGCCAATACAGACTCAGAAACTTTTTGAAAACAATCATGAAACATTTAAATAACTCGGCAGATTTCCGGCCAAGATGGCGGAGAGAAGACAGGCACAGTTCTAGAGTCTCCTGATCTCTTCCCCATCTATCACATGAAACAAACCTCTTAGAGGAAATCCGACTCACAGAACCAAGAGAGAAAAGCCAGGAGAAAGAGCATCTACCTCAGGATTTGTCTCCCGCTACAGCTTTGGTAGAATTCGGGCGGGTGAGTATCAGACCCAGATCAGCCAGAGTAACAGCTGAATTGGAACCGGGAGTGTGAGGGCCCGAGAGCGGGACCTGCTGGATCAGTGGTGGGGCTGGACAAAAGTGGCTTGGGTCCGCAGGAAAGCAGAGGCGCTGGTGTTGGTGCTGTCCCACTGGAGCTTGGGGAAGGGGCTGCAGGGAGTGGTCTGGTGCAGGAGAGCTGCAGACACCATCTCTGGGTTCCTTCGGTCTGAGAAACTCTAAGCCCGCCTCCATTGCAGTGATGCCTCCTCCAAAACAGACAATTGCAAACTACTTCTTCCTCAGGCCCAGGTGTGTGAGCAGAAGAACCAGCCCAGCTGAGGAATGACCTCAGGCCAGGGTAAAGCCCACCATTGATTGAAGGCCAAAGAATTCAATAGTTCCAACTCCTCCCTTCGGGCAAAGGGAGAAGACCTCTCAACCCAGGTCACAGACACTCCGGAGAGGGCAACCAGCACCTCCTACTGGGCAGCCAGAGAAACTGCACTCAGTAAAGCCTTTAGCGATCCCAAGCCCAGGTGAACCAGCCCCACCCGAACTCAAGGTCTTAGCATAATGAAGAATGGTCAGTAGAAAGGTGGATCCATAGAAAAATTCCAGGAAGGGAAAGACCCCAACTCAGAGAGATCTGGAACCTCTGAGGAGAATACAATCTGGTCTCCAGCACAGAAAGACTTCCTCAAAGAAATAAGGAAGGAGCTTAAAAATTTGGAAGAGACAATTAATACCTTGCACCAAGAAAACAAAACCTTAGAAAGTCCAATTGGACAAACACAAAAGGAGAATAAATCTCTCAGATCATCAATTGGACAATTACAAAATGGGAACAATTCTCTCAGATCCTCAAATGAGCAAAGGCAAAAAAAAATTAATTCTCTCAAAATATTAAGTGGCCAAATGGAAAGCTTTTTCAAAAGTAGAATTGACCAATTGGAAAAGGAGTTGCAAAAGGTTAATGAAGAAAACTCCTCCCACACAAAAAGAATGGAATCTACAGAAACTAATGACTCCACGAGACAGCAAGTGTCAGTTAAACAAAATAAAAAAATAGAAAAAAATAGAAGCAAATGTAAAATACCTCATCAACAAAACCACTGACCTTGAAAATAGATTGAGGAGGGGCAACCTGAAAATTATAGGACTTCCTGAAAACATTGAAGAGAAAAAAAACCTGGACTTAATATTACAGGATCTAGTGATGGAAAACTGACCTGACATCATGGAATCGGAGGGCAAAGTAGATAGCGAAAGAGTACATCGATCCCCACCAGAAAAAGATCCTAAAATAAAAACACCAAGGAATGTTGTGGCCAAACTGCAGAACTATCAGATAAAAGAGAAAATCCTGCAAGCAGCCAGAAAGAAACAATTTATATATCAAGGAGCCACAGTAAGGATCACGCAGGACCTGGCTGCATCAACATTAAGGGATCGAAGGGCCTGGAATGAGATATTTCAAAGAGCACGGGAGCTTGGAATGCAGCCAAGAATCTACTTTCCTGCAAAACTGAGCCTACTCTTCCAGGGAAAAAGATGGACATTTAACGAAATGGAATAATTCCAAAAATTTCTGATGAAAAGACCAGAGCTAAACAGAAAATTTGGAAATCAAACACGAGGTTCAAGAGACACATGAAAAGGTAAAAAAAAAGGGGGGGGCGGTAAAAGAAAAAAATGCAATAAATGTAACTCTAACAGAGAGAATACACCTTGCCAGAAATGATGGACATTCATGACCTTTCCATGATACTACTATCTAATGGGATGTAACTGGCTTTAACCCCATTTGGGAGAAAGACTCTAATAACTCTCAGGAATTTAGACTGTATTCGATAGAATATACAGAACTAGAAGGGTCAGACACTCAGAATTTTCTATGACTTAGATAGAATGATCTAAAAAAAACACTACCACCCTAAAAAGGGGGAAAGGACAGAGACTGGGGGAGGGAGGGTATTGAATGGGGGTAAATCGCATTACACTAAGAGGTACAAAAATACCTATGGTAATAGTGGGGAAGAAGGGAGCAGAGGAGAAACACCTGAATCTTCTTCTTATCAGACTTGGCTTAAAGTCAACCTACACATACTCAGTTAACTTATAAAACATCTAACCTTTCACATATTAAAAGGGCAAAAGTGGAGGGGAGACAGAGAAAGAGAAGAGGAGTGGGAGAAATAATAAAAGGAAGGGAAGGGAAAAGGGAAAAATGGAAAGGGGAAAGAAAGGGGAGGGTGTGATATAGGAGGGCAAACACACTGAAGGGGGTAGTTTTCAGAAACAAAAGACTAGGGAATATGGATAAAAGGGGGGAAGGGGGAAAATACAAACAGAGGGAAAATAGCACAGAGGGCAATAAAGAATTAGTAATCATAAACTTAAATGTGAATGGGATGAACTCTCCCTTAAAACGTAAGGAAATAGCAGAGTGGATTAAAAACCAAAATTCTACAATATGCTGCTTACAAGAAACTCATTTGAAGCAGAGAGATACATATAGAGTAAAGGTCAAAGGTTGGAGCAAAATATATTTTGCTTCAGCTGAAGTAAAAAAAGCAGGGGTAGCAATCCTTATCTCAGACTAAGCAGCAGCAAAAAGAAATGGCGTTAAAAGAAATAAGGAAGGAAACTATATCCTCCTAAAAGGTACCATAGGCAATAAAGTCATTTCAATATTGAATATATATGCACCCAGTGGGGCAGCATCCAAATTCTTAGAGGAGATGCTGAAAGAATTACAGGAAGACATAGATAGCAAAACTCTACCAGTGGGAGACCTCAAACTCCTGCTATACGATCTAGATAAATCGAATCATAAAACAAACAAGAAAGAATTTAGGGAGGTAAATAGATTGTTAGAAAAATTAGATATGGTAGATTTATGGAGGAAACTGAATGGGGATAGAAAGGAATATACCTTTTTCTCTGCAGTACGTGGAACTTATACAAAAGTTGACCATGTACTAGGACATAAAAACCTAATGATCAACTGCAGTAAGGCAGAAATAGTTAATACATCTTTATCAGATCACAAATGCAATAAAAGTCATATGCAATACTGGGCCAAGGAGATATAGACGCAGGCCAAATTGGAAACTGAATAACCTCATTTTAAAAAATGAGTGCACCAAAAAACAAATTATAGAAAGAATTAACCATTTTATCATAGATAATGACAATAATGAAAGAAAATACCAAATCCTATGGGATTCATTCAGAGCAACTCTGAGGGAATATATTATAGCTCTAAATGCTTATGTGAATAAATGGAGAAAGAGGAAATCAATGAACTAAACATGCAACTAAAAAAATTAGAGAAAGAACAAATCAAAAATCCCCAATTAAGTACCAAATTAGAAATTCTAAAAATTAAAGGAGAAATTAATAAAATTGAAAGCAAAAAACTATTGAATTAATAAATAAAACCAAAAGTTGGTATTATGAGAAAACCAATGAAATTGATAAATCTCTGGTCAATTTGATTAAAAAAAAGAAAGAAGAAACCCAAATAGCTAGTATCATAAATGAAAAAGGTGAACTCACCAAAAATGAGGAGGAAATTAAAGTAATAATTCAAAATAATTTTGCCCAACTCTATGCCAATAAATATGATAATCTAAGTGAAATGGAAGACTATTTACAAATTATAAATTGCCCAGGTTAAACGAAGAAGAGATTAAATACCTAAACAACCCTATCTCAGAAAAAGAAATTCAACAAGCCATTACTGAACTCCCTAAAAAAAATCTCCAAGTGCCTGATGGATTCACAAGTGAATTCTACCAAACATTTAAGGAACAATTGGTTCCACTTCTATATAAACTCTTTGGAAAAATAGGGAAAGATGGAACACTGCCTCTTTCTATGAAACCAATATGGTACTGTGACCTAAACCAGGAAGAGTTAAAACAGAGAAAGAAAATTATAGACCTATCTCCCTAATGAATATAGATGAAAAAATCCAAAATAAAATCTTAGCAAAATGATTACAACAAGTCATCACAAGGATAATACATTATGATCAAGTAGGATTTATTTCAGGAATGCAGGGTTGGTTCAATATTAGGAAAAGTGTTAGTATACTTAATTATATCAACATCAAACCTATCAGAAATCATATGACCATATCAATAGATGCTGAAAAAGCTTTTGACAAAATACAGCATCCATTCCTATTAAAAACACTAAAGAGTGTAGGAATAAATGGACTGTTCCTTAAAATAATTAGCAGCATCTATCTGAAACCATCAACAAGCATTATACTCAATGGGGAGAGGCTAGAGGCATTCCCAATAAGATCAGGGGTGAAACAGGGGTGCCCATTATGACCACTACTATTCAATACTGTACTAGAAATGTTAGCATCAGCAATTAGAGAAGAAAAAGAAATTAAAGGAATTAGAATTGGGAAGGAAGAGACAAAACTCTCACTCTTTGCAGATGACACGATGCTCTACCTAGAAAATCCCAAGAAATCATCTAAAAATCTACTGGAAACAATTAGCAATTTTAGCAAAGTTGCAGGTTATAAAATAAACCCTTATAAATCCTCAACTTTTCTATATATGTCTAGCAAGAAACAGCAGGAAGAGCTAAAAAGAGAAATCCCATTCAAATTAACCTCAGACAATATAAAATAATTGGGAGTCTATTTGCCAAGACAGACTCAGAATCTTTTTGGAAAACAATTATAAAACACTTCTCACACAAATTAAATTAGATTTAAGTAACTGGACAACTATCAACTGCTCATGGATAGGTAGAGCTAATATGATAAAAATGACAATTCTACCAAAACTAAACTATCTGTTTAGTACCTTACTAATCAAAATTCCAAAAAATTACTTTAACGAGTTAGAAAAAATTGTAAGTAAATTCATATGGAGAAATAAAAAGTCAAGAATTGTCAGGAGCTTAATGAAAAAAAGTGCAAAAGAAGGTGGCTTAGCCCTACCTGATCTAAAATTATATTATAAAGCATCAGTCATCAAAACTGTTTGGTATTGGCTAAGAAATAGAGTGGTGGACCAGTGGATTAATCTAGGTGTAAAAGGAGGAGATGATTATAGTAATCTGCTGTTTGATAAACCTAAAGTGTCTGGTCATTGGGATAAAAACTCCCTCTTTGATAAAAATTGCTGGGAAAATTGGAAGTTAGTATGGAAGAAACTTAAATTAGACCAACATCTCACACCCTTTACCACGATAAGATCCAAATGGTTACAGGACATAGACATAAAAAAACAATACTATGAGCAAATTAGAAGATCAAGGATTGGTCTACTTGTCAGATCTATGGAAAGGGGAACAGTTTATGACTAAGGAAGTTTTGGAAAATATCACCAAAAATCAATTAGATGATTTTGATTAGATTAAATTAAAAAGCTTTTGCACAGATAAAACCAATGTAACCAAGATCAAAAGAAATGTCGTAAATTGGGAAACAATCTTTACAACTAATGATTCTGACAAACGACTTATTTCAAAAATATACAGAGAACTGAGACATATTTTTAAAACAAAAAGCCATTCCCCAATTGACAAATGGTCAAAGGATATGCAAAGGCAATCTACAGATGAGGAGATGAAAGTAATCCTTACCCATATGAAAAAATGTTCTAAATAATTAATTATTAGAGAAATGCAAATTAAAGCTTCCCTGAAGTACCGCCTCACACCTCTCCTTTTGGCCAGTATGACCAGGAAGGATAATGATCATTGTTGGAAGGGATGTGGGAAATCTGGGACACTATTACACTGTTGCTGGAGCTGTGAACTCATCCAACCCTTCTGGAGAGCTTTTGGACTTATGCCCAAAGGGCAACAAAAATGTGCATACCCTTTGACCCAGCAATACCACTATTGGGTCTATATACTGAAGAGATGAGGAAAAAGGGTAAAAACATTACTTGTACAAAAATATTTATCACAGCCCTGTTTGTGGTGGCAAAGAATTGGAAATCCAGTAAATGTCCTTCAATTGGGGAATGGCTTAGCAAACTGTGGTATATGTATGTCATGGAACACTATTCTTTTATTAGAAACCAGGAGGGACAGGATTTCAGGGAACCCTGGAGTGATTTGCATGAACTGATGCTGAGTGAGATGAGCAGAACCAGAAAAACACTGTACACCCTAACAGCAACATGGTAGTGATGCTCAACCTTGAAGGACTTGCTCATTCCATCAGTGCAACAATCGGGAACAATTTTGGGCTTTCTGCAAAGGAGAGTACTATCTGTATCCAGATAAGGAGCTGTGGAGTTTGAACAAAGTGCAAGGACTATTCCCTTTAATTTAGAAAAAAAACAGATAGCTTATTGTCTGATCTTGTTACCTCTTAGACTTATCTTCTCTTTAAGGATATGATTTCTCTCTCATCACACCCAATTTGGAACAAGGTACAACATGGAAACAAAGTAAAGACTGACAGAGTGCTTTCTGTGGGTGGGGGAGGGGGGAGGGAAGCAAGAATGGGGGAAAAATGTAAAACTCAAATAATATCTTTAATAAAAATAAACTAAAAAAAAAGAAGTACCAAAATATTTATAACAGAACTCTTTGTAATAGCAAAAGATATACTAACATATGTTTTACTAAAAATTGCTAAAAGTACTAAAAGAGTATAAATGATATAGTAGATATAAAGAAGCATAAAATATCTATATTAACTGTGCAAAAAGAATAAAGTGAAGTCAAAAAATTCTATACACAATGACTACAATTTATATAGATGAAAACAAAATATGAAAAGTAAAATTAAAAAGAACAAATACGATTTAGACAGAATAGGTATGAGAAGATACTCCCAATCCACCTCTTTGTAGAAGTGTAGAAGTCCAAAGTACTTTTTTTTTAACATGTTGACTATGCTGATGTTTCCTCTTAAAAGAATATGGTCTTATATTGACCGACTCTTTGGGAGGATGAAGGAGAGGGAAACTAGGGAAAACTACAATAATGTAAAAGCAAAAAGCATCAATTAAAACCTTTTATAAAAATAAATAAATAAATGAATGAATGAATGAATAACTGGGCAAACATCACTTGCCCATGGATAGATCGAGCTAATATAATAAAAATGACAATTCTACCAAAACTAAGCTTCCTGTTTAGTGCCCTACCAATAAAAATTCCTATAAATTACTTTAGTGAGTTAGAAAATGTTGTAAGTAACTTCTTATGGAGAAATAAAAAGTAGGTTTAGCCTACTCGGATCCACAATTATTTGGTGGATCAGTGGATTAGACTAGATAAAAAGAGATATTATAATAATAATAATAAATATTAAAATAATAATAATAAAATAATAAAAAATAATAATAAAGATAAAAAGAGATATAGTAATAATGATTATTATACATGATTAAGATGATTATAATAATATGCTGTTTGATAAACCCAAAGAGTCCAGCTATTGTGATAAAAGCTCCTCCCCCTTTGATAAAAAATGTTGGGAAAATTGGAAGTTAGAATGGAAGAGATAATTTTCATAAAGTTCAGATTCTGAAGGGTTGATTTTCCTTTTTTTGGTTTATTTTTCTTCCTCTAGATGGGGATGACATTGTCCACACATAGTCTAATATAGTTGTCCTAGCTCTCTGAACTTCTGAGAGGATTTGCATTTATCAGCGTTGATCATCTCACAATGTTGTTGTTAATGTGTACATTTATCTCATAGCTCTTCTCCCTTCACTCAAAATCAGATCCTATAATCATTTAATTTTTCTCTATAGTTATACTATTTATGGTTTCTTATAGAATAATATGCCATAATATTCATGTACTATAATTTGTTTAGCCATCCCCCAATTGATGGGCATCCCCTCAATTTCTATTTCTTTGCCACTACCAAAAGAGCTCCTATGATTATTTTGGAACATGAAGGACTTTTTCCCATTTTTCATAATTTCTTCTGGATATAGACCTAGAATTGGAATTGTTAAGTCAAAGGATATGATCAGGTTTTTTTTTTTTTGTTTGTTTTTGCTATTTGGGCATAGTTCCATATTGCTTTCCAGAATAGTTGGATCCATTCACATATGCACCAACAATGCAGAATTGTCCCAATCCTCCCACAACCTATCCAACATTGATCATTTTCCCTTTTTCTCCTCTTGGCCACTCTGATAGGTGTCAAGTGACACCTCATTGTTGTTTTAATTTGCATTTCTTTTGTGAATAATGATTTGGAGAATTTTTTCATATGATTATATATAGCTTTAATTTCTCCATTTGAAAACTATGTTCATATCCTTTGACAATTTATCAATTGGGGAATGCCTTGTAACCTTATGAATTTGATGAAATTCTCTATTTAAGAAATGAGACCTTTATGAGAACTTATAGTTGTGAAGATTGTTACCCAGCTTCCGGCTTTCCTTCTAATTTTGGCAGTCCTGATTTTATTAGTACAAAAACTTTTTTAACTTAATGTCATCAAAATCATTTATTTTCCAATTTATAATGTAGTCTCTTGTTTGGTCATAAATTTATCTCCTTTTCATAGATCTGATAGAGTATTTCTTGGTCTATTATTTTATCTATTGTGTTGCCTTTTATGACTAAATCCTGTACTCATTTTGACCTTATTTTGATATGAAGTATTAGATATGGGTCCATGACAAGGTTTTGCCATACTATTTTCCAATTTTCCCAATAATTTTTTGTCAAATGTTGAGTTCTTACCCTAGAAGCTAATGCCTTAGGGTTTGTCAAATAGTAGATTGTTGTAGTTATTTACTGCAGTTTCAATTGATCCTATCCTAATTCACTGATCCATTATTGTATTTCTTAACCAATACAAGGCAGTTTTGATGTCTGTAGCTTTATAGTGTAGTTTTAGACTTGGTTGAGCTAGGTCACATTCCTTTACATTTTTTTTCATCAGTTCTCTTGCTATTCTTGATCTTATGTTGCTCCTGATGAATTTTATTACAAATTTTTTGGCATGGTAAAAGTTATTTTGTAGTTTGATTGGTATGGCACTGAATAAGTAATTTAATTTGGGTACAATTTTCATTTTTATTTTATTAGTTCAACCTAACGATGAGCAATTGACATTTTTCCAATTATTTAGATCTGATATTGTTTGGATGAGAAGTGCTTTATAATTGTGTTTATACAATTTCTTGGTTTGTCTTGAGAGGTAGATTCCTCATCCTCAGTTTCCAAAACTTTGTTACCACAAAAAGAGTTTCCATTCTTATTTTGGTACAAATAGGTTCTATTTTGTTTTCTTTGATCTCTTTGGGACAAAGACTTCATAATAGTATTTCTTAGATGCACAGAGATCAAGGATAACTTTTGTAAACCGGCTGAGAATAATAGCTGAGAAAAGATAGTCAGGTGATTCACACTTTATATAGGTGGAAGAGTTTGCCGATCTTTACAAAAAATGATTTTTACATAATGTGAAATTATCTGTGGAAGTGAAAATTCACAAAGGAAGAAGGAAGAGGGTTGTGCTCCCTGTAGGGAAGAAGCCAAAACATGTTAAAAGACACATGTTGCCTGGACACAGAGAAGCAAGAAAATGAGGAGAAACACAAGTCTGCTGGGGCAAGCCATATGAGACTGGTTGGAGCTGAAAGGAAGAACATTCTAGCAGGCACAAAGCTGAGGGACAGACATGGGAACAATCAGGTGAGGACAGATGGCATGGAGGAGACCCTCATCTGATACACTGGACTCAAAGGGGACTGACACAAAACCAAAATGCAGGGGCCAAACTAGCAGGTGTGTGGACAGAAATCAAAGTCTCTTCTCTCAGCACTGGAGATCTCAAGCCAAGCCCTGACCCAGAAGTGGGGCTGGTGTCTCTCTGCAGGTCTGTTTTTTCCTGATTTCACCTTGGAGGAATTTTTAAAAGATTTTTGTAGGGGTGTGGTGGGTGGGTGGTTGTAGAAGGCAACAGAGCCCTAGTCAAAAGGGTAGGAGCAGAAAAGAATCCAACTTTATGGCTAACTTTGCATAGGCATTTTGGATTGCAGATTTCATTCAAAATTACTTACTTAAACCCAAATTGCAAAATGTAACTTTACAGAAAGCAAGGTATGTCTATATTCCTTTCTATTCCCAGTTTTTTCAGAGATCTCTCATATGTAAGGTTTCAAACATTTGACTGAGCTTCCTGAATACTTTCTTATATATTTTGATTACATTTATCTAGCTCAGTGGGAAAAGTTGAGGTCCCCCACTAATATCATTTTACAGTTTATTTCCTTATGTTATTCTTTCACATTTCCATTATGAATTTGAATCTTATTCCATTTTTCATGTATCTGTTTACTATCGATATTAATTCATTGTCTACGGCTCCTTTGAACAAGATATTTTCCCTGCTTGTCCTATTATTTTAGCTAAGTTCATCATTACTATCCCTGCATTTTTTACATCAGTTGAGGTATAACTGTTTCTGTTCCAATCCCTTATTTTTTATGGTTTTTTTTTTGGTTTTTGCAAGGCAATGGGGTTAAGTGACTTGCCCAAGGTCACGCAGTTTGATAATTATTAAATGTCTGAGGTTGGATTTGAACTCAAGTCCGCATGACTCCAGGTCTGGATCTCTATCCACTGTGAACCTAGCAGCCCCTCCAGTTCCTTATTTTCAACAAAATAAATTGGTGGAGTTTGGTTTCTGATCCATTTTACAATCCAATTTATTTTGTGAGCAAACTCATTCCATTTATACAGTTATAATTACTATGCTTTTCCCTCTGTCCTATTTTCTTCTATTTCTCCTTCTGTCTTTCTTTTATGCTTTCCTCTTCTGACTATTTTGCATAGGACCACAGCCTGCTTTTATTCAACTGCCCTTTTATCACTACTTTTTATATCTCTTATCCCATTTTCCTACTTCACTGTAGGGTAAAATAGATTTTATGATTGAGTAAATATATATTTTCCTTTTTTGAACCAATTAAATATGTGAGGTTCAAAAATTGTCCCACATCCATTTTCTTCCACTCCACTACATAAGTTATTCATTGTACATCTGTCTTATGTGAGATCATTTTCCCATTCTTTCTCTCCCTTCTACCTTCTCCAAGGGAATCGATATTTCTCAGCTGTTCATCTATTTTATGTAATCTCTACTTTATTGTCTCTGTTCCAAACCCTTTCTATGTAAAATCCTTCTACCTTCTCTAATAATGATAAAGTCCTTGGTAAATATGTGTATCATTTTCCCTTATAGAAAAGTATAGTTTACCCTTTATTGAGTCCCTTAGGATTTCTTTTTCATATTTACCTTTATTTGTTTCTTTTGGATCTTGTATTTGAAAGTCACATTTTCAACTCTTGTCTTTTCATCACGAATGCTTCAAACTCTATTTTGTTGAATGTCCATTTTTTTCTTAATTTCTCCATTTCTTAATATGTTTCTGCAGAGAACAGGCATGTACTAATTGGAATGTTCTTAGATCATGTGGTTCCACCCACAACTACTTTATCCACTGAGTGTTCTGACAGCAGATGTGTTTCCACAGAAAGCAAACCTGTAGTTGGTAGTGTAAGGAAGAAATTGGGAAACTTTTCTGGACAAAAAAAACCAACCTTTATTAAGAGAAGCAAAAGTATGAACTCAGAATGTACTGGACAGACTATAGTCCCCATCTGTTTCTCTCAAAGGTGGGCTTCTTTTCTCAGAAGACCTCCCAGTTTCTTTCTTACACCGGAATGTACTCAGAGTGTCTACTACCACAAATATCTTTTCCTCTGAGTGTTCAGAGATTAGATATGCTTCCACAGAAAGTAAGCCAGTAGTAACTGAAATCTTCCTGAAAGGCTGAAATGTTCCTGTGTCTCCCACCACAAATATCTTTTCCTCTGTGTACTATATAGTTGAATTGATTTTTCCTCCTTCCTAAATAAAAAATATCATTTGTCCCATGACATGGCTCTCAGGGAAGAGGAGAGGGAGAGGGATAAATGGGATCCTATAATTAATAGAAAACATCCATGAAAATAAATCAAATTTGGTCAAGAATCAGAAGGGTATTAATGGAGAGGTAGGAAGGAAGAAAGAAAGCAGGGAAGAAAGAATGCAGTTCTGGATGTGCAGAGTGATTCCTTCCACATCGGCAGTCTCTGGATCAGGGTTTGGCTTGAGTTCTCCAGTGCTGAGAGGGGAAATATTTGACTGTTTTGACCATTTGTCCTGCATGTCTGTCTTTTGACCATACACCATAGGATATCATGTGTCTTTCCTCAGGCCATCATGAGACTGGCCCCAACACCCACCTAATCTTCCTCCTGCTTTTTTTTCTCTGTCCCCAATCCCCATGTGTCCTTGAGCCAATCTTTGTCCCCCTCCCTACACAGGTGTGTGATCTGTTTCCTGCCTCTCTTCCTCCCTTGCAGGCAGGTCCATTAACAACTTCACATTATGATCTTAATCGTGCTCCTTAGAGGTTTGTCTAATGGTACTTTTACAAAGTAAAAATTGTTTTTGATAAAAAGTTAACATTATTTGAAAAGCAGTTTTGCATAAATATTATAGGAGAGCAACATCCCATACAATGAATCAAATTAAACTATAAATGGATAGATGAATTAGATATAATAAATAAAATTTAAAAAGTGGTAACTGATGACAGGGTCAGTGAGACCCTTAAATAAGAGATATGACTATAATTTATAATCACTCTAGCATAGTCCCACAATCTATTAATTTATTCATCAAGAGTTATTGATTAGGTTCCTCCTTGGTGTTATACACATAGAAGGAAAGGTGGCTAAATGAAACAATCAACAAACATTTCTTAAGTAACTCCTGCATTACAGGATCTATGCTAGGATCTGGAGATGGAACCACAATTAGTGATACAGTTCCTAGACACTAGAAGCTTTTGTAATAATGAGAAAGAAAATACAAAAAAAGAATATAGAGAAAAATGCAAATAAAAGCAAATACGAGACCGCCTGGTAGTGACCACTAGCAGTTGGGATCATAAAAAGGCCCATGGAATAGGTAATGATTGAATTTCATCTAAATAGAAGAGAGGGAAGGACAGAGCATCAGCTTCAGAGACCAAAAGGCTGATTTCAATTTCTTCTTTGGACCACACTAGCAGCATAGCCACAGTAAAGTCATCTAAACTCTTAGTGATTCAGACAGTTCTTGAAGTTCACAAAAAAAAAAAAAACATTCACATGGGTTGTTAATCTTACTGACAGGCAGAAAGGTATAAGTGATTTGACTTGGAATACTCTGACTTGCCCTTGCTCAAGGCCACATATGTAGTAATTACCTGAGGTCGGGTTTAAATTCAGTTCTTCCTTACTGCAGGCCCCATGATCTAATCACTGTGACACCTAAATAGAAAAATTCAGAGATCCCAGAAGACTGTGGCCATAGATTGCCTTGAAGACAGGGACGAGTAGGAAAGGAACTCATTCTCAGGGCATTGAATTTTTCTAAGCACTCAGCCCCTTATAAATTCACCACCCACCCTCTAGTTGTCCTACCAGAGTTAAAAATCTGTTCAAATATCTTTATGTATGACAGGTGTAAGGGATTGGGAACAGGTCCTATAATCCAACAAAGAATGTAAATTAACTTTCAAGTAACCAGCAAGAAAAGTTTCACATATTCCATTGAAAAACTTGAACTTGACTACTGTGCAATCCCTGGCTTTTGGCCTTCTTTGCTCTCTTTCTATATAATGACTTTGCCCAGTGGGAGTGCTAGCATTCTTCACTCTGTCTTGCTGCTACCACTAGACTAGTAACAAGAGTGAATTCCTTCTACAACACAATGAAAACCAGTAACTCTAATAAATTAACATTATGTACATATATATGTTTATATATATACATATATAAACACACATATAATATCTATACATAGATTCCATGCTGATATGGTCTACTTCTTACTTTGGAATTTGAATGCCTTTATTGTATATAATAATGAATACCAAAAAAAGAGAATGAAGGACAAACAGCATCACTGTATAATTGATAAATGGAGAAATTTAAAAAAAGAGAATGAATAATGAATACCATCACTCAGGTGGTCTGCATACTTACAGATTTGTTCCCTCTGAAATGAAACCCCGAGACCCTCAGGAAAGCTCTCTCAGCATTGAAATTAATTAGCCCAGCCTGGCACCAAAAAGGTGGAGAGAGGAAAAGGGACTTGCCCAAGGTGTTGAAAATGATGTGAAACAGAGTTTCTGAACTCAGGTCTTCCTGCTTCTAAGCCCAGGATGCATAGCTACTATTCAACCTATAAGGCAGTAAGAATCCTTTAACAGCGTCCTCATAAATTATGAGACTTTAGCTTCTACCTTCCTGACCTTAAAGTATGTACACAAACACACACACACACACACACACAGTCATGAAATATCTTCAATGTTCCCTTCTAGCAGATGTTACTTCCATTCACATGTGTAAAATTCATTCATTCAACAAACACTGAGCAACTGTGGTGTACCTCATCTTATATCTTGGGTTTCTAAGGAACAGTTGTAGGTGTGGAATGATTTCATGAAATATCTGATGTTCCAAGTAGGGACTCTTGAATCATCAAGCTAGTAAGAAGAGTCTGGAATGTCTGTAAGTTTAGGCATAGCAGGCAAGTGATCAGCCACCTGATGTCCTGCAGCAGTAAGCCCATGTCCAGTGCAAAAAAATTGCACTCCATGCAAGAAAGTTGGAGTAGTGCCCTTGTATCCCAAGACCAAATCTGTACTTTTAAAGTCACAAAAAAGACTGGAAAATCAGAAAAATGCACTTGACTCTTCTGTGGCAGCAGGAAGCATGAAAACACAAACTCAGAAGAGGACAACAATGCAAAAACCTCTACATTCAAAGACTGAAGGAGAAATATGAATTAGAGTCAGGCCCCAAAAAACCTCCTGGAAATGATAGAAGGGAATTTAAAAACCATTTAAGAGATGTTGAAGAAAAACTGGAAGAATCAGTGAGAGGTACAGAAGAGAACTATGAAAATAGAGTCACCAGTCAAAAAAACAGGAAAAAGGTATAAAAATTCACCTGAAGTAAACAAATCCTTATGAAGTAGAATTAAAGAAAGAAATATAAAAATGTACAATGAAAATAATTCCTTAAAAATGATAATTGACTAAGTACAAGCTAAATTAATGGCTCTCAGACCTCAAGAATAAAGTAAATGAAATTTAAAAAATTAAAAATAGAGATGGCTAGGTGGTGGAGTGGATAGAGCACCAACCCTGGAGTCAGGAGTACCTGGGTTCAAATCCGGTCTCAGACACTTGATAATTACCTAGCTGTGCGGCCTTGGGCAAGCCACTTAACCCCATTTGCCTTGCAAAATCCTAAAAAGAAATTAAAAATAAATTATGCAAATAAAATACTTCACTGAAAAAAATCAAGTGACATTCAAAATAGAACCATGAGGTATAATTTCAGAATTGCTGGATTACTTGAAAGTCATGATAAAAAAGACCTTGGACAGTCTCTTCCAAGAAATTATAACAAGGAAAATTGCCCTATATCTTAAAACAGAGAGTGAAAGAGACATTGAAAGAATCCACTGATCACCTCCTGAAAGATACCAAAATGAAACTCCATGTAATATCATAGTCAAGTTCCAGAATTTCCCAGTCAAGTAGAAAATTCTGTAGGCAGTTATAAAGTAACAATACAGATATCAATAAGAGAAGAAAAAGAAATGTAAGGGATTAGAATAAACATTGAGGAAGGAAAGCTACAACTCTTTATGATGATATACTTAGACAATACTAAAGAATTCATCATAAAACTAGATGAAATCATTAATAACTTTAACATTAGCATTAACTACTTTAGTTGGTTTATAAAATAAACCAACATAAATCCTCAGACTTTGATTTACTTTTTAGTTTGATTGCAGGATTAAGCTCCCTTCTTTAGGAAAATCTAGCCCTAATAGCTAAGCCAAACTAACAAAGATATTCTCTTAAGATAGATCACTTACAGATTTATCAAGTAGATATTTATATATTTATAATTTTAGGAATAAAATAATCATGAGATTAAAATAATATTTTCTGTCAGTTGGAGAATAGGGCATAGACAAAAAATAAAGTTCTTTAGACTTAGTAAATAAGCTCCCTTAGCTAGAAGTTAAATATAAGCTAAGTCTTATAGTCTTCAATAGTTGGGTTCCCCTTTCTGCCAACTTAAGGATGGGATGTGAAGGATGAATGATTACTACAAACCACAAATTTATAGTGTAAATGCAGAGCCTTTGAAAGGAAGCTTTCTGGTTCCAAAATTCTTTAGCTGTGGGGCAAGAATGTCTGTGGTAATCTCACTTTGATAGATAAATGTTGCCAACAGTACAAATTTGGATTAAGAAAACCTTGGAGAAGCATACCAGGCAGATGGCCTGCCTTGTCTAACTGAATTATGTTCAAAATAATTTTCCTAAAATTGATGATATGTGTTTATTCTTTTCATTCTCTTATAAAATAAACTCTGTAAATTACTTCTTTGTCACTAATTGATGAGTCATTAGTTGATCTGACTTAAGGGAAATTTGTCACTCATTCTATTATATCATTAATTTTTTTAACTTGGAAACTATATGTGAGAATTATTTCCTTATTCAAATAATTGCTGGGTTTTTTTGTTTTTACCCAAGCTCATACAGCTAGGTAATCATTAAGTATCTAAAACAGATTTAATCTCAGGCCCTCTTGACTCCAGGACTGGTGTTCTATCCACTATGCCACCTTGCTGCCCCCCAGATAATTACTTTTTCTTGACAGTAACAATTTGTGATTTGGGAGCTCTCAAGCCAGAAACAATAATGGTTCTTAGTAACTGATTAGAAAGAGATTATGGGGACCCCTTTGCTAACACTACACCCAAGGTGTTTAAATATTCTATCGCTAATAAAGAGTGCTGGTTCAAAATTCAAGGACAATGAGGAGCACATTCTGGTAAGAGTAGGTAGGCACCCTGTAGAGCACATTCACCTCTGGTCACAAGGGATCAGGGATTCTGAGGAACGTTCTGAGGAACGTTATCACTTATGAACCCAATGGAACTGGAATGCTGAGGACGATTATCAATTGCAGTCCCAAGGAAACAGATGCCTTTCATGGCTAATGGACCAGGACACTGATGAGGAAAGCAATGATTAAACTTCTCCCCAAATCACATCAATTGGGGATTGTCAAAAATGTTCTAACCCCAGGGCGGCTAGGTGGCACAGTGGATAGAGCACTGGTGCTGGAATCAGGAGTAACTGAGCTCAAATCCAGTCTCAGACACTTAATAATTACCTAGCTGTGTAGCCTTGGGCAAGCCACTTAACCCCACTGCCTTGCAGAAAAAACTTAAAAGAAATGTTCTGACCCCTAGAACTATTTCTTAAATATCAGTGTAAGAAAGGTTGAAGTGTCAGACAATTCCTGTCTTGTTCACCTGACCCAGCCTGTGACCACACATATTTGAACTTCAAATGAAGTATAAAATACAAGGGTAACAATCATTTCCTCAAACAAAGCAAAAGATGAAACAAAACTTATTCAAAGAGATAAGTAGGGAAACTATATCATCCTAAAAGTTAGACAATAATGCAATATCAATAATACACACACACACACACACACACACACACACACACACACACACACAAACACACACACACATATATATGAAATGGCAGAGCTTCCAAATTCTTAAGGAACAGATAAATGAGTTACAAAACATTATCACCAAAAAGAAGTTATAGTGATACTATATTACTAATGGATTACCCCAAATTTCTCAAACTTAAGTCATTAAGAAACCAAGGACATGAAAGCAATGTTTTTAAAGTTAGATATGATAGAACCCTGGAGAAAAATGAATGGAAATATAAAGGAATATATTTTTTTCTCATCTGAACATGGCAAAATAAGTATTTATTAGGGCATAAAAACCTCATAAATGGAGAAAAAGAGAAATATTAATGTAGAAATACAGATCTTTCACAGATCATAATGCAATATGAAGTGCCAAGTTGAAGAAACATTAAAAACCGTCAACTAAAAAATCTAATTCTAAAAAATGAATGACTCAAAGAACAAATCAAAGAATGAAGGAATAATTTCATTAAAGAGAGTGGCAACAGTGAGGTAAAATACTAAAATTTTTGGGATGCAGCCAAAGCAACACTTAGGAGAAATTTCTATCTTTAAATGTTTATATCAATAAAACTTAGAAAGAACAGATCAAGGTTTTGAGTATGAAACTTTAAAAAGTAGAAAAAGGACAAATAAAAAATCTCCAATTAAACATCAAAATGAAAATCCTGAAATCAAATATGAGATTAAGGGAAAAAATTAAAATCTAATGAATAAAAGTAGATGTTGGTTTTATCAAAATATGTAAACCATAGGTTAATTTGATTAAGCAAAAAAGAAGAAAATCAAATTACTAGTCTCTAAAATGAAAGGGTGAATAAGAAACCGATGAAGGAGGAATTAAAGCAATGAATGGGAGTTATTTTGCTCAAACTGATGCCAGCAGAAATGGATGAATACATACTTACCAAAATTTAAACTGCCCTTGTTAATAGAAGACGACATAGAAGACCTAAATAATTTTATCTTTAAAAAAAATTGAATAAGACATAAATGAGTTTCTCAAGAAAAAAATCCTAGGACATGATGGATTTGAAGGTAAATTCAAACCAAGAGAACAATGTAGACATTAACAAAAGCACTGTGAGATGATTAATCTTCAGAGAGCTGGGAAAATCTTATTAGACCAATTATGGACAATGTTATCCACATCTAGAGGAAGAAAAATAAAAACAAACAAAACAAAAGAAAAATCAACCCTTCAGAAACTGATGAACATGTTATGAAAATTATCTCATGTATCTTTTTCGCTTTATCCTAATTCCTCATACCCAAAATGGCTAATATATAAACATGTTTATACAAAATATGTATGTACAATGCTAACCTGACTGTTCACCACTGAGGGGAGGGGGGGGGAGGGAGGATGGAAGGAAACTTTGTAACTTAAAAATATACAGGGGCGGGTAGGTGGCGCAGTGAATAAAGCACCGGCCCTGGAGTCAGGAGTACCTGGGTTCAAATCCGGTCTCAGACACTTAATAATTACCTAGCTGTGTGGCCTTGGGCAAGCCACTTAAACCCATTGCCTTGCAAAAAAAAAAAAAAAAAACCTAAACAAAATTAAAAAAATATACATGTACATATGGGTGAGAATAAATAAATGTTAAAAAAGATAGTGAATTCAATTAAACATTTAATAACTTTTCATCCCAATTGTACATAAATTTTGTGAAAAAAATGTTTAGGGAAAAGCCATATCAAGTTACTTTTATGACACAAATATGAATTTGATACCTAAAAAGGTATGGAAATAGACACAAACTAATACTTGAAATGGTATATCAATTTTGAGAAATAATTTGGAATTATACAAAAAATTTAACATACTTTTTTTAAACTTTTAAAACAAAGACATCATTACACCAAAAGGAAGCTATCAATAGAAAAAAGGTCCCATATATTCCAACATATGTAAAATAGCATTTTTGGGACACTATGAATTTGAAACAAAGTAGATGTTCATCCACTGTGCAAGGGTGTGGAACATAAATGTCTTGCAATACTAATACTGTGGACTAAGAAATAGTGTTTGTGGCCACTACCCTGTCTGTGGCTGTCCTGTAGGGTATTGTCGACCTGAATTCATTATCTTCTGTCATGAGTTGGATACTGGAGGTTCCAAGTCTCTTATTGCAACCCCCTATCCTCCCAGCACAGGCAGCCCCATAGCAGAGATGGTGGCACTGGCAGTCCCTGGGACTGGAAAAGCGGGTCATGGGAGCTCCAGTCCACCACAAATGGTGTCAGCTCACAGGGACTTCTACTGGTTGCTCACTGTTTTGGTAGGATCTATGACAAGATGTTGTGTCAAAATGATCATTGCACCTTTGGATACAGAGAAGATATTATTATGGGCACATAATCAATATCACAAACATTTAAGAGTGATTTCTACATTGTGTGCAATCCCTAGAAATTATGTTATCTTGGTCTGTATAAAAGAAATAGAGCAATGATGATTAGAATCCTTCCCTATGGGGGCCGCTGGTTGATACAATGGATACAATGGACCAGCCCTGGAGTCAAATGGATTTGAGTTCAAATCCAGCAACACACTCTTAATACTTACTTAGCTGTGTGATTTTGAGCAAGTTATTTAACCCCATTGCCTTGCAAAAAAAAGAATCTATTCATATGGTGCAATTCAACTTAAGTGCATTGACTATTAGAAAATTGAATTACCACAAAACTTGGAATTTTTGAACATAGATACCAGAGAATGGCTGGCTCCATGGCAGATATGAAAGCACTCACCTATACTTACATTCTTGAAATGGTTAGAGTTCACCTGGAAAGGAAAGGAGAACATAAGTACACAGGAACTGTTCTTGCATTCAAAACAAATGATTCAAAGGAAGGTTGTTTTGTGATTTTTACAGAGGACTGATGGCAGCTATTGTAGGAATTGCTCCTTATACAGGGGTTTCATTTTTTGTTTTGAATATCTTAAAGAGTATAATATATTTTTCTGAAAATGCTTTGTGTTAGTACCACTAGAGCAATAGCACAGACAATATTTTATGCACTTGATGTAACCCTTCATCACATGCAATTAGGTACTTTTCTCCCAGTTTTCAAACTTCCTCATAATATTGAAGACATTGAACTATGAGTACAGAAAACATGGGATTCACAGAGGACACTACCAGGCCCTGTTTCTTAGATACATTCACTGTGGTCCCTCTCAAGTCATGATATTCACAGCTATGAACACATGAAACTGTTTTAGTACCTCAAATGAAATCAGTTTCCTTAAGAAACCGTATCACATCAGACAAATATACATCATTTATAGATAGATCAATAGAAAGATATGCTGTTTTACTTTAATATTGGTATTTGGGGAGGGGGAGTGTGTATGGATTAAATGAAGTTAAAAATTACTTTGATGTTGCAAGCCCTGCGATGGGACTATTTTATTTTGTTTGAAACCAGAAATCAGAAATGCTCCCTTTGATTTTTATGTGATTATTTGTGGTTTTCTATTATGAAACACTTCCTTAGGCAAACTGTGTTTATTAAATTAAACAGTTTCATTAAAATAATTAAAAGATTTGAGGTACTGCTGATATTCGTTGTTGCCCATTACAAGTTTTCTGAAATTTACTCTTGGCTTTATTAATATGTCCTTTCTAGTGCTTTTGTGGGTTTATGCAACTTTATTGAAGAAAAATAAATCGGGGCAGCTGTGTGACACAGTAGATAGAGAACCAGCCCTGGAGTCAGAAGGATTTGAGTTCAAATCCAGCCTCACAAACTTAATACTTACTTAACTGTGTGACCTTGGGCAAGTCACAACTCCATAACTTTGCAAAAAAAAACCCCAAAATAGAAATCAACTATTAGCAGGGTTATTAGCTAATCACTCATTCATTGATAACTTGCATCATTTATTCAGTGCTATGTTGAACAATGTATTGGAAAATAGATTAGCTAGTAGCTCCAAGACTCCCAACAAAATTTAAATTAAAAGTGGAAAGAAGTCCCTATTTTGGAATACAAGGGGTGTTTGACTTCCATTTTCCATTCTCAGAAGAAGAATTCCATTATTGGAATATATTGGTCATTTCTTTATTGGAATATATACTGTAATTTCATTTATATTGGAATAATGGTATAGGTCATTCTTTTATTGATGTGCATAAAGTACATCATTTTCTTTTCTGTTGATGCTATCGATTCAGTACCTATTCTCCAAACCCATCAGTTATGAGCATAAAGTATATCACAAAGCCTCAAATCTCTAACAATGGAAGTCTTAAACAAGATGGATGTTGTTACATTAATGTTGCTTCCTTTGATATGACATTTGTACATCCATATCCCTCTCTTCAGATGGTATTTTCAAGCATCTGTTAGATTAGTGAGGAATGCTTTAGTTTCATAACCAAATTAGAATGAAGACATTGGTCACATAACACACACGCTTCATTTTTTTAAAAACATTTGAATCTTGGGCAATTGTTCTCTTGCAACTACTTTGCAGTTTCTAAAATCAGTTATTATCTAAAGCTGGAGGAACTTAAGTCTTCTCAGACAAGCAAGTGCATGAATGGAAGGAGGTAAACAAAAAACATAAAATCAAAATGAGCTCGATAGGGAAGCAAGCAGAGAAGAAAATCAAAAAAGGATCAATTATTTTAAGTTTATTCCAGCTATAATGCAGGTTATTCACATGTTAAGGTAGTATCACATGGCATACTTCTGAGTCCATTCTCGACATATTCTGTTATACATGTCTCTGTCTGTTTTATAGATGCGTGCAATCTCTGGCACCAAGGGGTCATCTGGGTTTGGATCACATAGCAGTGAACAAATAGACAAAAGAACTCTAGAAACAGTTAAAGCAGGAGACCACTGAGATCTGAGAATATCGAGACAAATGCTGCCATTACTGTTAATATTGGGATGATAAATTCTTGTTGTAAATGCCACTTTGGGTGGTTTGAAGGGATAGTCTGTAGGGAAATGAATTGTCAAAAAAAATACCCCGCCTTGATATGGGCTGTCATTAGGTCCCATAATGGTGGCTTGCCAATGAAACATGTCGTCCCCAACTGGACCTGCAGAACACTGAGCTGGAGGGTCACGGGTTAAGTCGCTAAGTTCTTTATTAATCCGTTTCAGCGCCATGGTGTGTGCTTCTTTCCGCCGTACTCTGCACTCTCTCGGTGGGTAGAAGGATTGGACCAAAATTTCGGATTATCCGGGCGGCAGGGAGGGGTCAGGGGACCAGGATCTCTCTTCTCACCCCTGCTCAGTCCCACACAGGTGCTTACGGGATCCAAGTTGGGCAGAGAGGGCGGATTGAGCTGAGGAGGGAGGAGAACAAGCTGGAGGCTGAGAGAAGCCAGGAGAATAGAAGAACCATAAGGGGTGGGAAATTAGTGAGGGCTGCAGTGGCGGGTCTCTATGTCCCTACTCTTTATTAGAGCATTTTTTTTAGAAATCATGGTAAGTAAAAACTCCAACCTTAGATGGAGCCTAATGAAAAACTATGCTGGATTTTTAAAATGAACTGGATTCATTTTGTTTTCTGATTCAGATTTAATATGTGCTTATTGTAGCAAGAAGGTATTGTGAAATTTTTCTTGCTCAGTTGGACAAACTTGTTTGTAGGTGAGATAAAGTTCTCTGATATGATGGAATATTTTCCATCAGTTTTGAGATAAGGCAACCTATTTCTAAAAGGAATTCCTAGAAAGCATGTGAATAAAGGTAGGGATTTCAAAGAACAAACCAGGACTTCAAGATTTTATTTGTAGAAGTGGGTTGCTTTATGACTTCTGTTATACAAGATGTATAGGTTGACTTTCAGTATGCTCATTTTTGTCAATGTATAGCTCAAAGGGCATTCACTGTGCTTGGATACAGTAGAATGATATGCATATTAATATATTACTGTATCAAAATGTTCCAAGAAAGAGATTTCTCCTCTTGTGTAAATTTACACAATGGAGTTACTTAATATAATTTCTAGTGATCTCCTGTCGTTTAAAACCAAGCAAGTTGAAAATGTCAGGATTCATTCTTTGTAGCCACTTATTTAGTGGGACACCTTGGTCATTATAAGGTAAGGTCCTTAAACAGGCTTAATTGGATTGAGCTAATCCCCATTCAATGATTAAGTCTAAAAAAGAAAGAAATGAAACAAAGAATGATCTCTTTTACCTAGCTAGTTAAAAAACTATCAATATAGCAGTGGAAGACCCTCAGGATTTCAGGACAAAACAGAAAAAAATGCTCTTTACTTTCTATCAGAACCAATTTAGATGTAAAGGGAGAAACAACAGCAAACAGAAGGGGCAAAGAGGAAATTACATCTATGGATAGGGGCAGAGATTATGACAGAACAAATATAAATGAAAATCACAGAAAATAACACAAATAATTTTGCTTCTATAAAGCTGAAAACATTTTTGCATAAAGAGATCAAATGCAGTTAAAATAAGAAGGGCAACAGGTAAGTGAGGAAAACCACCTAAGCACTAAATTTCTTTGAGGGTCATTGCATATGGGAATATAGAAGGAAGTGCTTCCATTTTCCAAGACTGAATAATTTACTAGTAGGTCAAAGGAATGGGAAACTTTCAAAGAAAGAAATGCAAGCCATCAAAATGGTCCAAATCCCTCAGAATAAAACAAATTCCCATGAAATCAACCCTGATCTTTCAGTTTGTAAATCAGAAAGATAAACAGTTTGAGGGCAAGTCTCTTTTTTCTGACCCAAATTAAGGTCCATGGAAACGCCCCTTTAAACAAAAGAGATGCTAGGCAGAAGGGAAGGGAGAAATTTTCTAGACTGTCTCCTCTCCAAGCCATAGTTGGAGGAAGGGAGGATGGAAATACCCAAGTGAGGAGGGGCGGGAGGGAGTGTCCTCTAAGATTGGTCCCTGCAGGTCTCCACATACCACACCCCAGGCTAGCTCCTCATCCACTAAGCCACAGACCTCCAGACAACAAAGGCCTGGGCAGGCCCGAAGCCCGGGGAAGCAGCAACCCTGGAGGCCTAGTCACACCCAGGTTCATCCCAACACACGTTCATACATACATACACCCACACACACGCACAAGCGCACAAACACACGAACACGGATGATCAAACCTATATTCATAACACATGGAAAAACAAAATAATATTAATACCTTTCACCCACCCTTACGCACATCCTCCTGAGCACGAAGAAAAATCAATTGGGGAGGGGTTTGGGGGTGGTCTTGTTGAAAATCGCGGGGGGGGGGGAGAAGATAGGGAAGATAAGGAGAAGAAAGAAAAGGGCTGAGGCCGGAGCAGAGGAGGGGGCACTTACCTCCCTCACGGCTCCTTAGGCACTTGCAGGATCCTCAGGGTCGGGCAGACTGGAGAACGAACGGAGGGAAACGGGGGCTACAGCAGGAGGTGTGGAGGGGGGAGGACAAGGAAAGTGGAGAGCGCCCCTCAGACCTCCAGGTGCTGCTCACTCCCGCACATCTTCTGGCAGAGACAAAGGAGACTTCCACTCAATAGAGGGCAGGAGGGGGCGAGTAATGTGACGTCATTGCAGGGCGGGGTTTGTCTCCTCCCAGAACAGAGGAAGAAGAGAGGAGGGGGCTCTGTGACGTCAGTTCGAGAACAATGGGGAGTCCCCCGCCCCGGTAATTTCTCTCAGCCCCCATCCCCCGAGCTTGTCGAGGTTAGGCGGCCCGGGCTTGATCAGGGTCTGAGAGTCCCCGAGGGCCGTCTGCTAGGACTGGGGATGGGGCCAGCAGCCGAACTCAGTTTATGGCTCTTGTGGATGGACTAGTTTGAGGAAACAGCTAGAGGGAAGCCCAGGGTAGGGAGTGGAAACTTTTAGAAAGGGTATCTTGAGCTCCCCTAAAGGAAGAGCACAAAAACTGCAGCAACATCTGTGAACCACCAGCCCCTGAACAGGCCTTGGTCAGCGCACAGCCCCCAGAGCAGAGGAGGAAGGGGCTGGTCTGGGAAAGGGCCAAGGTTCAGCCTCCTTTTGCCAGGAAGAAGGAGACAAAGATGGGGGAAGTTCAGGGAGAAACAGTGAGAAACACAGGAACCAATTTCGTATCTACCCATTTTGTTTATGTGTGGGACCCTGAACTAATTATACAGAATTTAAACCTTCCAGAAACTGGAGAGGAGGGAGTCATAGGTTTCTTTCTGACTCAGTTTCTTATATCAAGTGACTTCATTAATTTCTTTCTAAAATTATTTCAGGTTTCGGGTTTTATTCTTTCCAAAACCAGCTGCCCTGTCTCTAGTGAACTGACACAGTTGGAGACACACTGGACTCAAAAGACCTAGACTGAAGTTCTGCCTTACACATTGTGCGACTATAGGGAAACCACTTAAATTCTCTAAATCTCAATTGCCATATCTGCAAATTAATGGTGATAATATCTGCTAAGTAAATTATATAGTGGTTGTGAAGTTCAAATAGGTTATTTGCACAGTACTTTTAAAATTATGACATACTACAGAAATGTTTATTATCATTATCTTTTTTTATTAATATTTGTCATTTTTGATGGAATCTACATATTGTTCAATTGACTCTTCTTTTTCTTGTTCTTCAGAAAAATGTACAGATTTACTGCATTTTTTAACTCAATAAAAGTGTTGGGATGTTCACTCATCTGCTTCAGGCTCCATGAAATGTCTTTAGGACAATTCTAGGAGAAGATAGACTGTGAAGATCACATGTTACTCAAATTGCTCCCACATGATTTTCAAATTTTTTCATAGGTCTCTATATGTTGCAAACTTTTCATCATGGCAGCTTATAGATATTAGGAGCATTTGGAAGGCTATTGAAAACACTGTTTTTAAATTTTAAGGATCAATTTTATGACTAGAAAATGGGGGCAAAAATTTTTTTCAATGACAATGTCCCAATTCCATTTGCAATAATGAACATTTCTCATCTATTCACCTTTGAAAACTAATGAGTTTCTGATGGTTAATTCCTATCACCAGTTCATGTCTTGTTTCATTAGGCACTAACTTTTTACAACCTGTATTTCTGTGGCTCACTTTCTACCATATCCTTCTGTAGTTTGTACTAATAGATAAATCTGGGATCCCTAAGCAATATCTTCTTTAATTTCTGCTGACAATGCCCTGATGTGGGATTTCCATCAGAAATCACTTCCTTTTCTAGAGAAACTAATGAAGAGCACATGCTCAGTGGGTCTGTACACATATTGGATTTTTTTTTTGTCATAAGGAGAACTTTTATTTTTTTAAGATTTTATTTATTTTGAGTTTTACAATTTCCCACCTAATCTTACTTCCCTCCCACCACCACCCACAGAAAGCAATTTGTCAGTCTTTACATTGTTTCCATGTTGTGCATTGATCCAAATTGAGTGGGATGAGAGAGAAATCATATCCTTAAGGAAGAAACATAGAGTATAACAGATAAGAATATTAGAAAACAAGATATCAGGGTTTTTTTGTAAATTAAAGGAAGTAGTCCTTGGACATTGTTCAAACTCCACAGTTCTTTCTCTGGATACAGATGGCACTCTCCATTGCAGACAGCTCAAAATTGACCCTGATCATTGCACTGATAAAATGAGGGAATCTATGATTGATCATCATAGCCATGTTGCTGTTAGGGTGTACAGTGTTTTTCTGGTTCTTCTCATCTTACTCAGCATCAGTTCATGCAAATCCCTCCAGGCTTCCCTGAAATCCCATCCCTCCTGGTTTCTAATAGAGCAATAGTGTTCCATGACATACATATAAGTTTGCTAAGACATTCCCCAATTGAAGGACATTTACTTGATTTCCAATTCTTTGCCAACACAAACAGGGCTGTTATGAATATTTTTGTACAAGTGATGTTTTCACCCTTTTACATCATCTCTTCAGGATATTGACTCAGTAGTGGTATTGCTGGATCAAAGGGTATGCACATTTTTGTTGCCCTTTGGGCATAGTTCCAAATAGTTCTCCATAAATCTTGGATGAGTTCAAAGCTCCACCAGCAATGCAATAGAGTCCCAGATTTCCCACAACCCTCCAACAATGATCATTATCCTTTCTGGCCATATTGGCCAGTCTGAGGTGGTACCTCAGAGAAGCTTGAATTTGCATTTCTCTAATAAGTAATGATTTAGATCAATTTTCATATGGCTATGGATTGCTTTGATCTCCTCATCTGTAAATTGCCTTTGCATATCCTTTGACCATTTGTCAATTGGGGAATGGCTTATTTTTTTTAAAAAAATATGACTCAGTACTCTATATATTTTAGAAATGAGTCCTTTGATTGAAACATTAGTTCAAAAGATTGTTTCCCAGTTTACTACCTTTCTTTTGATCTTGGTTACAGTGATTTTATCTGTGCAAAAGCTTTTTAATTTAATGTAATTGAAATTATCTAGTTTGTTTTTAGTGATGTTCCCCATCTTTTCCTTAGTCATAAACTGCTTCACTTTCCATAGATCTGACAGGTAATCTAGTCCTTGATCTTCTAGTTTGCTTATAGTCTTGTTGTTTTATGTCTAACTCCTGTATCCATTTGGAGCTGATCTTGGGTGTGAGGTGTTGGTCTAATCTAAATTTCTTCCATACTACCTTCCAATTTGCCCAGCAGTTTTTATCCCAATAGCTGGACTCTTTGGGTTAATGAAATAGCAAATTACTAATCGTTTCCTGCTATTGCACCTAGTCTATTCCATTGGTCCACTATTCTATTTCTTAGCCAATACCAGTTTTGATGACTGATGCTATATAATATAACTTTAGATAGGGTAGGGCTAAGCCCCCTTCTTTCGTACTTTAAATCCCCGGAAATTCTTGACTTTTTATTTCTCCATATGAATTTACTTACAACCTTTTCTAACTCATTAAAGTAATTTTTTGGAATTTTGATTGGTATGGCACAAAACAGGTAGTTTAGTTTGGGTAGAATTCTCATTTTTATTATATTAGCTCGATCTATCCATGAGCAGTTGATGTTTACCCAGTTATTTAAATCTGATTTAATTTGTGTGAGAAGTGTTTTGGAATTGTTTTCAAAAAGTTTCTGAGTCTGCATTGACAAATTGACTCCCAGGTATTTATATTGTCTGAGTTACTTTGAATGGGATTTCTCTTTCTAGGTCTTCTTGCTGTATCTTGCTAGTCATGTATAGAAAAGTTGAGGATTTATGGGGGTTTATTTTATTACCTGCAATGTTGCCAAAATTGCTAATTCTTTCCCATCATTTTTTGGATAATTTCTTGGGATTCCCTAGGTATACCATCATGTCATCTCCAAAGAGTGAGAGTTTTGTCTCTTCCTTCCCAATTCTAATTCCTTCAATTTCTTTTTTCTTCTCTAATTGCTGAAGCTAACATTTCTAATACGATATTGAATACTAGTGGTGGTAATGAGCATCATAAGGAATATTTTTTTAAAAAATTTAATTTATTTACACATTACTAAAATATTCTTGTTTAAGAGTAAACATGGGGAGACTAGGTGGCACAGTGGATAGAGCACCGGTCCTGAAGTTAGGAGTATCTGAGTTCAAATCCGGCCTCAGACACTTAATAATTACCTTGCTGTGTGGCCTTGGGCAAGCTCCTTAACCCCATTTGCCTTGCAAAAACCTAAAAAAATAGAGTAAACATAAAACCCCCTGCCCACAAAAATATAAAACCTCATGAGAAATACAGTAAAAGAAAGGGGGGAAATGGTGTTTCAGTCTGTGTTCTGATACCATCAACTCTGTCTTGGATGGATCCCATACTTTATCATCATTCCTCATAGAAGTTACTTTCATATTTTTCCACAGTTGCTGTTGCTGATTGTAATTCCCTCCATCTATTCCTCCCCAGTAACATCTGTTATATTTTCTCTCTCCTTTCACTCTGTCTCTCTACAAAAATGTGCTGTGGGGCAGCCAAATGGAACAGCAGATAAAGCACCGGCCCTAGGGCAAAGAGACCCCAAGCCTCCATCCCAAACCCAGAGATCCAGGAACCACCTGACTCCATGGTCCTGGACAGGCCACCCAATCCCAGCACCTTGCAAAATGTAAAAAAGAAAATATGTTATATCTGACTATCCTCTCCTATACTCTACCCTCTCCTCTATCACCCACATTCCCCCTCCTCTCCCCTGTCCCCCTTCTCTCCTTTTTCTTCTAGATGACTATACCCTATTGAGTGTGTATGCTGTTTCCTCTATGAGCCATTTTCGATGAGAATGAAGACACCCTCATTACCCCTTGCCTCAGCCCTTCTATACCACTGCAAAAGCTACATGAAATATCTTTTATATGAAATAGTTAGCCTATTCTGCCTCTCCATTCTCTAACTACCAATGCATGTCCCTTTCATCCACTAACTCCATTTTTGCCATATATTATATCTTCAAATTCAGCTCCCTCCTGTGACTTGTCTACATATGCTCCTTCTACCTGCTCTATTAAATGAGAAGATTTACATGAATATTATCAGTGTCATCTTTCCATGCAGGAATACATGCAGTTCATCATCATTAAGTCCCTCATAATTTACCCTTCTCATCCTCCCTCTTTATGCTTCACCTGAGTCTAGTACTTGAAAATCAAACTTTCTGTTCAGCTCTGGTCATTTCAACAAGAATATGTGAAATTCTCCTGTTTCATTGAAAGTTCATCTTTTCCTCTGCAAGAGGATGCTCAGTTTTGCTGGGTGGTTGATTCTCGGTTGTATTCCAAACTCTTTTGCTTTCTGGTATGAGCCCTTAATGTAGGTGCTGCTAAGGCCTGGGTAATCCTGGCTGCAGCTCCATGATATTTGAGTTGTATCCTTCTGGCTGCTGTAATACTTTCTCTTTGACTTGGGAGTTCTGGAAATGGCTCTAATATTCCTTGGGGGTTGGTTCTTTTGGATCTCTTTCAGGGGAGAGATTGGTGGATTCTCTAAATTTCTACTTTACCATCTGCTTCTAGGATATCAGGGCAAATTTCCTGTAGAAATTCTTTAAAAATAAGGTCAAGGTTCCTTTCCTGATCATGACTTTCAAGCAACAAAATAATTTTAAATTATCTTTCCTAAATCTATTTTCCAGATCAGTTGTTTTTTCATTGAGATATTTCATAGTTTCTTCTAGTTTTTCATTCTTTTGGTGTTGAATTATTGTGTCTTGATTTCTCACAAAGTCATCAGGTTCCTTTAGCTCCATTCTACATCTGAAGGATTTGTTTTACTCATAGAGCTTTCTTGTCTCCTTTTCTATCTGGCCAATTCTGCTTTTTGAATAACTTTTTGAACTGTTTTATCCATTTGACCTAAGCTGGTTTTTAACATACTATTTTCTTCAGCATTTTTTTGGATCTCCTTAATTAAGCTGCTAACTTCATTTTCATGTTTTTCATGCATCTCATTCCTTTTCCCAATTTTTCTTCTATAATCCCTCACTTGATTTTCAAAATCTTTTTGGGGCTCTGTCATACCCTGAGCCCAACTTCTATATTTCTTGGTTTTTAGATGCAGAAACTGTACCTTTCTCATCTTCAGATTAAGTATTTTGGTCCTCCATGAGAAGAAATTAATTGTCTATGGTCAGGTCCCTTTTTTTCTGTTTACTCATTTCCCCAACTGGTGCTTGGTTTGGGGGTGTTTCCTGAATTTTTGAGTGTTATTGGGACACCCCCACAAGGACCTCAGTGTTTATGGCTCTGACTGCTCTCCTGGTCTGTGGAATGGCCACAAGCACATTCCTCTGCCCTGGGGCTGTGGGGGAGATCCCTGCTCTGTGGGGGACCTAGCCTGTTACCAGGCTCTGAATACGGTTAAATCTCCAGTGTTCTGTCCCAGGGACAGAGGACAGACCTCAACAGTCTCCCTCCATTTTCTTACCTTCCGTGGGCTGAGGATTCAGGGTGCAACAGCCGGGAGGCTCATGCTGGGTGGCTCTATGGACCTGCTTCCATTTACTGGGATCTGGGATGCACTGTGGGGGGGGGGAGGCTGGCCCACACTTCATGCTTGCTCTGGCAGAGGTCTCTCTGCTGATTTTCCAAGTTGTGCTTGATGCTCCCTGAGGTGCAGGTCAGGAAACTGCTTCTGCTGCTAGGAGCTATAGCTCCCAGGTGCCCTGGGGCTGTTTCCAGGAGGCTGAAGTTCCTTTGCTTTAGTGTACTGCCACCCCTCCAACTCAGTGGAACAAAGCCTTCCCACTATTTTCCAGTTTAACTTGGGCTGAAGAATTGCTTCACTGGATCTTGCTGTGGGTTCTGTATATCAAAAATTTAGTTAGAGTCATAATTTTAAGGTTTTTGAAATATTTTGGAGAAAGCACCTAAGAAAGGCTGTACTCCATGCCACCATCTTAGCTCCGCCCCCTCTGTACACATATTGTTAGTTGAATTTATGGACACCATTCTTTGTTTTTACTACTTTATAGGATTCCACAGAGACTGACCCCTTAGACACACCCAGGGGTGAGTGTCTAATTACTTTTTTAAGAATTCCTTTTGCTATTTCTAAATGAAGAGTTACAGCTCTTTGTAACAAAAGTATTTGTCAGTTTTAAACTTGTATAAATCTGTGCTTTGAAAATATCCCTCACTCCTCTGTCACCTATTTAATGAGGTACTGTAGATCTCTATTTCATTACTGCATAAATATTTCTTGGGATATTTTCTAAGTCTGTTCTTGTCCATTTTTGCAGAAAGAACACCTGGAGTTTTTACACTAGGTCCTATTTAAAAGGATGACTATTTTAAGGAGACCTTTGACTGGGATAGGGAATAGAAAGTAGGAAATACTCCCCTTGATTTGGCTGGTAAAGAATTTTAAAGGATGGGTGACTCTGGGAGCCACAGGCATGGCAGTTCCTGAGGTGGAATTTGGACAACTGTGGTTCAGGTCATATAGAACATGTATTAATTTACATCTTGAAAAGCTCTCTAAGCCTAATGAGGAGTCACCTCAGACTTTTGTTTAGCCTAAGGAGACTTCTTGAGGGCAATGGAGGTCATCTCTCATCCGTTTGGAAAGAAACTATACATGGTTCTCAGGAACGACTGGCTCATGTTCAAGTGCTGTTCAGATGAAACCATACTCCTCTTCAGCCTTCAAAGTTCTTGTTTGAATATTTGCTAGCAAATTCACATACATATCCTCCCCCCACACACTGGCTCTTTTGTTCTTTAGTTGTACATATTCAAGAGTTTTTCATGCCAATTCAATGAGAGTTATTGAAAGGATTTTAAACAAGAATCTTAATTCATTTCTTTCTACTACTGAACGTGCTATCACCCATGTAGTTAGTATCATCACAGAACTGAAAGTTTTTATTAATCACTCTTTTGATTTTCAGAATTTCTAAATTGATGTTGAATTAGAGATTTTTATTTTTTCTTTTTCTAACTTTTTTAGTTGCATGCCCAATTCAATGATTTCCTCTTTCTCTATTTTATTCATGCAAGCATTTAGAGACATAAAATTTCCCATAAGCACTACTTTGGATGCATCCCATAATTCTAGTATGTTATGTCATTTTTGTCATTCTCTTTGATGAAATTATTGATCTTATTCTCATGAAATTATTGATCTTACTCCCAAAGAAGGAATAACATACACACTCAATTGGGTTTAGTATCTTACCCTAAAGGGAGGTGGTAGGAAAATGGGAAATGAAAGGAGGGAGTAGCTGATAGAAGGGGGAGTCAAAGAGAGGGCAGAAGTAAAGAGGGAAATGGAGAAGGAAATAGGAAGACTGATAGATGGGAGGAAAGATTGATGGAGATGGTGGTTAGAAGCAAAACACTGATGAGGAGGGATAGAGTGAAAGGAGTGAGAAAAGCATAAATAAGGGAAAATAGGATAGAGGGAAATACAGAGTTAGTAATCACAATTGTGCATGCTAGTGGGAGGCACTCTCGTATAAAATGGAAGAAGATGACAAAGTATTTTAAAAAAACCATAATTTTACAATGTGTTGTGTACAACAAATCCATCTGAAGGAGAGAAATTCACTCAGGTTAAAGGCAAAAGGCTAGAGCAGAATATATTATGCTTCAGATGAAGTAAATACAGGGTAGCAATTATGATATTAAACAAAAGGCAAGCAAAAATACATTTAATTAAAAGAGATAAGAAAGAAAATTGCATCTTTTTTAAAGAAAATTATTTCTTTCTTTAGTTAATGTAAATATCATTTTCAATATTCATTATTTTAAGATTTTGAGTTCCAAATTTTCCTCCATCCCTCTCCCTTCTCCAAGAAAGCAAATGATTTGATATGTGTTGTACATGCACAGT
This sequence comes from Macrotis lagotis, assembly GCF_037893015.1. Classification (NCBI taxonomy): domain Eukaryota; kingdom Metazoa; phylum Chordata; class Mammalia; order Peramelemorphia; family Peramelidae; genus Macrotis; species Macrotis lagotis. Next base: position 92,212,798 of record NC_133666.1, read on the forward strand.
CATGTTAAACTTATTTCCATATGGTAAAAGAAGAATCAGAATAGAAGGGAAAAAATAACAGGAAAAAGAAATAGCAAAAAAAAATTAAAAAGTGAAAAATCATATACTTTGGACTGCATTCAGATTACTTTTTTTTTTCTCTTAATGTAGGTGGAATGTTCTATCAAGGGACTTTTAGAATTGTCTTCCATCACTCTATTGTTGAGAAGTTCTAGCTTTCATAGTTGATTGACACATAATATTACTGTTGTGTAAAGTGTTTTTTCCTGGTTTTGTTCACTTCACTCAGTTTCAGTTCATGTCATTCTTTTCAGGATTTTCTGAAATCCACCTTGTCATGATTTCTACAGAACAATAGTACTCCATAAGCTTCATACACCGTAACTTGTTCAGTCATTCCCCAGCTGATGGGAATCTCCTCATTTTCCCTTTCTTTATCACCACAAAAAATCCTTTTGTAAATGTTTTTTGTACTTGTGAGTCCTCTTTCCTTTTACATCATTCCATTCAGATACAAACTGAGTAGTAGTATTACTGGATCAAAGGCTATGCACAATTTTATAACCCTTTAGGTATAGTTCCAAATCGCTCTGCAAAATGGTTGGATTGCAACTCCACCAACAATGAAAGTGTTTCTATTTCCCCACATTCTTTCCAACATTTATCATTTTCTTTTATGTCCTGTTAACCAATCTGATAGGTTTGAGGTGGTTCAGAATTCTTTTAATTTTGATTTCTCTAATCTATAGTGATTTAGAGTATTTTTCATATGAGTATAGTTAGTTATAATTTCTTCCCCAAAGAAATAACTGCTAAGATCTTTTGACCATTTATCAACTGGAGAATGACTTGTACTCTGATAAATTTGATTAAGTTCTCTCTATATTAAAAAAATAGAACCTTTATCATAAACACTGAATGAAAAATTGCTTCCTAATTTTTGTGGTTTTTCTTTGATCATTTATCAATTGGAGAATGACATATTCTTATAAACTCTCAGTTCTCTGCATATTTTAAAATAAAGCCTTTATCAAAAATAATATAAGAAAAATTGGTTCCCAAGTTTAGGCTTTCCTTCTAATTTTTTTTGCATTGGTTTTGTTTGTATAAAATGTTTTTAAATTAATGTAATCAAAGTTTCCCCTTTTTCAGGTTATGATGTTCTCTATCTCTCTTATTTCATCATAAATTCTTGCACTCTCCATAGGCATAAACTATTCCTGTTCTCATATTTGATTTACAGTTTCACCCACTCATTTCTACATGTACACATTTTCACTTTAATTTGGAATAAAGTATGAGATATTGATCTATGGCTTCTGCCATAATATTTTCCAGTTTTTCTAGCAATTTTGTCAAAATGGAATGAGTTCTCACTTTGTCTCACCTCTGATTTATTGGGACTGTTTCTAGCTCATCTCCATTGCATACAGTGCTTACTGATGTTTTTATATAAATATTTCTTATTTTAAGGAAAACTCTATTTTTCCTTCTCTCTCCAGTGTTTTAAATTGAATTTACTCTATATTTTTTCATAAGCTTTTTCTGCATCTAATGAGATAATGATATGATTTCTGTCTTTTTTTATTCATGTGGTCAATTATTCTGATTGTTTTCATAATAATGAAACATCCCTGCAATCCTGGTATAAATCCCACCTGATCATAGAGTATCATCCTCATTATAAATTGCTTCAATCTCATTACCAATATTTTATTTAAATTTTTTGCACAATATTCATTAGGGAATTTGGTCTATTATATTCTTTCTCTGTGTTGTCTTCTCCTGATTTAGGTATATATAGTTGTATCATAAAAGTCATTTAGCAAGACTTATTCTTTACCTATTTTTAAATCTTATTTTATTTTATATTTTCAAATTCCATGTAAAGATAGATTTCAGCATTCATATTTTCCAAAGCTTTTGAGTTCCATATTTTTCTACCTCTCTCCCTTCTATCCCCTCCCTATGATAGTGAGTAACCTGATATAAGTTATACATTTACAGTCATGGCTAATATATTTCCTTATTAGTCATGTTGTAAAAAAAGAATTGTAAGTAAGAAAAAATAGAAGAAAAATATAGCACAAATTTTAAAAAGTGAAAAGATTTCTTGAGGGTTGAATTACTATTTGGAGAGTTGGAGGGAGTATACTTGGCCTAAGGGTGTGGGTATGAAGTACTTATGATATGGTAATACTTATACCTCTGGAGAATTCTATTTCTAAAGGGACAGTTGAAAAGAGCATACTTTGACAGAGGATGTCAGTTCAAGACTAGTTTAAAACAATTAAGAAATGAAAAAAAAAAGAATTATACTGGGAAGCATTAGAAAATAAATAACACCACATGAAAAAACAAAAAGGATCTATTATAGTATAGGAAAAGAATGGAGAGTGTGAAGACTTTGTAAATCTTACTCTCAACATATTTGACTCAAAGAAGTAATGTAATACATTTCCTATTGTGTTTATTATTGTTTACCCTACAGAGAAGTAGGAGGGGATAAGGAAAAGAAAGGGGAATGGAAAGACTAAGAAAAGAGGGGGGGAATGCAAATAAAAGTAAAGAAAATTGCAAAAGAGAAATGGGAGAAGAAAAGAGAAGAAGACTGATATAACCAAGGGCAGATTGAGGAAGACAGCAGTTAGAAACAAAACATTTGTGAGGAGGGATAAGGCTAAAGGGGAGATAAAAGTACAAACAGGGGTAAGATAAAATGTAGGAAAATACAGAGATAGTAATAATAATTGTAAATGTCAATGAGGGGAACACTCCCATGAAATGGAAGCAGATACCATAGTGAATTAAAAAACAGAATCCTATAATTAATTGTTTACGAGAAAAACATTTGAAGCAGAAAGATACGTACAATGTAAAGGTAAAAGACTGAAGTAGAATATATTATGTTTCAGCTGAAATAAAAAAAAAACAGGGATGACAATCCTGACCTCAGACAAAGCAAATGTAAAAATAGATCTTATTAGAAGGGTGAAGAGAAGAAGAAGAAAAATGGATAAAAGGAATGAGAGCTGTGCAGGAGAATTATGAAAAATTGACTGAAGAAATCAACTCTTTTAAAAGTGAAATGACTAACTGGAAAAATTATGTAATTCACCAAAGAATTAAAGTAACCAACTGGAAAAGAAAAATAACTCATTTAAAAATAAGAAGAAGTTATTGGAAAAGGAAACACAAAAGATAATTGAAGAAAATAAAACCCTAGGGGTGGCTAAGTGGTACAGTGGATGGAGTACTGGCCTTGGAGTCAGGAGTACCTGAGTTCAAATCTGGCCTCAGACACTTAATAATTACCTAGCTGTGTGGTCTTGGACAAGCCACTTGACCCCATTGCCTTAGAAAATCTAAAAAGAGAAAAGAAAAGAAAAGAAAACCCTAAAAATTAGGATTGGACAAATATACATCTAACATAATCAAAAGACTGAAATTTAAAAAAAAAAATGTGAAGTATATTTTAGGTAAAGCAAATGACCTAGAAAATAGATCAAAGAGAGATTAAGAATTATTGGTCTACTCAAAAACCTAGATCAAATAAAGAGCCTGGAAAATAGCTTTCAGCAAATTACCATAGAACACTCCCTTAATATACTCATTCAAAAAGACAAAATCATCCTTGAAAGACTACAAAGAACACCTCCAGAAAGAGATCACAGAATAATGATGCTTGTTCTTCCTTCTTGAAGAAGATGATGGCATCAAGGAGGGGATGCCATGACAAGCACATGAATTGGATTCGAGTGATGAACTGTTGTGCTAAGTCACCTACCTCACTTTCTCCTCCACAGCCATCTGGGTCAGATATGAATCAGGATAATAGGAGATGGCACTGAATGTAAAGCAGTAAGGTTTAAGTGACTTGCCCACGGTCATACAACTAGTAAGGGGGAAGTGTCTGAGGTTGGATTCATAATCCTGTCCTCTTGACTCCAAGGTCAGTGCTCTATCCATAGTACCCCTTAGCTGCCCTGATCCCAGAATAAAAGTAGAAAAGAAGCGTAATCAGAATTACACAGAACTTATCAGCTTCAACATTAAAGTATCAGAGGACCTTTGATAATCCGGAGGGCAAAGGATCCTAGATTATAACTAAGAGTTAAATACCCTGAAAAATTCAGAATAATCTATCAGGTGGAAAGATTTTTCTGATAAAAAGACTAGAACTGAACAGAAAATTGATCTTTAAATACAAGATTCAAGAAATGCATAAAAAGGTAAACAGAAACAGGAAAATATGCAAATGAAGAATATTAAATTGAACTATACTTAGAGGATATGGGTATAAATTAGACATGAAGCAATGTTTATTATGAGGGTGGTATTAAATATTGAGACAGAGGGAGGGACAGTATTTAGAATGTCTCTACTAGAAAATTTATTATCTAGTAGTACAATAGGGTGGGGATGTACTTAAAAGAGTTGGACATAAATCAAGAAGTGATCTAGCCTTGTTCTATCTTTTAGTTAATAAGAATTGGAATGCTACACTTGGAGTACTATAGGGACAGAGGGAGAGAGTGTGCCTAATATTTTAGTTAAGGAGGGGTTCACTGATATAATTTGGAGTCCTAAAGGGCCAGAGGGAGAGAGTATTCTTGGTATATTAGTTTGGGAGGGTTGTAGGGCTATGATCTGGGTAATATAGAGATAGAGGAAAAGGGACTGGACATGAAAAGATCATGAAGCAGTTTTCCTTTGCATGATGTTTTGGCTACAATTGGAAGGTTTTGCTTGTACGGGGATATAAATGGGTCATGAAATACTTTGGCTTTACATAATCCTTTGATTCAGGAGACTTGTGTCTCCATGAATAATACTTGAAAAGAGGGACTGGTACAAACCAATTGTAATTTGATTTAATTTATGACTCTTGAGAAGTGCATTTCTAATGAGACAGGAGAAGGGAATTTACTTAGTGACTATAAGGCAGTGCTGCTTATCAATTTATCAATCAAGATATCAGTCAGCTCTTGAGAAAGACTTCTATCAGAACAGATAAAACAAGTATATTTTGAAAGAGGGGTTGTAGGTACAAGAGAGGGTTAAAACAAGAAAGGCATGTAAAGAGCTATACTAAGAGAAGACAAGGCATAAATGGATAAATAACACTAGATGAAAAAGGACAAAGAGCTATTATAGTAGAGGGAAAGAAGGGAGAGTGGCAAGACTGAATAAATCCTGCTCTCAATAGATTTGACCCAGAGAGAGAATAACATCCATTCCCAATTGGGTTTAAAAATCTATCCTACCATACAGGCAAGTATGGGGGGAAGGGAAAGAAAGGGAAGGCAAAGGTAAATGTAAAAGTAACATTAAAGTTAAAATTTAGAAGAATAGTTAAAGGGGAAAGGGAGTAAAATATTATTGAGGAGAGGTAAGAGGAAAGGAAAGAGTAAAGTATAAAAAGAGAAAGTTACCATGGAAGGAAATAAAGAATTAGTAATCTTAACTAAATGTGAATGAAATGCACTATCCCATAAAACAGAAGCAGATAGTAGATCAGATTAAAAACAGAATCCTACAGCACATTGTTTGCAATCAACACATTTGAAACACAAATATACACAGCGTAAAAATAAAATGCTGGAGCAAAATACATTATGCTTCAGTGGAAGTAATAAAAAAATCAGGGGTAGCAATCCTGATATCAGACAAATTAAAAGTAAAAATAGATGTCATTATAAGGGAAAAGGAAGGAAACTACATCTTAAAAGACTCCACATATAATGAAGTTTTATCATTATTAAAAATATAATAAGAATTATTAAATATTATGCATCAAATAGTATATAGCATTTAACATATTTAGAAGAGAAGTTGAATGAATTACTAGGAGATAAAGAGAAGAAAAGTGCAATTGTGGGAGATCTCAACCTCCCTCTCTCAGAATTAGATAATCTAACTACAAAATAAGTAAGAAGAAAAAGGGATTACTCTTTTTGGTCCCAGAAGGTAGAACTTGGCAAAGTTGTTGAAAGTGACTGATTTAAGCTTCCCAACAATTCTAATATGTTAACTTTGGAAAAAATACTAGAGGTTTTCAATGGAAAGTTGGGTGTGAACTTATCACAGATGCTATAGGAGGAATTCTTGTTCAAATATGAGTTGGACCAAATGGTCTCCAAGATTCCTTCCTAGATTAAGAGTCTGTGATTCTGAACAACGGAAGGGAATGTCTTCTTCCTTAGAAGGAGGGAGGTCTAGTGAAATGAGTATAGATCTAAGAGTTAGAGACACTTGATTTGAATTGTGGCTCTGTTTCTCCTTGATCTTCATGTCTTCTCATTATCTCTTCACTTCATCTTTGTAATCATTAGTTCTCTTATCTGTAAAATGAGCTCAAAATACCTCTAATACCTGCTTCTTAGGGTGTTAGAAGGAACTGGGATGCATGATTCTTGTCCTCTCTCCTTCCTGCTGCCTTTACTTCTGGAGGGTCTCCAGAAATAATGGAAGTCAGGGATTAATCTATTCCACCAAACTCCAGCTCCTCTCACCACTGCTCCTTTGACATTTATCTTAGACTGGACAAAATGTTATATCCAGTCATCTGAGTACTCCAGTGATGCTTACAGCACTTATCTAGCAGAGTGTAATAAAGGGACCCAAGGCTTCCTGGTAAGATATGAAGACAAGGATGTTTACTCTCACTTAGCAAACTCACCTTGCTTCTCTGTTCCCTTGTCTGTTGAATAGTGATGAAGAGATCTCTTCAACAAGGTAGCTGTGATCAGAAAGCTGTACAAAACTTAACATTAGCTCATTTCAGTTTTTCTAATATAGAGCAGAATGGATATAATGGACTCAGATTAGTAAGTACAAAGTATATGCAAAATAATTTTTAGGCCTAAAAACTGATAAAATCAGAAAAGGTCTCCTGTAGGAAATGGAATCCAAATTATGTTAGAATGAGAGTTTCTACAAGGCAGGGATGAAAAAGAAGCATGTTCCAGATATAAGTGTTAGACTGTTCAAAGGCAGAGAGGTGGGAAATATTTCTGTAAGTGAAAAACTACTAGGCAAGTTTGCCTGGAACAGATAATAGGTAAGGGGGAAGTAATGTGAAATGAATCTGGAAAGGGAGGCAAACCATAGAGGGTTATAAATAACAGTCTGAGGATTTTATATTTTTTTCTAAATAAAAATTTCACTAAAGATTTCTGAGCAGGGAAGTGGTATAGTTCTATATTTTCACCATACTAATTTATCAACTTTATGGTGAATGGATAAGAAAGGCTAGAAACTTTTGAATGCTTTGGCAAAGAATCATTATAAATCTGGGAGTTGCTATATTAGATTTGTTTGAAAGTAGGAAAAACTGTATTTACAATTTTGAGAATTATAGAACTATATTTGTATAGAATAATCTAATAAAAGCAAAGATTAATAAGTTAACCTTCCCTTCCTTGAGAAAGCACCTACACTGCTCTTCTTCCTTTCTCCCTAATTCTCTGCATTCCAGTTTTCATCCTCATCATTCAAATGGAACTTGTTCTATGCTGTTTTCAATGGCCCCTTAATTGCTACATTTAATGGCCTTTTCTTAGTCCTCTCCTTCTTGACTTCTCTGTAGTCTGATAACCTGATCACTCCGACACCCTCCTCACTTTGATTCTTCCTTCTTACTAGGTTTTATTGCATTCCTCTTTCCTGGTCCTTCTTTTGGCTATTAATTTTCAGTGATTCTTTGTTGATTCTTCACTCTGGTGAAGCCTGCTAACTAGGTATTTCTCCCAGGGCCCTGGCCTGGGCTCTCTTCTTTCCTCGCTTTACACTTTCAACTGATAGCACAGCTAAATGGTGCAGTGGATATCATACTGACCTTGGAGGCAAGAGGATGGGAGTTTGAATCCAGCCTCAGACACTATCCAGGGCCATCTCCATAATTCATATCTGGGCATTGGACCCAGAGGCTCTGGAGGAGAAAGTGCAGCTGGTGACTTAGCACAGCACACCCTCACTCAAATCCAATTCTTGTTCTTGTCATGACATCATCACCCCCTTAATATCATGGTCTTCAAGAATGAAGAAATCACCTAGTAATTTCATTAACTCCAATGGATTCAATGTTTATGGTTTTGCTGAAGATTTGTAGATCTTCTCATTCTACCCTAAACTTTCTTTTAAACTGCCATCTTGCAATTCCAAATGCCTATTGATTATTTTGAAATAAATGTCATATAGACATCTTAAAGTTAAGATATCTCGAACTGAACACACTAACTTTCCCCCTTTCCCCCTTTCCCCCTTTCTTCCTTTCTTTTTTTCTATTGAGGGTATCACTATCTTCCAAGTCAGGATCATAACTTGGGTTAACAGTTTTAATTTCTTATTTCTAATTGTATTCTACCCCCCCAGTTGAATCAGATTCCAGAACCAACAGATTCTACCTTTGAATATCTCCTGTATACACTCCTTTCTGTCCCCTGACAAAACCACCACCCTAGTGCAGGTCCTTAACACTTCAAGTTTTGAGTAATATAATTTCATTGTGGTTGTATTCTCTGCTTCAAGTTTCTCACCCCCTCCAATACATCCAGGTGATATTCCTAAAGTGAAGGTTTGGACATATAACTCTTCTCTTATTTAATAAAATATATTGGCTCCCTTTGATCTCTAGGGCAAAATAGAAAATCATTCATTTGCCATTAAAGCCCTTCAGAAGCTGGTTCTCTCCTGCCTTTCTTATATTCTTAAACTATTTACACTACAATTCATTGACACCTACAATAAGTCATTCCATCTTTCCTGGTCTGTCCCTCAAGTCTGGAATGTTCTCATCTTTACCCCCTGGCTTCCTTGAAATCCCAGCTAATAGCCCACTTTCTACACACAAAGCCTTTCCTTGTCTCCCCCAATACTGGTGCTTTCTCTCTCTGTTGATTATCTCCAATTTATTCTCACTATATCTTGTTTAGATATGTAGTTGTTTTCTTCCATTAGACTGAGCTACTTGAAAGCAGGAGTTGTATTTCTTTTTCTTTGTATCCTCAGCATAGTTCCTGACAGGTAGTGAGTGCTTGTTCACAAAATGATTGTCCTCTCTTCTCATCTCTTGGCTATATATCTGTTTCTGTCTCAATCTCTCTGTCACTGCTTCACTTCCAAATCCCTTTCTGCCTCATATTCTTTCTTCCTCAAACTCTCTGTTTCTGTCTCTACCTCTCTCTGCCTTTTTCTCTGTTTCTCTTCTTCTGTCTCTCTTCTCCTTTCTCTTTCTCTTTCCCTTCATTATTCTCTGTCTTTCTTCTCATTTCTTTCCTTCTCTTTCTCTCTGTATCTCTCTGTCTTTTTCTATTCCCCTATGTAAGGGCAGCCAGGTGGTGCAGTGGATAGAGCAGCAGCCCTGGAGTCAGGAGGACCTGAGTTCAAATTTGACCTTGGAGATTTACTAAGTCCCTAACTGTGTGACCTTGGGCAAGTCACTTAACCCCATTGCCTTGCAAAAACCAAAAAAAAAAAAGAAGATATATCTATTCCTCTCTATTTCTATCACACTTCCCCCCACCTTTCTCTTTCTCTCTCCTTCTCTGTCTCTCTCCTCTCTCTGTGTCTCTTTTTATCTGTCACACTGTCTCTGTTTCCCTGTCTCTCTATCTCTGTCTCTGTCTCTTCCTCTCTGTCTTTCCCTGCCTCTCTGTTCTCTCCTTTTTTTTCTCTCGGTCTCTCTGTCGCTCTCTCTCCCTCTGATTTGTTGTGTCTTTCTCTGTTCATCTGTCTTTTTGTCTTTCAGAGCTACAAGAACCTTTGCTTTGATGAATAAGTGTAGGCTAGCAACCAATGAGATGCCTTGAAGTCTGCTTTTTTCCTTCCAAGGACTGTATTTGTTTCAATGCCTGTAATTATCAGCCAACAGTGACCCTGTCAATTAACATTCCAGAAGGAGATGGGCAGATCATAGTGCCATTATGGCTAAGGATTTGAAAGGAACAAGCAACCTTTGTAGAGTTAGTTGCCAAGGGGACCAGGCAGCCATCACTAAAAGCTGTCACCTTCAATTGGCTTCCAAAAGGGACCTAATTATAATCGGATGTGGAGGATGAGGAGGAAACTTTTAACCTTTCCCAGACCCACAGACTTTATAGTAGATGAAAAGCTTTTCCAGGTGGGCAGAGGATACATTCTCTAAACACATGAAAATGTTCTTTTGGCTTTCCTCTGCTGAAGATCTGTGGCAGAGCACCTGAGGATTGATTGTGGAGCTGGGAGCATGATGGAGCCAATTGCTTTGCTAGAGGAACAAGCATGATCACAAAGAAGAGAGCTGGCAATCCCACTCATCAGGGCATAAGACTGAGTCTTTCATGCAAGCTTGCTTACCAACTAATTATTCTTTATCTTTTTAGGCATTGTGCTAGGCTTGGAGGCAGGATAATCTGGGTTTAGAGTCTTCTTTAGTCAGTGACCTTGGGAAAGTCACTTACCTTATGTAGGCTTTGGTTTCCTCCTTTATAAAACAAGCATAATAAGAGTCACAACCTCATAAAGTTGTGGCAAAGATAAAATAAGATGTTATATTTAAAACACTTTGTAAGTCTTACTGCACTAAATAGTATCCACAAATGTTATTATTGGCACCAAAAAGACTTAACTGTATCATATTATTTTTAAAATATAATATTCTATTAATATTAGATCTCATTGAAGGCAAAATATGTTAATATTCAAGGAAAATATTTACTACATCAAAAGAATTGCTTACTCAAGAAGAGTTTGTATAAATTTCTTTTCCATTCAAATGAAAATATTTTATTTTTATCATCACTGATCTCTTTATTTTTATCTCTTCTGGTTTTTTTTCCCTTGTTCAATTTGACAATCATTTACTAGCCCTTATTACAAGCCCTTACTATGTCCTAACACCATGCCCAAATTCTTGGAATAGAAAGACAATACATCCTCTCAACTAGCCCCTACTTTCAAAATTAAATTGTAATTAGGAGAGAACATATATAAATCATAACATGCAAGAAAAATAAAGGGCAGATAGAAAGTAAGTTTAGGTAAGATGTTGCTAGTACCTTGGCTTCAGGGAATAGGTAATACTTCCTGGAGGTGGGGGGGGCAGGAAAGACCTTCTGGAGTGTGGGGGGCACTTGAATTAAGTATAAATGGAAACTGGGAATTCCAGGAATCAGAAATTGGAAGAGAACATTCTAGGCACAAGGAAGTGCCTGTGCAAAGGAATGGTGATGAGAGATTGAATATTTGTTGAAGGAACAGCATATTTGCTGGATAGATGATAGGATTTGAGGAAGAGAATAGAAATAAGAATTATGGAATAAGAGAAAGATGCCAGGTTGTGAACATCTCTAAATAACAAAGGGCTTTATATATTTGATCCTGCAGGTAATAGGGAGTCACTGGATTTTATTGAGAAGGGAAAACATGACCATACCCTTGCTCTAGGAAAATCAATTGAGAGCTAAGCATAGGATATATTGGAATGGTGAATAGAAGAAGGTAGAGAGATTAATGAGAAGATTATTGCAGTAGGTCATTTAAGAGGTCATGAATGACCAGAAAAACAAGTGACTGTATAAGTAGAGATAAATGTAGTTCAAACATTCTTTTTATTATGAGATTTTGCTTCCACGTTATTTTCCCTCCTTCCCTTCCTTCTACTCTCCCCAAAACAGAAATCTGCTATAGGAAACATATTTCCATATTAGTCATGTTGTAGAAGAAGAATCAGAACAAAAGTGGAAAACCATGAGAAAGAAACAACAAAAGAAAAATAAAAAAGTGAAAATATCTTCATTCAGACCCCATAATTCATTCTTTGGATATGGATGGCATTTTCTATCACAAGTTTTTTATTTTATTTTAATTATTTATTTATTTAATTTTGGTTTTTGCAAGGCAATGGGGTTAAGTGACTTCCCCAAGGTCACACAGTTAAGTAATTAGTAAGTGTCTGAGTCCAGATTTGAATTCAGGTCCTCCTTAGTCCAGGGCCGGTACTCTATCCATTGCACCACCTATAAGCCCCTATCACAAGTCTTTTAGAATTATTTTTGCTCACTGTATAGCTGAGAAGAGCTAAGGCCATAATAGCTGATCATCACACAATGGTACTGTTTAATCATACAATGTTCTCCTGGTTCTGTTCACTTTACCCAACATCAGATCATCTAATTGTTTCTAAGTTTTTTTTAAATAAGACATCCCTCCCATTTAATTTTATTCCAGTGCATGAATGGTCCAGTGATTACATTCATTGCAGAAATCGAGAGTTATTTGGTATCAAAAGAGCCACTGAAATGTATCACAAGTGTAGCAAATTCAACAAGTGTTCTCCCAAAAGGAGGGATGATCAGGTAAGTTAGGACAGTTCCCTTGATCTAAGGTCAATTCTAGTTCTAGTTCTGTACTTTTAATATTCTAAGATGCTTTGCTTCCCTGGATTCTCATTTTTCTCATCTGTGAAACACAGATATTACTTGGCTTCTGGCATCACTTTCAGTTCATCCTATAGGCTCCTACTCTCTTAAGGAACTTCACCACAACAAAAACCTCAGTTTGCTCATAGGTAAAATAAATGATTTGGATTTTCTACCTCTAAGGTTTTGGCTCTTCAGTCATTTAACTTCCCTGGTGCTCAGTTTTCTCATCTAGAAAATAAGGGAATTGATCTAGGCAGCATCAGAGGTCCCTTTCGGTTATAGATTCATGTTCTAATTATGTTAAGTCATTTCCCCTCTTTGGGGCTCAGATTCATCATCTGTAAAAACAACGGGGTAGACTAGATGACCTCTGAAGTTTTTTCTGACTGTAGATGTAGGGTCCTTTCATTCTATGTCATTTTAGTTCCCTGGGCTTTAATTACATTATTTGGAAAATAAGAGGGTTGGAATGGTTGATATTATGTGGTCCCTTATCTTCAATTACTTCTACACCATTGCCTCAGTTTCTTTGCTTGAAAATGAGAGTGACAGGTCAAAAAGGTTCTAAGATCCCTTCCAGTTGTAGATCAAGTCAGAACCATGTTTACATCTTAATTTGCTCCCCTGTAAAGTGAAGCTTTTAGACAGGACAGAATCTGAGACCCCTCTCTAGTTGGAAATTAAGAATCTGATTATTCTCAGTCCTTTTACTCCCCTTGATGAGAAATTCTTCTCCTGTAAGATAAGGGGGGTAAACAAGATATTTCTTATAAGGGTCCCTTTAAGTTCAGAATCTAGGATTCTATTCTTCTTAATCACTTCCCTTCCTGAGTTCCATCTCTGCTTATTGATAATATGAAGGGGTTGAACAAAATGGCCTCCAGTATTCTTCAAGATTTTGATCCAGGTTTACAGATTTGCTTTATTTATTTATCCTCCCTGTCTCACTTTCATCACTTTGTAAAATTAAGGGTTTGAACACAATGGCCTCTATCCAGTTGGAAATCCAGTTGCCTGTATATGGCAAATTCATTGTCCCTTCCTGGATTGTAAAAAAGGTATGGCTGAATAATTGGCCTCCCAGTCCACTCCAGATCTGGGTTCTTTGTTTAGGTATATTCATTGCCCTTTCTTGGGCCTCAATTTATTCCACTGTAAAATGCAAAAATAACAATACAAAAATACAAAATAACCTCCAAGGTCTCTTCTAGTTTTTTATCCAGGTTCCTGGATTAGGCATATTTATTATCTACAGGTCTCAATTACTTCCTCTCTAAAATGAAGGGGTTGACTAGATGGCCTCTGAGATTCCTCCCAACTCTAGATCAGGGATGCTATTATGCCCAATCTTTTCCTCTCCCTGAGCTTCATTTTGCTCACTTCCAACACAAGGTGGTTAGAATAGATGAAGTTAGGTCCCTTATCTCTTGAAATAAAGGTGTCTATTATTTCTATTTGCCTCTGAGGAGACTGAGATTGAGAGTGGTGGAATGATTTGTCCTGGATCTGAAATTTTAAGCTAGTTCTTGGTCAGGATTTCTAACACACTCAGCAGCTTCAATGGTTTGGGGAAGGTTTCATTCTTTACTTCTAACTGGCACTTGCTATAAATTCTATTTTAGTAGCTATAATCCAAAAATAGTTACTATCTAATGTATCACTGTTTGAAATATATTGTTGTCCAGTGTGCTGAGAATTGTCACCCAAAGTACTCCTCAGAGGAATGATACTCAGTAGTCCAAGTCATTATTTTTTTCCTACTGTACCCAATCTGCCTGATTTTCAGGTTACATTTTCCCTCCCCAATAGTTGACCTTCAGGTAAAAAGCCTAAAGTGGTTTGGAACTCAGGAGAGTTTAAGTTAATCATTCAATTAACACAAATTTATCATGCACTTGCTAGGGAAGAGGCAGCCTGGGTTAATGGTTGGAGAGCTAGCATCAGTCAGAAAGCCCTATATTGCAGTTCCTTCTCTGATCCATATTGAGTGTGTCACCCTGGGAAAACCAGCTAACTTCCTTGGATCCTAGGTAATCCTTAAAAACTTGAGAATCTAGAACTATATATTTCAGAGCAGGTACTGCTGACTTGCATTGGAGGAGAGAGTCTCCTTCTCTGTGAGTTCTCTGTACTCCATTCTATTCATTGGTTCTGGGTGATATACTGGAGGAATGAAGCAAAAGCTGCAGGGACCTGACATTCTAAGGGATGGACATAACAGGTGCAGAAGGTAGACTTAGAGAAGAGTATACTGGGAGGTGAGGGAATCAGAAGATTTCCTGCCAATAGTGAGATTTCATCTGCCTATGGAAGGAAGTAAGGTATCTGAGAGGCACCATGCCAGACACAGAAGGCAGCCAGTGCAAACTCAGAGGAAAAAGCATGGAGGAACTGGCCCTTTTCTAGCTATGAACTCGGGGCAAGGACCCTCACCATTCAGAGGCCCAGTTTTCTCATCAATGATAGGGGGAGAATATTTTTCCTGTTTCTTTCCTCCTAGGGGTGTTGTGAGAAAATGACTTTACTAAATGTGCAAGTAAAGGAAGTTAGTACTGCTTTACCTCTCTGGTTTTTCTCTAGTTCTTCTCCAAAGAACACACTGAGTCTTCTTGATGGCTCCTTGCCCCAGAACATAGAGATATGTTCTTACTGTAGTCACTTAGCAGGTGTGTGGTCCTAGGTAAGCCACACAATAATAGATCTACAGTCGAAGGGACCCTGAATGTCATCTAGTCAAGTTTTTCATTTTACATATAAGGAAAGGGAGACCTAGAGAGATAATGGGACTGGCTAGAGATTATACAAGCATTAACCATAAGAGATAGAATTTGAATGCTGGTCCTCTGAATCAAGCACCAGTAGCTTTTCCACTGAACTACACTGCCTCCATTTAATCTCACCCCATCCTCTCTCAGCCTCAGTTTCCTCAGTTATAAAATAGGTATAACAAATATACCTAATAAACAGTTGTTATGAAAATCAAAGCAGATAATTTATGTTAAATACTTTACAAACTTTAAATAACTACATAAATACTAGTTATTATAATTTTAATCAGTCCTAGGTCTTGGGTGGGTCTGTACCCCATGCCTGGAATGCATTGTTTTTAATTATGTCTGACCTTCCAGGACCATGGAAAAGCTTTTCCTTCTCTGGAATCCTTCAGTGATCACCATAGCCTTTAAAGATTTTCTTTTTCAGCTCTCTCAGAGCATTGAGACACTGACCTTAAAGGGAAATAATATGATTGGTTCTGGAATACAAGGAATTGGGTTCAAATCTCATATTAGCTGTTTGCTACCTAGATGATTTGAAATGAGGCCCTTTACTTCCTGGGGATCTTCTTTCCTCATTTGTAGTGAGAGGGTTAGGCTAGGTGGTCTCCAACGTCTCCTTTAGCACTAAGTGTGACTTTAGATAAAGCATCCCCCTGCCCTGGCTTCAGCTTCCTTATCTCAAAAATGAGAAGAATTTAATTACATGATTTATGGGGTTCCTGCCATGTACCAATATGGTATTATTAGTCTTTGTTACCAACATATTTGCACAAATCTAGAGCTATTTTTGTAGTCATGAGATTTGGAATCAAAGGTTCCTAAAATAATAACATTTATGTAGTGATGTAAAATCTGTAAAGTTTAAGATTTTATTTTCACAACTCTGTTTCTTAGGGGTTTTTATTATTTCCATTTTATAGGAAATTGAGACTAAGAGAGGTAATTGAAGGTACTGCAGTACAATGGAAAGATAATTGGCTCTTGAGTCAGAGAACTTATATTAAAATTCCATCTTTCATAGCTATTATCTGCATAGTCTTCAGCCAGTTCCATACCTCTCTTGGTCTCCCTTTGCTTATTCATAAAATGAGAAAACAAGCTGGATGACATACAAGCTCCCTTCAGCCATCTATGATCTTGTGGCTTACCTAAGATCATACAACTGGTAAGTGGCCCTCCAAGAATTGAGAGGACCCTTAAATATCACTTAAACTTATCTTCACATTTGACATAAAGGAATTCAGAGGGTATTATATTTATATTGTGAATGAAGAATCAAAATATAGAGCTTAAAGAAATCCCAGAGGTCTAGTACCACCCACATTTTACATGAAGAAACTGAGAACCAGAAAAGTAAGTTGACTTTCTCTTATGGTAAAATTCCTTTTTATTTGGATTCTGCTTACTTGACTCTGCATCAGTTTATATAGATATTTCCATGCTTCTTTTATTCATCAGACAGATAATTTCTTACATATTACATGTCACATAGCACACAGTAATATTCTATTAAGTACTTATATCATAATTAGTTTAGTCATTTGTCAAAAGTTTGGCATCAAATTTATTTCTATATCTTTGCTATTAAAAAAATGCTACCAAAAATATTTTGGTACATTAGGGCTTTCATCTTATTGATATCTTCCTTAATCTCTGTAATGGAATCTCTGGATCAAAGGTTATAAAAATCTTAGTAATTTTATTTACATAATTTGAAATTGCTTGCAAAAATGGTTGTGGGGTGGCAAGGTGACACAGTGGATAGAGTACTAGCCCTAGAGTCAGGAGGACCTGACTTCAAATCCAACCTCAGACATTTAATAATTACTTAGCTGTGTGACCTTGGGCAAGCCACTTACCCCATTGCCTTGCAATAAATATTTTTTTAAAAATGGTTGTGCTATTTCACAGTTACACCAACAATGTTTTAATCTGCCTATCATTCCACAATCCCTCCAACATTGAATACTGCTTTTTTGTTCATTTTTATAAATTTTCAGAGTGAGAGGTAAACAAACCACTCGTGTTTTTGATTTACATTTCTCTTATTAATTGTGATTTGAAGCATTTCACATATGTGGTTCTCAAAACTGCAATTCTTTTGAGAACTGTTTGCTTATAACCTTTGACCATTTATCTATTGAGGAATGGCTATTAGTCATATATGTGTATGTTGTCTGTAAATCTTAGTTATAAAAAGTATGAAGCTTTTTTGCCCATTTGACCACTCTTTATCCAAAATGCATTATGTCTGTGCAGAAGTTTTTCATTTTCATATAATCAGAGTTATATAGTTTCTCTTTTATAATATATCTATCTTTTGTTTGGTTAAAACTACATCACTTACTCAGAACTATGAGAGATATGTTTCTTTACTAATTTTTGTTAGCATAATTTTTAATATTAAGCTACTGTATCCAATTAGAATGTATTGTAGAGTGTGGTGTGAGGTGGTGTTCCATGTCTAATCTCTTCCATACTGCTTTCCAAATTTCCCAGGAGTTTTTCTTAAATTAAATAAAGAGTTTTTCCCTAGGTAAGATATGGCTTCTATTTGGTCAAACACGAATATTCTGTTCTATTGTTTCCAGTTCTCTTGCTTGGTCTGTTCCATTGATCGCTCTCTCTCTCTCTCTCTTTCTCGCTCTCTCCAAATATACACACATACATATATGCATATACATATACATATATATGTATATATATATATATATATATATATATATATATATATATATATAAATAATTTGATTTTTGTAACTACTATTTGTAACTACTATTCTCCCTCCATCCCCTTAATTCCCCATTAATCTTTGTTGGGTGTCTAGAGTCAGATAGACCTGAATTTAAATCTGGACTTAGACACTGTGGAACCCTGGAAAAATCATTTAATTTCTTTCTGCCTCATTCTCCTTATTTGTAAAATAGGAATTTTACTATTGAGCCTGCTGCTTCCCAGGGTTGTGGTGATGATCATATGAGATAATAACTGTCAAGCTCTTGTTTCAGTGCATGACACAGTGAGTGCTACATAATATTCATCCATGAGGTATCTCATTCTCATCCTTATTTCTTTTCATCATTTCCCATGATATTCTAGATCTTTTATTTTTTCAAATAAATTTTGTTATTTTTCTGTCAAGTCCTATAAAGTATATTCTTGGCAATCTCATTGGTATAGCATTAGAAGTATAAATTAAAATTGGTATTATTTTCATTTTTATTAAATTGACCGTGATCATTGAATTTTCCTCTAGTTAGGTAATTTTTTATTTCTTTAAGGAGAAGTTTGTAATTGAGTCTATATATATCTTTTATGTGCTTCTTAAGACTTATCACCAGATACTTTCTAAAATTTGCAATTATTTCTAAGACTGGAATATTTAAACTCTACTTCTGGTCATCTGATATTTTGAGTATTTTTGATGAATCTGAAAATCTGATAAATTATATATTTTTCAAGGTGTTCCTCAATTTCTTTTTCATTCTACGTTTTGTTAGCATAAAACTGTGTAACATCTTCTAGTATTCATTTTGCTTCTGGTTATGCTATTTCTCTTTACTCATAAATTTGAAACTTTATTGATTTGCTATCTGTTATCTTCCCTTACAATAGATTACAGAGAAATTATCTCTTTTTTCCTGGATGTGGATGGCATTGTCCAAGGGTGTCCCTGATCTCTGAACTGATGAGAGATGCTGCATTCCTCATAGCTGGTCAAATCACAATGTTGTTAATGTCTACAGTGTTCTCTTGCTTCTGATCCCTTTGCTCAGTATCAGTTCATGTAATTCTTTCAATGCTTCTCTAAAGTCCAACTACTCATGATTTCTTATAGAACAATATCACTCCATAATGCTCATATTCCATAACTTGTTCAGCCATTCCCCAATTGATTTCAATTTCCAACACTTTGCCACTACAAAAAGAGCTACTATAAATATTTTAAACATGTGAGACTTTTCCCATTTTTTTATGATCCCTTGTTTTGGTGTCGTAGAATCCAAGGGCATACACAGCATTATAGCCCTTTAGGTTTAGTTCCAGGTTGCTCTTCAGAATTACTGGATCAGTTCACAACTCCACCAATAGTGCATGAATGTTCCAATTTTCCCATATCCTCTATAATATTATCATTTTCCTTTTTTGTCATCTTAGTCATTCTGATAGGTGTGAGGTGGCACTGCAGAGTTGTTTTAATTTGCATTTCTCTAATCAAGAGTTAGTTGAAGCATTTTTTCATATCTATCTATCTATCTAATCTTTAATTTTTTATCTAAAAACTGCCTGTTCATATCCTTTCATGATTTATCAATTAGGGAATGACCTTTAATCTCATAAAATTGATTCAATTATCTATATATTTTAGAAATGAGTCCTTGATGAGAAACACTAACTGTGAAAATTGTTTCCCAGTTTTCTACTTCCCTTCTACTCTTGGCTGCATTGGTATTATTAGTTTTCAATGCTACTTAAAAGAAGGCTCATATGTTTTATCTCTAGTTTCTCCAGCCATTTGTTCAGTTCTATATTTCTCTGTTGTTTATCTTTCCGTTAGACATATCTAAAAATGAGAGAGGGATACTGAAGTCTCCTGACACTTTTGACTGTCTATATATTTTTAAAACTCACATGTTTCCTTGATGAATTTGTATGCTAAGGGATTCGGAGTATATAAATTTATTACTGATACTGGTAATAGTTTCTTTGCTGTCTATAGCTCTTTTCATCATTATGTAATTTCCTTGTTTATTCCTTTTTATTTTTTAATTTTTCTTTTTGCTTTCTTGGATAGCATGATTGCCAACTCCTACCTTTTTGGATTTAATTGATGCAAAATAAATGTTTGCCTGTCCTTTCAGTTTTATTTTTCCTTTCTTTTTACATAGTGTTTCTTACAAATAATAGATTGTAGGGCTTTGTTTTCTTAGCGAATTGGTAATTCTTTCATT
Source organism: Macrotis lagotis (assembly GCF_037893015.1). NCBI lineage: Eukaryota > Metazoa > Chordata > Mammalia > Peramelemorphia > Peramelidae > Macrotis > Macrotis lagotis. Next base: position 92,232,932 of record NC_133666.1, read on the forward strand.
TTACTGAGTTATTTAATATATTCATTTTTAGAGTAATGAGTTAGGTTTATATTTTCCTCCTTTATCTCCTGAATTGAGTTTTTAAATTTATGATACTTCTCCCCTCCAACTCTGAAAACAGTCATATTTAAAGGTGAGCATATTTCCACTAATTCTCTTCCCTTGCCCTGGATACCATCCATGTGTTTTCTCATTGGGCTTTTGCTTATTAGTTCTTTTTGCATCTCCTGTTTATCTACCTATATAATTCTTCTTTCCCTCATTGTTTCCTCTCTGATGGCATCATTCCTTTAACCATTCATCAATTAATGAATATTCCTCAGTTTCTGATTTTTTGCCATCACAAAAAGTGAAATTATAAACAATGCCTTCTATATATGAGTCATTTTCTTCTTTCTTGTATTTCTTCATGCTATAAACCTAGTAGCACAGTTTATTAATTTTTAGAGCATAGCGTCAAATTGATTTCCATAATGGTTTGATAAGTTCACGGTTTCACCAGTTGTGCATTAAAGTACCTGCTTTTGTTTTTTCAAGCCACATTCCTTCAGCATCAGTATTTTTCTTTTTTTTTTAATCTTGGTCAGTCTAATGGGTATGGGGTAGTACCTCAGAGTTGTTTTAAGGTGCATTTTGCTGTTTATTAGTGATTTAGAACATTGTTAATAGTTTTTTTTTTCTTTTAAAAGTTGCCTATTTTCATTCTTTGCAGAAGATATGCTAGTAGACTTAGAGTACCCTAAAAATCAATTTAAATACTAATTAAAGACAATCAAAAACTTTAGAATGTAGCAGGATATAAAATAAACCAACATAAATATTTACTATATGAGCAAGACAAGAAAAATAGAAATAACAGTTAAAGTAACTATAGAAACCATGAATTAAACTATATGAACAAAATTTCAAAATATTTTCACACAAATATAGTCAGTTCTAAAAACTGGATAACTGTCAATTGCTCATATTTAGGCTGAACTAATATAATAAAAACCACAATTCCAACCAAATTGAATTACTTACTCAGTGCCTCACCAAGAAAACTATTTTAAAGAACTAGAAAAACTAGCAACGAAATTCATCTGGAACAACAAAAAGTATAGAATATCAAGATAACTGATGAAAAGTTTGAAGCAAAGTAAGGTGGTCTAGCTGTACCAGATCGAAAACTGAATTATAAAGCAACAGTCATAAAAGCTCTCTGGTACTGGCTAAGAAGGAGAGTAATGGTTCAGTGGATTAGATTAGATACAAAAGAAGCGGTAGTAAATGACTACTGTAATCTATTGCTTGATAAACCCAAAGACACTAGTTTCTGGGATAAAATCTCACTATTAGGGGCAGCTAGGTGGCAAAGTGGATAGACACCAGCCCTGGAGTTAGGAGGACCTGAGTTCAAATCTAGCCTCAGACACATAATAATTCCCTAGCTGTGTGACCTTGGGCAAGTCATTTAACCCCATTGCCTGCCCCCCCAAAAAGAAGCAAAAAATCCCTCACTAATGGACAGAAACAGAAAAGAGTACAGCAAAAACTAGGCAGAGACCCACATCTCACATGATAGACAAAATAAGATGAAAATGGGTATAGAATTTAGTAAGAGGGTGACACTATAAAGCAATTAAGAGAACAAGAAATACTGTCTGTTGGATTGAGAAGGGAGAAGTTAATAACCAAAAAAGAAATAGATAAAATTATTAATTGTGACATGGATGATTTTGACTCTACTAAATTTAAAAGTTTTTGCATTAATAAAACCAATGAAACTAAAATTAGAAGGATTAGAGAAAGCTGAAAAACAATATTCACAGCTAGTGTTTCTGATAAAGGATTCATTTCTAAAATAAATAGAGAACTAGATTAAATTTAGAAGATTACAAGATAATCCCCAATTGATATATTGTCAAATGATACAAAAAAGGCAGCTTTTAGATGAAGAAATTAAAACTATTTATAAAAAAAGCTATTTATAGCCATTAAAAAGTGATCTATATCATTATTGAGAAGAGCAATGCAAATTCAAACAACTCTAAGGCATCACCTCATAGTTTTCAGATTGTCTAAGATTACTAAAAAAGAAAATGATCAATGTTAGAGGAAATGTTGGAAAATTGGAACACTAATGCACTTTTGTTAGCATTGTGAACTGACCCAACTATGCTGGAGAACAATTTGGAACTATGCCCAAAGGGCTATAAAAGTGTGCATACTTTGATACAGCAGTACAAATACTAGGTCTATATCCCAAAGAGAACATAAAAAAATGGAAAAGTCCATAATATTTAAAAATATTTATAGCAGCTCTTTTTGTAGTGGCAAAGAATTGTAAATCTAGGATATGCCCATCAATTGAAGGACTGAACAAGTTATGTATATGAATGTTATGGAGTATTATTGTTCTCTAAGAAAATATGAATGGTTGGATTTTAGAGAAGTGTGGTAAGCCTTGCCTGAGTTGGTGATGACTGAAGTGAGCAGAAGCAAGAGAATATTGCACATATTTACTAAAACAGTGTGAGATTATCAACAAAAATGGATGCAGATCCTCTCAGCAGTTCAGTGATCAAAGACCTGTTAAGGAAACATCTGAAAGATCTTTTAAGGAAAATGCCACCCACATCTAGAAAACAAATTATTGAATCTGAATGCAGACCAAAACATACTATGTTCACTTTTTTAAAACATTTATTATATTTTTTTTATTTTATTCTCATTATTTTCCCCCTTATTTCTGAAGAGTGGTGGAGGAAAATGGAAAGAGGTCCAGAAGGATGTGTCAGATCAAAGAATCTCAAAATTGATTCTAGAATGGGGAAGTTGGGAGAATATTTGAGAATCTTTTTAATGTGGTTTGAAAGGTTGCTATGTATGGGAGGTTATGATAGGGTTTGGACCCAGTGGTCAAAATAGAAATAACAATAAAACAGGCCAGCATACAAAAAGTCATTGGCTATATAATAAAAAGAAGATATTCAAAAATGATTGATTTCCTATATGAGGATGGGCTCCATCAGGGTGAATAGTTGATTCTGCCTCATGGGAAAACTTTATGCTAAGGTGAGATAAGCACATGTTTGTACTGTTGAAAACTATCTTTTTATATAATTTTTAAAAATTAATTAAAATTTCAATTAAAAATTGCCTATTCAAATCCTTTGACCATTTATTAAATGGCAAATGGCTTTTATTCCTATGAATTTGATCAAGTTCTTAATCTATTTTAACAATGAGACCTTTATGTGAGAAACTTGCTATAAAATTTCCCCCAAATTTTCTGCTTCTCTTCTAATTTTATTTGCATTTTTTTTACTTGTGCTAAATCTTTAAAATTGAATGTGATCAAAATTGTCCATTTGGAGACAGAGCCAAGATGGTGAAGTGAGGGCAGGAATTCCCAGAAACTCATTCTCAAAAATTCTCCAAAAATCACCAGAGTATGACTCTAGCCAAAATTAAGAGGGGCAGAATGCACAGAAAGACTGATATAATTTCCCAATACAAGACTTCTTAGAAGATTTGCAGGAAAGGTCTGTTTCACCAGGACTGGAGGCTGGAAAGAGTGGCAGTGAAGCTGGCCACATCACAGCCGAGCCAGAGCAAATCAGTTCAGCCTTCCAAGAACAGCCCACAGGCACTTAGATCCCTGGGAGTGCCTGGTCCATGGCAGAGGGTGTGGCTTCCAGATTTTTTGGTCCAGGTATCACCAGGGATGACTTGAAGTGGTGGTGAGAGAACCGGTCTCTGCACCAGTGAGCACAGAGTCCCAGTGAGTGCCCGCCTCAGAGAAGCCCTGCACTGGGAGCCTGCAGCAGGAAACTGCAGAGCCACCCAACACTTCCAGAGTGGTAAGGTGGTGGGTAGGTACTACAGTGGTCTCTGTGCTCTTCCTGGGGCAGGACTCTGCTGTATGCCCACACTCAGATCCAGATTACAGTTTGGGCCCCCATACTGCTGTAGTGGAGCATGAATGCTCCTCACAGCTCCAGGTCAGAAGGGAGAGCTTGTGGTCATCCACAGACCAGAGCACAGGCAAGAGAGCAGTTGGAGTCTTTCATAAGACTTTGGAGGAATTAAGGTCCCTATGGGGTGTTCCCCAAACCCCCCAAAGCACTGGAAATGCAGTAAATCAGACACAGACAGAGGAAATGAGTGAACAACAGAAAAAGAAGAATTTGACCATAGAAAATCATTTTGGACCTATAGAGGATCAAAATATGTACCCAGAGGGTGATAAAGTTGAAGTTTCTGTATCCATAGCCTCCGAGAGGAATAGGAAATGGGTTCAGGCCATGGATGAGCTTAGAAAAGACTTTGAAAAACAAATAAGAGTGGTGGAGTTAAAACTAGGAAGATAAATGAGAGCGATGTAAGGAAATCATGAAAACCAAGTCAGCAGCTTAGCAGAATAAATACAAAAAAATACTGAAAAAATAACATGTTAAAAACTAGTTTAGGTCAATTGGAAAAAAGCAATCCCAAAAGAAAATGAGGAGAAGAATGCCTTGAAAATAATATTGTCCAACTGGAAACAGAAGTAAAAAAGCTCTCTGAAGAATATAACTTCTTCAAACGTAGGTTGGAGCTAAAGGAAGTTAATGACTTTGAGAGAAATCAAGAAACAATAAAACAAAATGAGAAGAATGGAAAATTGGAAGAAAAAGTGAAATATCTTATTGGAAAAACAACTAACCTAGAAAACAGATTTAGAAGAGATAATTTTAAAATAACTGGTCTACCTGAAAGTCATGACCAGGAAAAGAGACTACACTTCATTTTTCTAGAAATAATATGGCAAAATTGCCCTGAGATCCTAGAAGCGGAGGGTAAAATAGAAATTGAAGGAATCTACCAATCAGTTCCTGAAAGAGATTCCCCCTCCCTCCAAAAAGCCTCCAAGAATATTATAACCAAATTTCAAAACTTGCAAGTCAAAGAGAAAATGCTACAGTTGCCAGAAAGAAACATTTCCAGCCTTTTGCTCCGAGCTATAGCGAGTGGCTGTGCGAGAGGCAACGACTTCTCCGGCTTTCGGCCCTCTCTCACCGGCTTTCGCCTCCTAACTCCAGCTCCTTCTCCCGCAGCAACCATGACGGAACAAGCCATCTCCTTCGCCAAGGAGTTCTTGGCCGGCGGCATCACCACCGCCATCTCCAAGACCGCGGTGGCCCCCATCGAGAGACTCAAGCTGCTGTTGCAGGTGCAGCATGCAAGTAAACAAATTGCTGCAGATAAGCAGTACAAAGGCATTATGGACTGTATAGTCCGAATTCCAAAGGAACAAGGGATGCTTTATTTCTGGCGGGGCAACTTAGCAAATGTCATCAGATATTTCCCCACCCAGGCCCTTAACTGTGCCTTTAAGGATAAGTATAAGCAGGTGTTTTGGGGAGGAGTGGACACACACAGTTTTGGAGGTATTTTGCTGGCAATCTTGCCTCTGGTGGTGCAGCTGGAGCCACTTCTCTCTGCTTTGTCTATTCCTTGGATTTTTCAAGAACCCTCTTGGTGGCTGATGTTGGAAAGTCTGTCACTGAAAGAGAATTCAAAGGCCTGGGAGACTGCCTTGTAAAAATCACCAATTCTGATGGAATTCGTGGCTTGTATCAAGGTTTTAATGTCTCAGTTCAGGGTATCATTATTTATAGAGCAGCCTACTTTGGAATCTATGATACACCAAAAGGTATGCTCCCAGATCTGAAGAACACTCACATTGTGGTAAGCTGGATGATTGCACAGACAGTGACTGCTGTAGCAGGTGTGGTCTCCTATCCTTTTGATACCGTAAGGTGGCGAATGATGATGCAGTCTGGACGCAAAGGAGCTGATATCATGTACACTGGTACAATTGACTGCTGGAGGAAAATCGCTAAAGATGAAGGTGGCAAAGTTTTCTTCAAGGGTGCTTGGTCCAATGTTCTGAGAGGCATGGGTGGAGCTTTTGTGTTTGTCCTGTATGATGAATTGAAGAAAGTAATCTAAGAACATCTTAACTGAAAATGGAACCAGTAAATATAGATCATGTAGAATACTTAACCATATTTAGCATTTTTGGACCATTGACCTTCAAAGAAATTCCTGTTGTCTTTTTTTTTTCAGGCCAGATCATATTTGTACAAGAGCCGAGAACAGCTCTTAGAAAAAGGGACTCATTTATTGTGATACATTATTCACACAGTGGAACTGATGATGATTCTGCATATTGATTCTATTGGTTTTGGGGAAAATAACAGTTACTGTGGGTCCAAGAAAGCAGATCAACTTAGACCATCTAGATTAAATGCTCTTTTGTAGGACCATAAATTTGTGTTTAAGTATTTATTTAAAAAAAATCATGTCTCCCATTTGTACTTAAGTACTATATATATATATATATATATATATATATATATATATATATATATATATATACTATTTTGCACAGCTGACTATTTGGCAGTTAAGATGATCTGTGTTGGGCATTCTGCTGTAAAACAATAAATACACAGAAGACTCTAAGGAAAAAAAAAAGAAACATTTCCAACTACCACGATGCTACAGTCAGGATTACACAGGATTTGGAAGCATCTACCTTTAGGGCTTGTAGGGCTTCGAATATGATATGCCAGAAGGCAAAAGAGCTTGGATTACAACTGAGAATCAACTACCTAACAAAACGGAACATCCTCTTTCAGGGGAAAAAAAAAATGGACTTTTTTTTTTAGGTTTTTGCAAATCAAATGGGGTTAAGTGGCCTGCCCAAGGCCACACAACTAGGTACTTATTAATTGTCTGAGACTGGATTTGAACCCAGCTACTCCTGACTCCAGGGCCGGTGCTTTATCCACTACACCACCTAGCCGCCCCTGAAAAGATGGACTTTCAAAGAAACAGGGGACTTTCACACTTCCCTATTGAAATGACCAGAGCTGAACAGAAAGTTTGATCTCCACATACAGGACTCACGTGAAGCATAGAGAGAGTGGAAAAGAAGGACCAATAATGAGGAACTTAATGATAGTGAACTGTGTATATTCCTGAATGGGAAGAAGTTATGGACAACCCATATGAACCTTCTCATTTATAAGAGCATTTAGAAGGAGCATATGTGGACAAGGCAGAGGAGAGAGCTGAATATAATGGTGTAATATAGTATAAAGATGGAGTCACTGGGTAATAATGGAAAGTACTGGGAAGAAGAGAAAGGGGAAGTAGACGGGGCCAATATATTTCACATAAAGCATCAAGAAAAAAGCTTTTGAAATGGAGTGGAAGGAGGGGAAGTTGAGGGAGAATGAGTGAGCCTTCATACTCATCAGGAGAAATAACATTCATGCTTAATAGGGTATAGAATTCTATCTTACCCTAGAGAAAAATGGGAGGAATGGGATGGGATAAAGGGTTGAGGAAATAGGTGATGGAAGAGAGGGTAGATTGTGGGAGAGGGTAATTGAATACAACAAACTTCTAAGCAGGAATAGGGTGAAAGGAGAGAGGGAGAATAGAATAAATTGGAGTGAAAAGGAATAGAATGAAGGGAAATACAGCTAGCAATAGCAACTGTGGGAAAATATTGAAGCAACTTCTCTGGTGGATTTATGATAAAGAAGGAAACTCATCCCAGAGACAGAGTCGATGAAATCTGAACTCAGAAGTTCACTCTTTTTTCCCTCTAACTTCATTTCTCTTGAGATTTGTCTATCTTTGTTGGGGGATGGGAAGTTTTTGTTTACTTTCACAACAAGATTATTGCAATAATATAAAACAAATAAACCATAAAAAGAGAAAAAAATATTGTCCATTTTGTCTTTTATAAACCTCTCTATCTTTTGTTTGATCATAAACTCTTCTCTTATCCATAGAACTGTCAGCTATTTTCTTCCACGCTCCACTTATTTATGATGTTACCCTGTATGTCTAATTCATATAATCTCTTCAGGTCGATCAGTAGATAGAGCACTGACCTTGAAATCAGGAGACTAGGAGTATGAATCTAACCTCAGACACTTTACTCTAACTAGCTGTTTGAACTTGGGTAAATCATTTAATTTTGATTGTCTTGTATCCAGGGTCATCTCTAGTTGTCCTGATTCATATTAGGTCACTGGATCTAGATGATTCTTGAGGGGAAAGTGAAATTGGTGACTTAGCACAGTACTGCCTCATTAAAATTCTATACATGTACTTATCATGGCATCACCTTCCTGATGTTGTACTCTTCTTTGAAAATGAAGGATAAGTTTCCACGGCCAAGGTGGTGGAGAGAAGACAGGCACAGTGCTAAAGACTCCTGATCTTCCCTCATACATAATATGAAACAAACCTCTTAAAAGAAATCCGATATACAAAATCCAGAAAGTGAAACTAGGAGATCTACCTCAAGGTTTGTCCTCCGAGATCGTGGGTGAGTCAGGCACAGAGGAAAATTGCTCTAAATCATTACTTATTAGAGAAATGCAAACTAAAGCATCTCTGAGGTACCAACTCACACCCCCTCAGACTGGCCAATTTGAACAGAAAAGATAATGATCAATGTTGGAAGGGATGTGGGAAATCTAGGACACTAATACATTGTTGGTGGAGCTGTGAACTCATCAACAAAATTGTGCATACCCTTTGACCCAGCAATACCACTACTGGGTCGATACCCTGAAGAGATTATGAAAATGGGCAAAAACATCACTTGTACAAAAATATTCATAGCAACCCGGTTTGTGGTGGCAAAGAATTGGAAATCAAGTAAATGTCCTGCAATTTGGGAATGCCTTAACAAAATGTGTTTATATGTATGTGATGAAACGTTATTGTTCTATTAGAAAACAGGAGGGATGGTAATTCAGGGAAGCCTGGAATGATTTGCATGAACTGATGCTGAATGAGATGAGCAGAACCAGAAAAACATTGCATACCCTAACAGCAACATGGGGGCAATGACCAACCTTGAAGGACTTGCTCATTCCATCAGTGCAACAATCAAGCACAGTTTTGGGTTATCTGTGATGGAGAATACCATCTGTATCCAGAGAAAGAATTGTAGAGTTTGAACAAAGACTAAAGACTATTTCCTTTAATTTAGGAAAAAAATCCATTTTCTTACTACGTGATTCTATCTCTTATACTTTATTTTTCTTCCTTGAGGATATGATTTCTCTCTCATCACATTCAACTTAGATCCTGTTTATCATGGATACATTGTAAATACTAACAGTCTGCTTTCTGTGGAAGGGGGCAGGAAGATTAGGGGGAAAATTGTAAAACTCATAATAAATATAATCTTAAAGAAAATGAAGGACAAATAGTATTATCATTAATTCACATATCAATTTGTAATTTTGCTTGCTAGATTATGTGAAATGTTGGTCTATACCAAGTTTCTGTCAAACTTCTTTACAATATTATTAAGGGTTTTTGTTGAATAGTGAAAGAATTCTTGCTCTTGTAGCTGGAATCTTTCAGTTTGTCAAATCCCAGACTACTGGACTTCTTTGTTTCTGTGTATTGTATACCTAATCTTTTCACTGATCAACCGCTATCTTCTTATTCAAGTCCAAATTATTTTTAAAATTGTCCTTTTGTAACATAATTTGAGATTTGATACTTATAACCCTCCCCCACCTTTAAAATTAATTCTCTTGTTATTTTCTCTCTCAATGATAACCCTTTTTCTTGTAACATTTGTAACAGGATAGTTGCTCCTCACACTTGAAAATCTGAGGTGGAGACATGTCTGAATTCAAGGTGGAATGGAATAAAAAAACTGTCTTGGTTCCAAAAGTATAGTGGATTTAGTTCCCTTGACATTCAGGTTCTAGAGAAATGCAAAGTTGAGATATTCCTTCTGCATATTACCAGTAACTAGGAAATAGCTGACTGATTTGTTCCTTAACCCCTGACTGCAAACCCAGGAACAGAGGGGAGAAGGTGCAAAAGAGACCAACTCAGGTATGATGTCAGGAAGACTTTAGGAACAAGCAGAACTGCCCCACGTGGAAAGGGCCACATCAGTCACTGAATTCTTTCCTTAGTGGCTTCTCAAGCAGAGGTTGTTATCGAAGGGTTATTAGGGATGTAAGAAGAAGAGCTAGTATGAATCTTGCATCTAAGATTTGCTAAATGATTTATATATGTTACCTAATTTGTTTCTCACAACCCCTGTGAGATAGCTACTCTTATAATATCTTTTTTACAGAAGAGAAAACTGAGTGGTCAAACAACTAGAAAGTGACTGTGGTCAATTTTGAACTCAGTTCTTCCTACTTCCAGATCCATCACTCTTACCAAGTGCCTCTCTAGTTGGAGAGTGAGACTAGGGTGGCAGTGTCTAGTGGGGGTTGTGTTTCCTCAGAGATGAAACATCAATTAAATTCAATGCACAGGCATCCACTTTTCCCAATAATGACACTTGAGTGGTTCTGGTACCTCGGACTGTGACTTTACCATATATTAATTTCTTTCAGTTCATAAGCATTTATTTTTTTCTCCTCCCATCTCCCCCTTTCCTGCTGAAAAATGTAAACAAAACCCTTGTAACAAATACATATAGTCAAGCAAAGTAAATCCCTGAATAAGCTGGATATATTGAGTCCATCTCTTCTCCATTAGGAACTGGGGAGCGTGCTCATAGTCCTTTACATACATGATTGATTATTACATTGATCAGAGAGATTTAACAATCTTTAAATATTTATTGTCCTTATGTTTTTACTGTATAAATTGTTTTCCTAGTTCTGTTCATTGCACTCTTCATGAATTCAGACAGGGTTTCCTAGGATTTTCTAAAATGATCTTCATTAGTTCATATAATAAATAGTATACATCATATTTATACACTACAGTTTTCCCTTAATGGTGTTTATTTTTCTTTTTCAAGTACTAAGTTGCTGCTTGTCCTTAAGTCTTGAAGAAGACCATGATATCAGAGAGGGGATACCATGATATACACATGCATTGTCACTGAGTGAGGTGGATGCTGTGTAAAATCACTAGCCTCACTTTCTCCTCCAGAACATTCTGGCTCCATTGGTCAGACAGATATGGACCAGGATGACTGGAGACAGCCATTGATTTGAGGAAATCAGAGTGAAAGGGACTTGCCCAAGGTTGCAGTTAGTATCAAACGTCTGAAATGGGATTTTAACTCAGGTCCTCGTTACTTCAGGGCCAGTGTCCTATCGACTGTGCCACCCAGCTGCCCTTCAAGTAATAGATATTCTAAAAGTTATCTTGTACCCCCTTCCATTACCTTTTTCCCCAATAATGAAATTTTTTAAAAAGTCTGGTAAAAGAAGTTCCTCAATTCATGGCTACATTAAACACATTTTCCCATTAGTTATATCCACAATGCATGTCACTTTCTGCATTCTGAGTTCACCAATTCTTTCTAGCACAGTGGGAGGAGGGAACTCTTTTCTGCCAAGGACCATTTGGATAGCTACAATATCATTTGTGAGCTATATGACATTATCAATTTAAAAATTAGCCCTTTTCACTGCTGTGCCCCTTCTCCATTGCTGGAAAGAGAATAGAGATTTTTCCCCCCACCATCTAGTTTGTTTGTGATAAAACTACACTAAAGAAAATTTTCAGAGTCTGGTCTGAGCAAAGGAAAGTTTTTTATTCACTTTTCTTGAGAAAACAACAGACTCAAGATGGTTTCTCAGAGAGCCACGCTTAAAAGCACAGCAAGCTTGATTTATAAAGATTCTAACTACAATTTCCCCACTCTAAACAGCTCCCCTTTTAGTCCATTGGTTGGGTTTTAGGGGTACAATCCATTTATGTAAATCTACCCCAGCAACAGATGCAAAGAAAGGAATGTCATATTTTCAAAATATGTATCTCACCAGATGGTGGGTTGACCTGTTACTGGACCCTTTTAGTTTAGAAATCCTGATGGCCTTCATAATTGTTTTGACTAGAAAAAGTAGGATTTTCATGATCAGTGCCTCAGTTAGCAAAACAGTCTTTTTGAAAAAGCAGGATGTCCCGGGTCCCTTGGAATGCAAGGTTTTTTTTTTAGTATAAGCACTTCTTTAACCCTGAGAGGACTTCACCAGAAATTATCCCACTCAAGTTGAAATAACTTTCCTTAGTTTTGTGGTTGTTTAACACTTAGAAAATATTTTTTTAAAGTTTTGCTTCATTTTCATAGCAAATAATCAACAGGAAGAATGCCAGCTTTATGCTTTTTCCCCCAGCATTTGAAGCATTGGAACAAGTTTATTTCTACTTACCACAGAGACTAATTTAAAATTTGGAAGAAATTTTACTGGGTTTATCTACAACTTTCTTTTCTTTCATTTTTTTAGTTTTCTTTTTGCAAGGCAAGGGGGTTAAGTGACTTGCCCAAGGTCACACAGCTAGGCAATTATTAAGTGTCTGAGTCCAGATTTAAACTCAGATCCTCCCAATTCCTTGGGCTGGTGCTCTATACACTGTGCCACTCAGCTGCCCCTGCACCTACAAATTTTACAAGCATCTACAACTTTCCTCTTCCTAAATGGGGACTGGCCTTCAGAAGATCCTTGAAAGTAAGTCCATTTTCTTCATGGCCATATCTTTATGATGCATACCATTATTGAGTTTCCCAGACGATTTGGACAATTCAATGAAGACAGAGCAAGTATGTTGCCTAAATGAAAAGTGTTCCCTGGTTAATGCCAAGTTCATCAAAGTGTATGGAATAATATGTACATATAAACTTTACTTGAGATTCCATTTCTGATACTTGTTTTTGTCTTTTACCTAGCTAATTAGTGTCACTTTTCTCATGCACCTAATTCACCTATGTCTGGTAGACAGGAAGAACAAGAAAGTGGAACTGCATTGAACCTGGTATTCATATTTTTTCATTCAAAAATATTTATTCCACTTATTTCTTAAAGTTAAAATTTTAATTAACAACTATTTTTGCTCCCATTTACCTTTCTTCTGCTGACTCCCACAAAGTCCAGTCTTTATGTCAAATATGTGTTGTCCAGCAAAATAAATGTCTGTGTGCGCCATGTTTAAGAATGTAGGTTTTCCTCTGCATCTTGAGACAATCAAAATTCTGGAAAGAGGTGGGATGATCATACCCTAGTAATTACACAAATCATTGTACCAATCAGGGCTTTAAAGTCTTTCAAAGTTGTTTTCCACAAGAATTTATGCATCACTTTTTTGTGTGCTAAGTGTTGATGTAGTAAATAATATGGTCTCTGAACCAATGAAAACTCTGGTATAAGTGAAGTCTTTGAAGCTGTATATTATTGCTCCTCCTGCCATCTCTGAAGACAAGTCTCTTACAGTTCTGACATTCTAATCCCACTAAACCTGTTCTAATCCTGATCTAGCTCTTCAATCATGTAAAATAAAGGTAGTACAAAATGTAAAGAACTTTTCACAAAGAACATTTCCACACAATCCATTTCCCACAACCATATCTGGACCTTTTGTAAGGATATAATTAACTAGGAAATTGATAATAGAGGTAAAATCAATAGTATTATACTCTTCCTCCTTTAAACTAAATGACTTCAACTCATCTCACATACAACTAGTAAATATTAGTCTTGACTTGAATAAATTTCACATGAACTTGCAATCCTCAGCACATGATATAAACAAAATGTGGTTCTTGTTCATTTTCAGCTATAGTCTAATCAAGCTGCCTACATAATTTCTCCTATTTTAATAATTTCTCTATAACAAAACACAATTATCTCACTAACCTGAGAAATTATTCTTGGATTGAAGGTAGCAATGTGAAAGTATGCCAATCCAAATTTTCTGAGTCTATTTCTGTTGCTGTTTGCAATTTAATTAACAAGGATCTTGTTTTACATATTATATATTTGTTGTCAGTGCTTTCATTTTGTTTTGTGAAACCAAAGATCACCTACCTTCAGCCAACATGTTATAATAACATGTTGGAAACTCAAGAGGGTGTTCAAGGTCCCACTCTTGGCCAATCTATGATATTTAAAGCAATAATCTAAATGCAAGTTTGCCTTGAGAGGTAACAGGTTCTTCCTCATTGGAGATCTTCACCAAAAAGATAACAGAACTTGCTGGAGATGGCTGCCAAAGTCCCTCCTTGAACTCAGAGTCTATGATTAGTGTGAAAAGTGTCTCAGACAAGATGACATAGGAGCACTGGTGAATCATTGGTGAAATGCACAAACTTTGGGTGGATGTGTTCTTGCAGCATATTTTTCTATCTGTCTGAATCCACTCTCCCATATCTCCCTTCCTTCCACTTCTTGCTGCTCCTCTTTGAAGCTGAATATTTCTTATTTAGACTGCTGCTAGGCCCAGCTGTCTCCAAGGAGACCTGGTTGTGCTCTAGCTATTTCAAGTGTCTGGCTACAGCTTCCAGGCCATTCAAGCCTGTCTTCATTTTCATAGATTGAAAAAACTAGCATGTGATCTTCTTTCTGTAATTTCTCCTATTTCAAATCCTAGGAACTGTGCTCAATAGGTGACTGCTTTGCACAAAGAAACTATTGTCTCTGTGAGAGAAGAGAATTTCTTGAAAAGGGGAAATTCTGTTTTTTGTTGCCTATTCTCACTGAGTTTCTCCAGAAAGGCTCTGGAGTCCAAGAAACTTGGTTCCAATCCTTCCTCTGATTTTTACTAACTGCAGGTGCCTTCCTGGGCCTCAGTTTCATTCTCCATAAAATAGAGAAAATAATGTTCAACTCTTCAATTTCACACCTGGTACAGTGGCTGACACATACTGATCATTTCTTGTTGACCGACTGGCAATAATTACTTAGATTTATATAACACCTTGAAGTTTGTAAAGTATTTTTACATTTTACACTTTATTCTCACCAGGCTGTGATGACCAGAGGCTCAAGTTTAAAATTAATGTCATTGTGGCTAGTGAAGACAAAGCGATTTAAATCTGGGGCTCTTGAAGCTGCAAGCCCAGCCCTCCTCCCATTTCCCCAGCATTCTCCCATTCCCTCTTCCCCCAGATTTGTACCCTTGGAGTAATCCAAAGTTATTTCTTCTTCTCCTTCTTATATCTAATTGATTTCTATAACCTGCCAATTTGGATCTACAAAATTTTCCTCTGCACTCAGCACACCATGTCCTGCTTTTGTGAATTTTCCATGCCAATAGAAATCATTGTTAATCATCAAAGAGATGTCCTACAGACCTCTACTTTGGTAGGTTAATTTCATTTTAAAGTAAGAAAACAACATTGCTTAAATATATAATCCACACAATCCTTATAATTATATTTCCTATAATCCACACTTTATTCCCCACTTTTTGACTGAATTAATGATGTTGGACTTTGAAAAAGAAGGGATTTGTTGCTTTATTCATGTGTTTATTTCTTCATGAAGCATTTAGAAGTGACTTTTAATTTGTGAGACTCTTGCTGGGTGAGGAGGAAGGTACAAAGATAAATAAGACATGCTTTTCCCTTGAGACACTTTAAGTCTAATTGGGGTGCTTAAAGTTGTTCAATTACAACAGATCTGGGATTTCATTGGTTGCTGAGATACCTCCAAGAATCATGACAGTGCATCTATAGTCTATGCTTTGCCAACATGCTTTCCCTAACTTGCCATAAATTTGTTATATGGATTCTCCCAGTGCAAGATTAGAAATGTATACAGAGGAATAAATGAACCATAACTAAGGGTGTTGTTGTTTGTCCTTCATTCACCAAGAGGATAATTACTTTGGAGAGGTGATACCATAACATGCAAGTGAATTGAATTTAAATGAGGGGGTGCTATGCATAGTCACCAGTCTCACTTTCTCCTCCAGCTCATTTAGGTTCAGGGAACAGATAGGAATCAGGATGACTAAGGATAGCCATGGATGCAATGGGAGACCTTGGCTTGATCTTTTAAAACTAGGCCATTCCTAGGTTGCACGTTGACTGAGGCAAAGCCCATTCAGTCATTAAAGTTATGTAAGAGAGAGATAGTGCAAAGAAATCAAGAATGACCACTTCTAAAAAAATTGTTGAGAAGGATTTATCTTTCTCAGTGATTGAGGCAGGTAAGAAAGAAAAAAATCCCAACAGCTTTTTTTTTGCATAATTCAAAAATAAATCAATCTGGGAGGAGAAGATCCTAAGAGTTTCTGACCAAAACAGAAATAATGGCTAATTGTGCTTGCTTTTTTAAAAATAAACATAGCATTATCTCATTATATAATCTTGCTATCTCTTATATTTTATTTTTTTTTAAGGAAATGATTTCTCTTTCACATTCAGTTTGGATAAATGTATAGTTTGGAAACAATGTAAAGACTAACCAACTGCTTTCTGTGGGGGATGGGTGGAGGAAAGCAAGATTTGGGGATAAATTGCAAAATTTAAAAATAAATGAATAAATTCGTTAAATAAGATATAGATAAAATAGGAGAGAAAGAGCAACAGAATTGAGAACCACAGATAGAAATGGCAAGAGGTGGCAAGAAGCTCTTCTTCCACTTTATTAATAGTGGATCTTTTGCATTTACAGTTTGAGTTTAAATTCTATCTGGCCTACTGACATCCAGATGCTAGAGAAGTCACTTAACCATTGTCAACCATTGTTTTCTCCACAATAAAACCATAGGGCTGGATTTGATGATATTTAATGACCTTCTGGCTCTATGATCTTTTAGATCCAAAGAGATTATTCTTGTAATAGAGAGACATAATTATGAACCAACAACTGAGGATGAGGAGACAGGTACAAGCATTCAGAGGACATGGACATGTGAAGATAGAGGGGAATATGTAGAGAAAAATAGTCAGATCTCCTCTTGGAAGTCTGAATGTCCTAAATTCAAATCTTAGTTAATAATCAGGTTAAATGTATGAAGCGTGATAATGCAGTTAGAGTGTCTAAGACTCATTCTGACATTTGAATATAACAGAGTTGAACCCAATGGTCCCAAGGTTTTCTTCCAGCTCTAAAGTTATGATTATAATCATAATTAGGGGAAAAGAAAACACCATTTACTTGTGGATGAGAATTAAAGAGAAAAAGGTTTAGAGGAGTTGATGACAGAGAGGAAAGAGGTGGAGACAAGGAAATAAAAGTAAAGAGACATAGTCAAGACACAAGAATATAGAGAATGCACGAAAAGAAGGAAACCTCAGGTAAGGGAGGGCTTGAAAGGTAAAGGGTCACTGAGAAAGGAAGTATAGTATGATAGTATACTATAGATAGCATAATATGATAGATCTTGGAGTCAAGATACTTGACTTAGAAAACTGATATTCATTGATTACATAATTCATATAATCTTTCACAGCCTTATCCATAAAATGATGACACTGGTCTTTATCTTTAAGGTTCACCAGCTCTATGACCTTTTGGATGAGAAAGAGAGAATGTAAATCCCACTTAGGATTGGAATGAGAAAAGAGTGGTGAAATTAGAGTGAATTTTTCATGGAAGAGGAGAGCAATATAGAGGGAATGGACCACTGTGAATGACCTTTGAGGATCATTTTTTGGACTGATGCAACGAATCTCCATATTTCTATTCTTGGTAGCAAAAATAGCCCAAGTTGAAATACTTTCTCACACATGTAGTTAATAGATGAATGACCCTTGGTAAATCATTTATAGTGACTTTTTTGTTTCTGTCCTAAAATGATAGGCTTCGATTCAATAATCTGGAGTTCCTTCCAGCTCTGAGTCTAAATCTTGATAGCCAGGTGATTGTAGAGGGTGAGGAGTGTCAGAGGTATGTTCTTAAAGGGAAGAGAGAGCTAGAAAGAGAAGTTAGATCTTTAGACCTGGGAGGTGTCTAGGAGGCAGCTTAATAGAGTACTCTGGCAGAAGTAATAATTATAAGAGTTTGGATTTGAACTCAGAGAATGCAGTTATTTCACCCCAAGTAAATCATTTCTCTTTTCCCAGTAACAGATTTTTCTTCTCTTAAGTATTAGTGTTAGTTTTGACGCTATACCATTTTCCTCCAGCTTTATTCTATTGTGAGGATCAGAAGAAAATAGTCGCAAGCACCTGGTGTTACGTGTGTGTGTGTGTGTGTGTGTGTGTGTGTGTGTTGTAACTGGAAGTATAATCACGTTTGCCATGTTTTGATGACCTAATAAAGATGTAGAAATTTCAAAGCTTTTAGTGGCCTAATATTACAAAATCCCCAACCCCTCTGTGAGGACACAGTCAAAGTCCTATTCACTGCTGTTACAAGTACTGGTTGTCCTTGGATAAAAAAAATCATGCATGTTTGTATAAAGCGACTTCTATCTCAATTTTAATAATATTTTATCCCTTTCCACTATCTCCTGCCTTACATAGAACAAGTGTCAGTCAGCATTCATTAATCACCTACTACTTGTCAGGCATTATATTAAACACAAGAGAAGTAAATACAGATAGTCTCAACAAATAAATACAGGTAGTCTCAACAGCTATGTACAAACCAGATATATACATGGTAAATTTGAAATGAGAATTTATTGAAATTAAGTATGACTGGGAAAAAATCTTCTGTAGAAGATTGAACTTGAGTTGGTACTTGAAGGAAGCAAATGAAACTTTGGTAAGAATGGGATCAATTGCTGCATGGAGGGCAGTCAGTGACAACGATCATTCAGAAGATGGCACATCTTGTTATGGGAATAAGCAGGAGGCCAATATCACATATTCATAGGATATGTAGAAGGGAGAGTGTAAGATGAAAGAAGACTGGAAAGGTGGCCAATTAGAAAGGGCTTTGAATGTCAACCGTAGGGTTTTTCATTTCACCCTGTAGATTCTGAAAGTCATTGAGTAGTGGAGGTAAATGGTTGGAATTGTTCATGTGGACAGCTCAATGGAGAATGAAATGGAGTAAGGATAGAATGAATGCAAGAAGAGCAACAAAAGGACTTTTTCAATAGACCTGATATGAAATGATACTACACTATCACAAAATGGTGGCAGTGTGAAAGGAGAGAGGTGACATATGTGAGAGATGTTAAGATGTTAAAATGGACAAGCCTTGCCAACACATAATAAATCCTTTGATTTTCTTTTCAACTCCCCCTTTTCTACATTGACTCATTCCCCTTATTTAATTTTGCTTTATTTTTTTAAAGAAAGATTTTATTTGTTTTGAGATTTACAATTTTCCCCTATTCTTACTTCCCTCCCCCAGCCCCCATAGAATACACTGATCTAAGCTGAATGTGATGAGAAAGAAATCATATCGTTAAAGAAGAAAAAGAAACTATAAGAGATAGCAAAATTACATAATAAGATAATGATTTTTTTGTTCCTAAATTGAAGGTAATAGTCTTTGGTCGTTGTTCAAACTCCACAATTCTTTCTATGTATATGGATGGCATTTTCCATCACAGGTAACCTCAAATTGTCCTTGATTGTTGCACTGATGGAATGAGCAAGTCCAATAAGGTTGATCATAACTCCCATGTTGCTGTTAGGGTGTACAATGTTTTTCTGGTTCTGCTCATCTTACTCAGCATCAGTTCATGCAAATCCTTCCAGGGTTCCCTGAATTCCCATCCCTCCTAGTTTCTAATACAGCAATAGTGTTCCATCACATACATATATCTTATTTTATTAAGTCATTCTCCAACTGAAAGACATTCACTTAATTTCCACTTCTTTGCCACCACAAACAGGGCTGCTATGAATATTTTTTGTACTTGTGATGTTTTTAACCTTTTTTCATCATCTAATTCAGGGTATAGACCCAGGAGTGGTATTGTTAGATCAAAGGGTATACACATTTATGTTGCCCTTTGGACGAAATTCCAAATTGCTCTCCAGAATGGCTGGATGAGTTCACAGCTCCACCAACAATATATTACTGTCCCAGATTTCCCACATCCCTTCCAACATTGATCAATGTCCTTTCTGGTCATATTGGTCAGTCGAAGAGGTGTGAGGTGGTACCTCAGAGATGCTTTAATTTGCATTTCTCTAATAAGTAATGATTTAGAGCAATTTTTCATATGACTATGCATTGCTTTGATTTCTTCATCTATAAATTGCATTTGCATATCCTTTGACCATTGGTCAATTGAGGAATGGCTTGTTTTTTGAAAATTTGACTCAGTTCTCTGTATATTTTAGAAATGAGTCCTTTGTCGGAAATACTAGTTGTAAAAATTGTTTCCAATTTACTACATTTATTTTGATCTTGGTTACAGTGGTTTGTCTGTGGTTTGTTTGTGCAAAAGCTTTTTTTTTATTTAATGTAATCAAAATTATCTAGTTTGTTTTTAAGGAGGGTCTCCATTTGTTCCCTGGTCATAAACTGCTTCCCTATCCATAGATCTGACAAGTAATCTATTATTTGATCTTCTAGGTTGCTTATAATATTGTTTTTAATGTCTACATTCTGTATATATTTTGATCTTATCTTAGTATACCAAGAGTGTGAGGCGTTAGTCTAATGCAGGTTTCTTCCATACTAACTTCTAATTTTCCTAAAAGTATTTATTGAAGTGAGAGTTCTTATACCAATAGCTGGACTCTTTGGGTTTATCAAACAGAGGATTACTATAATCATTTCCTGTTATTGCACCTAGTCTATTTCACTGATGCACCTCTCTATTTCTTAGCCAATACCAGTTTTCGTGACTGATGCTTTATAATATAATTTTAGATCTGCTAAGGCAAAGCCACCTTCTTTTACACTTCAATACACATTGAATCTCTGGAAATTCTTAACTTTTTCTTTCTCCTTATGAATTTACGTACAACTTTTTCAAACTCATTAAATTAATTTTTTTGGAATTCTGATTGGTAGGGCACTAAGCAAGTGATATAGTTTTGGTGGAATTGTCATTTTTAATATAGTAACTAGACCTATCCATGAGCAGTTGATGTTTGCCCAGTTATTTAAATCTGATTTTATTTGTGTGAGAAGTATTTTGTAATGGTTTTCAAAATATTTATGAGTCTACCTTGCCAAGTAGACTCCAAGACATTTTATATTTTCTGAGATTATGTTGAAGGTAATTTCTCTTTCCAGATCATTCTGACATAGCTTGCTAGTCAAACATAGAAATGTTGAGGGTTTATGAGGATTTATTTTTATATCCTGTGACTTTGCTAAAGTTGCTAATTAATTCTAGCAGTTTTTTAGATGATTTTTTGGGATTCTTTAGGAATACCATCATATCATCTGCAAAGAGTGACAGTTTTTGTCTCGTCCTTCCCACTTCTAATTCCTTCAATTTCTTTTTCTTCTCTAATTGCTGAAGCTAGCATTTCTATTACAAGATGGAATAGTAGTGGTGATGATGGGCATACTTGTTTCACCCCTGATCTTACTGGG
This sequence comes from Macrotis lagotis, assembly GCF_037893015.1. Taxonomy (NCBI): domain Eukaryota; kingdom Metazoa; phylum Chordata; class Mammalia; order Peramelemorphia; family Peramelidae; genus Macrotis; species Macrotis lagotis. Next base: position 92,254,171 of record NC_133666.1, read on the forward strand.
AATGCCTCTAGCCTATCCCCATTGTATAAAATGCTTGTTAACGGTTTCAGATAGTTGCTGCTTATTATTCTATTGTTTTTAGTAGGAATGGTGGCTGTATTTTGTCAAAAGCCTTTTCAGCATCTATTGATATAATCATAGGATTTCTGAGAGGTTTGTTGTTGATATAATTAAGTATACTAACAGTTCTCCTAATATTGATCCAACCTTGAATTTCTGGAATAAATCTTACTTGATCATATTGTATTATCCCAGTGATAACTTGTTGTAATCCTTTTTCTAAGATTTTATTTAGGATTTTTGCACCTTTATCCATCAGGGAGATAGATCTATAATTTTCTTTGTCTTTTTTGCCTCTTCCTGGTTTAGGTATCAGCACCATATTGGTATCATAGAGTTAGGCTGAGATCCATCTTCCCCTATTTTTCCTCAGAGTTTATATATAATTTGAACCAATTGTTCCTTAAATATTTGATTGAATTCATTGTGAATCCATTTGGCTCTGCAGATTTTTTTTAGGGAGTTCAATAATGGTTTGTTGAATTTCTTTTTCTAAGATAGGGTTATTTAGGTATTTAATTTCCTCTTCATTTAATCTGCAAAACTTATATTTTTGTAAATACTCAACAATTTCACTTAGATTGTCAAATTTATTGGCCTAGAGTTGAACAAAATAATTTTGAATTATTACTTTAATTTCCTTCTCATTGGTGGTACATTCAACTTTTTTATTTGTGATGCTAGGAATTTTCTTCTTTCTTTTTTTTAAATCAAATTGACCAGACCTTTATAGATTTTATTGACTTTGTTTTATAAAATCAACTCATGGTTTTAATTTATTAGTTCAATAGTTTTCTTGCTTTCAATTTTATTAGTTGCTCCTTTAATTTTTAGAATTTCTAATTTGTTATTTAATTGGGGTGTTTTAATTTGTTCTTTCTATAATTATTTCCTTGCATATTTAGTTCATTTATTTCCTTTTTGTCTAATTTATTTCTGTAAGCATTTAAATATATAAAATATCCCTTGACAGCAGCCTTATTGTGAATCCCATTGGTTTTGGTAAGTTGTTTCATTATTGTCATTATTGAGGAGGAAATAATTAATTCTATAAATTATTGCTTGATCCCCTCATTTTTTAAAATGATGTTATTAATTTCCAATTAGTTTTGGGTCTATATCTCCCTGGACTAATATTGCATATGATTTTATTGTCTTATGATCTGAGAAAAATGTATTCACTATTTCTGCCTTTCTTCAATTTATCATTAGATTTTTAAGCCCAAATACATGGTCAATTTTTGTGTAACTGCCATGTACTGCAGAAAGAAGTATATTCTTTTCTTTCTCCATTCAGTTTCCTCCAAAGGTCTATCAAATCTAGATTTTCTAACAATCTATTTACCCCCTTAACTTCCTTCTTATATATTTTATGATTAGATTTATCTAAATATGAGAGCTGGAGGTTGAGGTCTCCCACTGGTATAGTTTTGCTGTCTTTGTCTTCCTGTAGCTTTTCAACTTCTTCTCTAAGAATTTGGATACTATACCATTTGGTGCACACATATTTAGTATTGAAATTACTTTATTGCTTATGGTACCATTTAGGAGTGTATAATTTCCTTCCTTACCTCTTTTAAACAGTATCTCTTTGTGCAGCAGCTTTGTCTGAGATAAAGATTGCTACCCCTGCTTTTTTCACTTCATCTAAAACAAAATATATTTTGCTCCAACCTTTTACCTTTACTCTATATGTATCCATCTGCTTCAAATGAGTTTCTTTTAATCAGCATATTGTAACATTCTTGTTTTTTAATCCACTCTGCTATTCATTTACATTTTAAGGGAGAGTTCATTCCATTCACATTCAAAGTTATAATTACTAACTCTTTATTGCCCTCCATGTTTTCTTCCCTCTGTATTTTTCCTCTTTTTTTACCATTATCCATATTCCCCAGTATCCAATCTCCCTCCTCTTCCTTTCCCCTTTCCCTTTGTCCCTTCTTCCTTCCTTTCCTTATGTTAGTTCCCCTTTTTCTCCCCCTCCCCATACCCCCTGCCCTTTCCCCCTTTTAATGCTTGAAAGGTAAGATTAGTTTCTTAACTTAACAGAGTGTGTATAAATTAACTTTAAGCCAAGACTGAGGAAATGAAGATTCCTGGTAGTTCTCAGCTCTTTTCTTTCCCTCTATTATGATACGTCTTTTGTTCCTCTTAATGAAATGAGATATACCCCATTTAATCTCATCCATCCTCCCATCTTTTTATTGTCCCCCCTTTTAAGGAACTATTGTTTTTAAATCATTCTTTCTGAGTCACAGAAAATCATGAGTGTCCATCACTTCTGGCTAAGTATATTCTATCTAATAGAGTTACAATTCTGGAAAGTTTTTACAGTCTTTCTCCCAGGTAGGAATATAGCCACTTTCATCCCATTGTATAGCAGGGTTTTTTCTCTCCTTTGCTCTTCAGGATACCTCATCCTGGGTCTTTTGATCCTTTAATTATTTTTTAATTAAATATTTTATTTATTTTGAGTTTTACAATTTTCCCCCTAATCTTAGTTCCCTCCTCCCATCCCCCACAGAAGGCAATTTGTCAGTCTTTACATTGTTTCCATGGTATATATTGATCCAAATTGAGTGTGATGAGAGAGAAATCAAATCCTTAAGGAAAAAGTTTAAACTATAAGAGATAACAAGATCAGACACTAAGATATCAGTTACTTTTTCTAAATTTAAGCTAAAAGACCTTGGTCGTTGTTCAAAGTCCACAGTTATTTCTTTGGATACAGAAGGAATTCTCCATTGCAGAGAGCCCCAAATTGTCCCTGATTGTTGCCCTGATGGAATGAGTGAGTCCATCAAGGTTGGTCATCAGCCTTATATTGCTGTTAGAGTGTACAGTGTTGTTTTTCTGGATCTGCTCATCACACTCAGCATCAGTTCATGCAAATCCCTCCAGGCATCCCTGAATTCCCATCCCTCCTGGTTTCTAATAGAACAATAGTGTTCCATGACATAAATATACCACAGTTTGCTAAGCCAGTCCCCAATTGAAGAATATTTACTTGATTTCCAATTCTTTGCCACCACAAACAGGGTTGCTATGAAGATTTTTATACAAGTGATGTTTTTACCCTTTTTCATCATCTCTTCAGGGTATAGACTCAGTAGTGGTATTGCTAGATCAAAGGGTATCATTTTTGTTGTCCTTGGGGTAAAAGTCCAAATTTCTCTCCAGAAAGGTTGGATGAGTTCACAGCTCCATCAACAGTGTAATAATTTCCCACAACCCCTTCCAGCAATGACGATTATGTTTTCTGTTCATATTGGCCAGTCTGATATGTCTGAGGTAAGTACCACAGAGAAGCTTTAATTTGCATTTTTCTAATAAGTAATTATTTAGATCAGTTTTTCATATGACTATGGATTGCTTTCATCTCTTCATCTGTAAATTGCTTTTGCATGTCCTTTGATCATTTGTCACTTGGGGAATGGCTTGTTTTTTTTTTTTAACAAAATATGACTCAATTCTCTGTTTATGTTAGAAATGAGTCCTTTGTCAGAAACATTAGTTAGAAAGATTGTTTCCCAATTTACTACAATTCTTTTGATCTTGTTTACAGTGGTTTTGTCTGTGCAAAAGTTTTTTTTAATTTAATGTAATTGAAATCATCTAATTTGTTTTTAGTGTTGTTCTCCATCTCTTCCTTAGTCATAAACTGCTTCCCTTTTAATAGATCTGACAGGTAAACTAGTCTGTGAACTGCTAATTTGCTTATATTATTGTTTTTTATGTCTAAATCCTATATCCATTTGGATCTTATCTTGGTATAGGGTGTGAGGTGTTGGTCTAATCTAAGTTTCTTCCATACTAACTTCCAATTTTCCCATCAGTTTTTATCAAAGAGAGAGTTTTTATCCCAATATTTGTACTCTTTGGGTTTATCAAACAGCAGATTACTATAATTCTTTCCTGCTGTTGTATCTACTCTATTCCACTGGTCCACCACTCTATTTCTTAGCCAATACCAGACAGTTTTGATGACTGATGCTTTATAATATAAATTTAGATAAGGTAGGGCTAAGCCCCCTTCTTTTGCACTTTTTTCATTGAATTCCTGTAAATTCTTGACTTTTTATTTCTCTATATAAATTTACTTACAATTTTCTCTAAGTCATTAAAGTAATGTTTTGGAATTTTGATCGGCAGGACACTAAACATGTAGTTTAGTTTTGGTAGAATTGTCATTTTTATTATATTAGCTCTACCTATCCATGAGCAGATGATGTCTGCCCAGTTATTTAAATCTAGTGTAATTTGTGTAAGAAGTGTTTTGTAATTGTTTTCAAAACGTTTCTGAATCTGCCTTGGCAAATAGACTCCCAGGTATTTTATATTATTTGAGGTTACTTTGAATGGGTTGGTCCCTTAATCTTAATGTAGCCAGGTTCTGTGTAATGCTTATTGTGGCTCCCTGTTATTTAAATTGTTTCTGGCTGCTTGTTGGATTTTCTCTATTATCTGATAGCTCTGGAATCTGGCCACAACATTACTTGGTGTTTTCATTTTAGGATCACTTTCAGGATGTAATCAATGTTTTCTTTCAATTACTATTTTCCCCTCTGGTTCCATGATTTCAGGGAAATTTTCCACCATTGAATTATGTAATATCAAGTCCCAACTTTTTTTTCTCTTCAGTGTTTTCAGAAAGACCTATAATTCTCCAGTTATCCCTTCTCAATCTTTTCTCAAGGTCAGTGGTTTTACTGATGATCTATTTTTCATTTTCTTCTATTTTTCAATATAGTTTTGTTTAAGAGAATGATTTTGTCTCATGAAATCATTAATTTACACAGATTCCATTCTTTTTTTCAGAGAATAATTTTCTTCATTTACCATTTACAAATCCTTTTCCAATTGGTCAATTCTATTTTTGAAGGAGTTTTCCATTTGCCCAAGTGCAGTTTTTTGTATAGGTTTTTTCAAGGTAAATGGGGTCAAGGGGCTTGCCCAAGGCCACACAACTAGGTAATTATTAAGGTTTTCTGAGACTGGATTTCAACTCAGGTACTCCTGACTCCAGGGCTGGTGCTGTATCCACTCTGCCACCTAGATGCACCCCAAGTTTAACTTTGAGAGAATTGTTTTCTTTTTGCATTTGTCCAATTGAGGATCTGAGAGAATTATTCTCATTATGTGTTTGTCCAATTGTATTGTCCAAGGATTTGTTTTCTTTTAGCAAGGTGTTAATTTTCTCTTGAAATGCATTAATTTTCTCTTGAATTTCTTTTCCCAATTTTTCCAATTGAATTTTTTTTAGGTTTTTTGCAAGGCAAGTGTGGTTAAGTGACTTGCCCAAGGCCACACAGCTAGGTTATTATTAACTGTCTGAGACTGGATTTAAACCCAGGTATCCAATTGACTTTTAAATTCTTTTCTGATTTCTTCAAGGAAATCTTTCTGGACTGGAGACCAAATAATATTGTCTTCAGAAGTGCTAGTTCTCTCTGGGTTAGAATCTGGTATTTCTCAGTATTTCTCCATGGGTCCCCCTTTCCACTGGCCTTTCTTCATTTTCCTAGTACATTATCTTGGGGAAGGGGCTAGCTCTAAAACCTTAGCTTTTGAAAACCCTTGAGGCTTTGTTCACTTGGTTTAATAATTCCAAGGGCAGGCCAGTAGCGTGTACTGGTTTTTTTTCTCTGGAGTGTTTGAAGACCTCATCAGCAGGGTCTGAGTTGACCTTTATTAATGGGCTGGGCCCTGGGGGAGGCAGTTAATCTCCCTTTCACTTGAGTCAGCTCTGTGGCTCACACTTGAGCCTAAGGGGGTGAGGGGGAGTATTACAGTTCATTCTGGGGAGTTTAGGTCCCCTGCCCAGCTGGTCATTTTCCAGGCATGCTATGAAACTCTCTGTGTTGGAACTTACTCTTCTGTCAACTGGGGTTCACCAGAGCTCCTCAATGCCCAGCCAGAGATTCCAAGGCTAACATTGGCCCTCAGACCCCCCACTCACCAAAGCCTATGAGACTAAGGCCAATCCTCTAGCTTCCCCCCACTGCTGTCCCTGTGCTGGCCTTCTAGTCCCCGCTCCTGGTTCACCTACAGTCCTCTGAGACAGACCTTGTTGGTAGGTATTCTTATCCTATCTTCTCTTTCTGGGTTTTGACAACCAAATTTCTGTTAAGAGACTCTTTCATGATATTTTTGAGGGGTGCCAGGAGCACTTAGAACTGTGCCTGTCTTCTCTCCACCCTCTTGGCCTGAAATTGACTCAACCCCCTTGATCTCTCTCCCTGTCCCTCTCTTGTGAAACATCTGTAGAGTGTTGCTTATTGCCTTTGTGTTCTGAGTGGTTAAAAAGCTATAAAATACAAATTTTTCCTTAGAAAGCTGTACCTGCTATTCATGAACAGTGGCCTTCTTTAGCAGACTGGTAGTAAGCCAAAGCAGATTGAATGTAATTTACAAGCCTTAAATCTGTTAGTAGGTTGATGGATTCAACACCAAACAGATGAAGACATCGGCTGATCAAATGGGCAGATGAGAATATTTGTTTCAATGATCATGAAGGCAACTGAAAAAGGTGCTGTGGATGTCTTAGAGCTTGGTCAGACATCAAAGTTTCTCCCCAAACTTACCAAAGTTATCTGCTGTTTTCCAGGACATTGCCAGTTGACTTTTCTTTTTTCCACTGGAATTCATAAGTCTGGAATAAAGACTAAGTATGGCAAATTTCTTTAAGTGCAACACTTAGATCTAGTACATTCATAATCTTGATGTTATTGATCATCTTCAAAAACAAATGATGAACAACAAAAACAACTAGCATTGCTTTCAGTTGCATCCTATTTTTGAACTACAGTCACTGACTTCTGACTAACTGTTATGCATCTACCAAGAAATTGAGAAAAGATTTCAATGATTTAGGGGTAGAAGGATGATTAATGTGACTCACTCTCAGGTGGTGAAAAAATGTGACACTTGGGACTGCTGGAGTACAGAGAAGGTAAATTTTTTACCTACGTTTCCAGCCTCTCATAGTGTTAAAATTTTAAACTAAATTTTATCGAAATTTCTTTGGTCCAGAGGAGACCAAAATGAAACACATAGAAAGGGTGATGCTTCAGTTATTTGTTTGTTATGGCTTTGTAGGAATGACAATTCTGTGCTAGGGAATTGTCTTCTTTATAATCATTGACCAACAGTAGAACTATCCATCTTGCCAGCCATACTTACTTCCCAAGATTTGTCTTAGGAAAGGTAGGAATAAAGATCTGGATATTAATCATAACTCAATGGAAGATAATTCATTTGCCTTGTCAACACAAGAATTGAGTGCAAAATTGAAGATAGAACCTCCAGCTCCTTGACCTTAAGGAAAATCCTTCATCCCACCATAGAATGAATAAATGAAGGCATCTGGTTGGGCTGCAAGTATGTATGAATTAAGATGGCCAGTGATTGTGTGAGTGAATGTATAAAACCAAACCTGTCGTGAGGCAAAAGACCTGAGAAGACCTCCATGAAATGATCTCCTCTCAGGGAGAACCCCAGGCAATCATGGCTTCCTGACCTGGCCCAAGGATCCATTACATCCCGTTGTGTATTATCAGGAGAATCCTACTCTCTGTAAAGTCTCCAGTAGCACAGCCCCTGTGGAGTGAAGCACTACTTCTACTTTTGGGGAGATTATACCAAAGAAGAAATCAACAAAGTCACCATGATCAAAACTCTTCTCTGCTCACAGTAATGTCCTTTCTCAATTCCACTTATTCTTTTGGAAAGGGATCTTAGAACCATGGAAAATGATCTTGTGTCCTAAGAATTTAGAAGAGAGGGAGCAGTGTTTTACTTATACTGTGCAGTTCTGTATAATACACAGTTATATGGCATCAATTTGCAAAAGTTAAAAGGACATAACCATTTTTCTGCATTCCTAATTCTGGACAACTTAAGAATAAAGGGTGAAGGGGAGAAGGAGAGACAGAGACAGAGACACAGAGAGAGGAGTGATTCTTTTCCCATTTGTAGAAATTTGAGGAATAGCAAACTAATTAGAGAACAAATTTGTGAGGAAATTTGTTATTTCCAAATATTGATTACACTACAAATTCAATATTTTCATATATGCTTCAGTATCTTATTGGCTTTATTGTACAACAAATAAGAAGTGCTCAAAATGGAAACTTGGAATTTACATTCAAAATTTACCCTCACCCCAATAGTATTCTCTTCCTTCTTGAAGGGTGAAGGACTTATTGCTTTTATGTAGGGAAAGTGATTTCACTGAATAGAAGATTTTGATCCTTCACTTGAACTGGAGTTAGTTTACAAGTTTTGTTTCAGTGATTCCATAATTGGTGAAAATATAAGGCAGTCTTGTTTGCAGTATGAAGTTTTGAAGCATTACCTGATGCTTAAGATGATCTTAGTTCATTTCTTCTTGGAAAGAAAGAGACTTGTTTATTTAGAAAACAAAATCGAATAAAGAAATGAGAAATTTCATTTTAGGAAAGTAAATTATCTGACTACTCTGACCTTTAGAGAATCATTTTGCTGAATAAATCATATTGGGAATGTTTTGCTTGTGATTAGAGAGAAAAAATCTGTAACCCTTGAAGTTTTTATTTTGATCAGGGAAGATTAAAATTTAACAGTGAATTTGAGATATAATAGCAAAATATGCTAAATTTGCAGAGGAGAGAGTGAGTGTATTAAAAGCAATCAATCTTCAAGGTAGTCTGAGACAAGATTTAAAGGGAGAAGTTTGAGAAAGTAGCAGTGAAGGAAGGAAGAGGAAGTAATGAATCAGAGGTAGAGAAAGAAGCATTTATATGGTTTGCAGGAATCAGTCTGGTTTAATTTGAGTCAAAAAAGAGAGAACCTTTCTGACATCTCTTGAATACACTTGTGGATCCCTGCCCACACTCTGGTTCAGGACCTTATTAACTAACACCTGTGCTATGGCAATAATGACTCTGCCTACCTCAAGTCTCTCCACTATGATCTACCCTCCACTGGATCAATAGATTACTTTTCCTAAAGTTCAGGTTCTGTCATGCCATACCTACACCCCCAAAATGTCAGTGGCTCCCTCTTTCCTTCTGTATCAAATGCAAAATATTCTCTTTGGATGACAAATTCCTTAACAAGTTGCCTTTACTGCATTTTCTCTCTTATTATCCTTTATACTACTGCAGCTGCCCCATTAATTCTGGGATGTAGTGACATTGCCCTCCTTGCAGTTCCTTGAATATGATGACATCTCTCAATTTATACATTTTCACTGACTTTTCACCACGACTGTACTGCTCTATCGCCTCAGGGTTCATGAGGCATCAAGCTAAATGACTCTAAGAGTTCCTTTGAGCTCTAAATCTTCGTTCATATTGATGATAGGGAGCAAATGAATTGATGTTTTATTACTTAGAGAGAATTAGGAGAAAGAAAAAAAGCTTTTGAGGAAGAGATAAAGATGAGAGAAAAACAAAGAGATTGAGAGAGATAAAGACAGAGATAAAATAACAAAATGAGATAGCACAGAGTCAGAGAGATATATAGGGACAAAAATGGACACTGAAAATGATATAGAAAAAGAAAATTAGGGACAGATGCAGCTAGAGACAAAGACAATGACAGAGAGAGAGAGAGAGAGAGAGAGAGAGAGAGAGAGAGAGAGAGAGAGAGAGAGAGAGAGAGAGAGAGAGAGAGAGAGAGAGAGAGAACCAGAAGACAATGAGCTAGAAGGTAAGAAAAGTGACTATTACGGAGACAAATGAAGATAGAGATTGGACCAAGATGAGGGACAGATGTAAAATGAAAGGGTCCTGGCAAGTTTAGAAGATGCCAGATATGTATCATAGTGGATACTCTCTGTGGAATTCACTAATTGAATTTAAATACCACCATAGCCACTGACAAACTGTTACTCTGGAGAAGTCACTTAACCATTGCCAGTCTCAATTTTCTTCTCATTAAATTGATGGACTGAATTTAATGATCATGGAATATGTGGTTAGGAGAGTATAAGGCAAAAACAGACTTGAAAGGTCACCAGAAAGGAAGTGTTTTGAATGCCAACCAGAGGATTTTAGATTTCATGCTGGAGACTCTAGAGGTCATTGAAGAGTGTAGTTCAATGATTGGATTTGCTCATTTGCACAGCTGAATGGAGGATGGTGTGGAGTAGGGTGAGAATGGAGGCAGGTGAAAGAAAAAACATAACTCTTTCAATCATTCAGGTATTAGATGATGAACAACTGCCCCAAAGTGGTGACAGTGCCAGAGGACAGAGGTGGTCTATGTGAGAGATGTGAAGAAGGCAAAATGGACAATCTTTGGCATCAGATAATAAACCCTTTGACTTTCCTATAAATATTGCCCCTTTCTCCATTGGCTCATTCACTGTTTTCTTTTGTTGTAATACCTCTAGAATGCTACTTATGCATTGGTATTGAGTACCTGAAAGGTTATAAAATACAAATTTGCCCCTAAGGAAGCTGTGATTTCTTCTATTCATTGAAGTTAAGCTTCCTTAGCAGGAAAATAGTAGTAGTAGACTAAACCTGATGATCAGTAACTGACTGGCTTCAAACCTATTGTACATCAGGGGCATGTCTAGCCCAAGCATATGAAGACTTCTATTAGGGGAATGAGGAGATATTCCAATGACCATGAAGGTTACTGAGGCAGGTGATGTTGTGCACTTAGAGCCTAGTCAGATGTGGAAGACACCAAGGTCATTCACTGAATCCTGGGTCGCAACTGATCATCTGACTTTGTCTTACAACTGGACTGAGATGACTCTGGAAGAGAGAATAAAGCTGATGACTTTGTGCAATATTATCTTACTTCAATTCAATTCAATTGTAAATTATGTAGTATTTTACCCCTCCAAAATGATGTCATTGATTCTCTTCCAAAAAGCACAATTTATAATCACTTTGTACCTTACACAATGTTCAAGTATCTTCCACAGATTCGCAATCCTCATGAAACAAAACATCATGCAAACTCAATTAGTTTTATGAAGCATTTGTACCCCCCCCAAACATACTCTCTACCACACTCCCTGACCAACTTTAACACCCCAACCATGGTACTTAAACCACCATTAACTAACTTATTGATTAAGATAAAATCACTTCCCAATCTCTTTAAGACCTACCCTTTTAAGTAGGTTGCCACCCTTTGCCCCTATGGTACTACATACCTCTAAATATCTAGTAAAGTAAAGTCACTTCTGATTTAATTAATTATAGAGTTTCTATGTACTCTAAGCCCTGGGACACTCTAAAGGTCTCTCTTAAGAACTTTACAACTGATTGTAAGTTATGGGAGACACTGATCCAGCATAAGATACCCTCATCAGAGAAAGTGCTGAGACTTCTGACCAAGATGGTGGAGAGAAGCCAGGCACTGTTTTAAGCAATTCTGGCTTTCCCTCAGAACTAATATGAATCAAGCCTCACAGCAGACTTTGGATTCACAGAATTCAGAAAAGAATTGAGAGGAACATATACCAATAAGATCTATCACAGAGGATTGTGGTCATGACAGGGACAAAGAACAGAAACTCAGTACAGTGGAAGTGGGGTGATGCCAGGGGAATGACCTGAGAACAGCAGAGGAAGATTTTGCTGTGTCTGGGTACAGTGAAGGAGAACTGAGCTGATATCCTGGAATCAGGAGACAAAATATCCATTGAAAGAATTTATTGGAGGACTTCCGGCGAAGATGGCAGAGAGAAGACAGGCACAATTCTAAAGTCACCTGATCTTTCCCCATCTATCATATGAAACAAACCTCTTGAAAGAAATCTAACCCACAAAACTCAGAAAGAAAAGCCAGGAGAAAGAACATTTACCTAAGGATTTGTCTCCCTCAGCAGCATCAGACAAATTTGGCCAGGTGAGTCTGAGCACAGAGGGCGGATAAGCCCTGGATCAGCCAGATTATCAGCTGAATTGGAGCCAGGAGTCTGAGGGTCCCAGAGCCAGACCTGATGGATCAGCAGTGGGGTTAGACAGTGGGGGCTTGAGTCAATTAGGCAGCAGGGGCTCGTTGACCCTCTGGAGCTTGCAGACAGGGCTAGGGGGAGAGTGCCAGTGCAGGAGAGCTGCAGACACACCATCCCTGGGCTCCCCTGGTCTGAGGAACTCTGAGATGATGCCTCCATTATGGCTGAGGCCTCTTCCAGGGAACAAACAATGGCAGACTACTTCTGCCTCAAGAACAGGTGTGTGAGCAGAAGAAACAGCCCAGCTGACAATTGAGAGAGGAATGACCTCAGGCCTGGGAAAAAGCCCACCATTGATTGAAGGCAAAAGAATTCAATAGCTCCAACTCCTCCCTTCAAGGAAAGGGAGAAGGCCTCAATCAAGGTCACAGACAATCCAGAGAAAGCAACAAGCACCTCCTACTGGTCAGCCAGAGAAATCGCACTCAGTGAGTAAAGACGCTAGCGATATCAAGCCCCTGTGAACCAGTCCCTTCCCACCTCAAGGTCTTAGCAAAATGAAGAAGGGTCAGTGGAAACGTAAATGCATAGAAAAATTCCTGGAAGGGAATGACTCTAACTCAGAGAGACCTAGAACCTCTGAGGAGAATACAACTTGGTCTTCAACACAGAAAGACTTTCTTGAAGAAATAAGGAAGGAATTTAAAAACCAACGGGGAAATTTGGGAGAGACAATTAATACCTTGCAAAAAGAAAACAAATCCTTAAAAAATACAATTTGACAAATACAAAATGAGAATAAATCTCAGATCATGAATTGAACAAATGCAAAAAAGAAATTAAATTTCTCAAAACCTCAATTGGTCAAATGGAAAGCTCTTTCAAAAGTAGAACGGACCAATTGGAAAAGGAGTTGCAGAAAGTTGCATAAGAAAACACCTCTCTAAAAAAAGAATGGAGTCTGCAGAAACTAATGACTCCATGAGACAGCAAGACCCAGTTAAAAAAACCAAAAATTACAAAAAATAGAAGAAAATGTAAAATACCTCATCAGCAAAACCACTGATCTTGAGAATAATTCGAGGAGGGGCAACCTGAAAATTACTGGACTTCCTGAGAACAGTGAAGAGAAAAAAAGCCTGGACTTAATATTACAGGATCTAGTGATGAAAAACTGTCCTGTTATCGTGGAACCAGAGGGCAAAGTAGATACTGAAAGAAAACATCATTCCCCTCCAGTAAAAGACCATAAAATGAAAACATCAAGGAATGTTGAGGCCAAATTTCAGAGCTATCAGATAAAAGAGAAAATCCTGCAAGCAACCAGAAAGAAACAATTTAAATATCAAGGAGCCACAGAAAGGATCACACAGGACCTGGCTGCATCAACACGAAAGGATCAAAGGGCCTGGAATGAGATAATTAGAAAAGCAAGGGAGTTTGGGATGTAGCCTAGAACCCACTATCCTGCAAAACTAAGCCTTCTCTTCCAGGGAAAAAGATGGACATTTAACAAAATGGAAGAATTCCAAAAAAATCCTGATGAAAAGACCAGAGCTAAATAGAAAATTTCGCCACAAAAGAGGAGGTTCAAGAGACACATGAAAAGGTAAAAAAAAAGGGGGGGGGGCTAAAAAAATTGCTATCCAATAAGTTGAAATTGGCTATATGCCAACATGGGGGAAAAGATTCTCATAAATATTGAGAATTGTAACTGTAACAGAGAGAATATACCTAGCCAGCAGTGATGGACATTCATGACCTATCCATGAGACTGCTATCCAATGGGATGTAACTGGCTTTAACCCCACTTGGGAAAAGACTCTAATAACTCTCAAGAATTTTAACTCTATTAGACAGAATGTACATAGCTGGAAGTGACAGATAATCAGAATTTTCTATGACTCAGATAGAATGATCTAAAAGAAACACTACCTCCTTACGAAGGGGGACAGGAAGGAGATGCAAGGAGGGAGGGGGCTGAATGGGGTAAATCTCATTACACTAAGAGGTACAAAATACCTAAGGTAATAGAGGGGAAGAAGGGAGATGAGAAATACCTGAATCTTCTTCTCATCAGACTTGGCTTAAAGTCAACTTTAGCATACTTAGTTAACTTAAAAAACATCTAATCTTTTAAGGATTAAAAGAGGAAAAGGGGAGGGGGGATGGAGAAAGGGAGGGGGAGTGGGGTAAAAGGGGAACTAACAAAAGGCAGGGAAGGATAAAGGCAGAAAGAGAAAGGGGAAAGAAAGGGGAAGGGGTGGTATTCAGAAACAAAATACTGGGGAATACGGATAAAGGGAGGGGGAAGGGGGAAAAATACAAATAGAGGGAATAAAGTATGAAGGGCAATAAAGAATTAGTAAGCATAACCTTGAATGTGGATGGAATGAACTCTCCCTTAAAACGTAAGCGAATAGCAGATTGGATTAAAAACAAGAATCCTACAATATGCTGCTTACAAGAAACTCATTTGAAGAAGAAAGATACACATAGAGTAAAAGTAAGAGGTTGGAGCAAAATACATTTTGCCTCAGCTGAAATAAAAAAAGCAGGGGTAGCAATCCTTATCTCAGACAAAGCAGCAGCAAAAGTAGATAGCATTAAAGGAGATAAGGAAGGAAACTTTATCCTCTTGAAAGGTACCATAGACAATAAAGTCATTTCAATGTTGAATATATATGCACCCAGTGGGACAGCAACCAAATTCTTAGAGGAGAAGCTGAAAGAACTATAGGAAGACATAGAGAGCAAAACTCTACTAGTGGGAGACCTCAACCTCCTGCTATCAGATCTAGATAAATCAAATTATAAAATAAACAAGAAAGAAGTTAAGGAGGTAAATAAATTGTTAGAAAAGCTATATATGGTAGACTTATGGGGGAAATTGAATGGGGATAGAAAGGAATACTCTTTTTTCTCTGCAGTACATGGAACTTATACAAAAATTGACCATGTACTAGGACATAGAAACCTAATAATCAACTGCAGAAAGTCAGAAATAGTGAATACATCTTTCTCAGATCGCAATGCATACAAAGTCATATGCAATATTGGGCCAAGGAGATATAGACCCAGAATCAATTGGAAACTGAATAACCTCATTTTAAAGAATGAGTGGACCAAAAACAAATTATAGAAAGAAGTAACCATTTTATCCTAGATAATGATAATAATGAAACAACATACCAAAACCTATGGGATTCACTCAAAGCAGCTCTCAGGGGATATATTATAGCTTCAAATGCTTACATGAATAAATTGGAGAAAAAGGAAATCAAGGAACTAAACATACAACTAAAAAAATTAGAGGAAGAACAAATTAAAAATCCCCAATTAAATACAAAATTAGAAATTTTAAAAATTAAAGGAGAAATTAATAAGATCAAAAGCAAAAAAAACTATTGAATTAATAAATAAAGGCAAAAGTTGGTATTATGAAAAAAACATCAAAATTGATAAACCCATGGTAAATTTGATTAAAAAAAAGAAAGAAGAAAACCAAATTCCTAGTATCATAAATGAAAAAGTGAACTCACCACCAATGAGGAGGAATAAAATTAATAATCCAAAATTATTTTGCCCAGCTCTATGCCAATAAATTTGATAATCTAAGTAAAATGAAGGAATATTTACAAAAATATAAGGTGCCCAGGTTAAAGGAAGAGGAGATTAAATACCTAAACACCCCTATCCCAAAAAAAGAAATTGAACAAGCCATCATTGAACTCCCAAAGTAAAAAATCTCCAGGGCGTGATGGATTCACAGGTGAATTCTACCAAACATTTAAGGAACAATTGGTTCCATATATAAACTCCTTGGAAAAACAGGGAAAGATGGAACTCTGCCTAACTCTTTCTATGAAACCAATATGGTGCTGGTACCTAAACCAGGAAAAGTAAAAACAGAGAAAGAAAATTATAGACCTATTTCCCTAATGAATATAGATGCAAAAATCCTATATAAAATCTTAGCAAAACGATTAGAACAAGTCATCACTAGGATAATACATTATGATCAAATAGGATTTCTCCCAGGAATGCAGGGTTGGTTCAATATTAGGAAAAATGTTAGTATACTTAATTATATCAACAACAAACCCATCAGAAATCAGATGATCATATCAATAGATGCTGAAAAACCTTTTGACAAAATACAGCATCCATTCCTATTAAAAACACTAGAGAGTGTAGGAATAAATGGACTGTGCCGTAAAATAATTAGCAGTATCTATCTGAAACCATCAACAAGCATTATATTCAATGGGGAGAGGCTAGAGGCATTCCCATTAAGATCAGGAGTGAAACAAGGGTGCCCATTATCACCACTACTATTAAATATTGTATTAGAATGTTAGCATCAGCAATTAGAGAAGAAAAAGAAATTAAAGGAATTAGAATTGGGAAGGAAGAGACAAAACTCTCACTCTTTGCAGATTACATTTAGGTCTACCTAGAGAATCCCAAAAAATCATCCAAATAACTACTGGAAGCAATTAGCAATTCTAGCAAAGTAGCAGGTTATAAAATAAACCCTCATAAATCTTTAACTTTTCTATATATGTCTAACAAGATACAGCAGGAAGAGCTAGAAAGAGAAATCCCATTCAAAGTAACCTCAGACAATATAAAATATTTGGGAGTCTATTTGCCATGAAAGACTCAGAATCTTTTTGAAAACAATTATAAAACACTTCTCACACAAATTAAATCAGATTTAAATAACTGGGCAAATATCAACTGCTCATGGATAGGCAGAGATAATATAATAAAAATGACAATTCTACCAAAAGTAAACTATCTATTTAGTGCCCTACCAATCAAAATTCCAAAAATTACTTTAATGAGTTAGAAAAAATTGTAAGTAAATACATATGGAAAAATAAAAAGTCAAGAATTGCCAGGAGCTTAACGAAAAAAAGTACAAAAGAAGGTGACTTAGCCCTACCTGATCTAAAATTATATAATAAAGCATCAATCATCAAAACTGTTTGGTATTGGCTAAGAAATAGAGTGGTGGACCAGTGGAATAGACTAGGTGTAAAAGCAGGAGATGGTTACCGTATTCTGCTGTTTGATAAACCCAAAGAGTCCAGCCATTGGGATAAAA
This sequence comes from Macrotis lagotis, assembly GCF_037893015.1. Taxonomy (NCBI): domain Eukaryota; kingdom Metazoa; phylum Chordata; class Mammalia; order Peramelemorphia; family Peramelidae; genus Macrotis; species Macrotis lagotis. Next base: position 92,271,252 of record NC_133666.1, read on the forward strand.
ACACCCTCTTTGATAAAACTGCTGGGATAATTGAATGTTAGTATGGAAGAAACTTAGATTAGACCAACACCTCACACCCTTTACCAAGATAAGATCAAAATGGTTACAGGACTTGGACATAAAAAACAATACTACAAGTAAATTAAAATATCAAGTATTAGTTTACCTGTCAGATCTATGGAAAGAGGAGCAGTTTATGACTAAGTAAGAGTTGAAGAACATCACCAAAAACCAATTAGATGATTTTGATTACATAAAATTAAAAGGCTTTTGCACAGATAAAACCAATGTAACCAAGATCAAAAGAAATGTAGTAAATTGAGAAAGAATCTTTACAACTAATGATTCTGACAAAGGACTCACTTCTAAAATATAGACAACTGAGTCATATTTTTTGTTATTTTTCGATATTTGAAATACAACTTTATTATGATCTAAACAAAAAAGGAATGACAATAACAAGCAAGATTCACCACTGAATATTGTGATGGTACTGCACCAGTCTTATATTTTAAACTCAAAGGGATGTAATTGCGGTCCAAAACAGCTAAATACACAGGTCCAAAATATGAATTTTTTTTTTAAACTGCCACATTCACTCTGAAGCTCATTCATCTCCTTCAGCATCCCAAAGATTAAGCACATGTTCTGCTCAGCTATATAATAAAGTGGCAAACACGCTACACCACTGACATCACAGGACAGTTGGCTATAAAACTAGACCTCTGATGCTATGCTCTAGCTTCATTCCCTTACAGGTCATCATCTTCATCAGGTAGTACAGTTGTCTGAGCAATCTGTAAGTCCTGCTCATACTGTGCTGCCAGTGCTGGGTCCATGACAACCTCTGGAGGTGCAAGAGCAGGCATGGCAACAATCTCCAAATTAGGGTCTCCAATAAGTTTTCTAGCCAGCCAAAGGAAGGGCTTCTCAAAGTTGTAGTTACTTTTGGCAGAAATGTCATAGTACTGGATATTCTTCTTCCTATGGAAGACGATTGATTTTGCCTTGACTTTTCTGTCCTTAATATCCACTTTGTTGCCACACAACACTATAGGGATATTTTCACATACTCGTACCAGATCTCTATGCCAGTTAGGTACATTCTTGTAAGTAACTCTTGATGTTACATCAAACATTATAATGGCACACTGAGCTTGGATGTAATAACCATCCCTCAGACCACCAAATTTATCTTGCCCAGCTGTATCCCATACATTGGATTTAATGGGACCTCTGTTACTATGGAAAACGAGGGGGTGTACTTCAACTCCCAAGGTGGCTACATACTTCTAAAATTCACCAGTCAAGTGATGTTTTATAAATGTGGTTTTTCCTGTACCTCCATCACCAACTAATACAAGTTTGAACTGCACTTGGGGTTCTCCTTGGGTAGCCATTGCGATGGTTCTTCCAGAATCGTCTCCGTCTCTGCCTGACTGAATGATGGAAAGATCTGAGTCATATTTTTAAAACAAAAAGCCATTCCCCAATTGACAAATGATCAAAGGATATGCAAAGGCAATTTACAAAGCAATCCATAGCCATATGAAAAATTGCTCTAAATCATTAATTATTAGAGAAATGCACATTAAAGCTTCTCTGAGGTACCACCTCACACCTCTCAGATTGGCCGATATGACCAGGAAGGATAATGATCATTGTTGGAAGGGTTGTGGGAAATCTGGGACACTATTACACTGTTTGTGGAGCTGTGAACTCATCCAACCCTTCTGGGGAGCTATTTGGAACTATGCCCAAAGGGCAACAGAATTGTGCATACCCTTTGACCCAGCAATACCACTACTGGGTCTCTACCTTGAAGAGATGATGTAAAAGGGTAAAAACATTACTTGTACAAAAATGTTTAGACCAGCCTTGTTTGTGGTGGCAAAGAATTGGAAATCAAGTAAATTTCCTTCAATTGGGGAATGGCTTAGCAAACTGTGGTATATGTATGTCATGGAACACTGTTGCTCTATTAGAAACCAGGTGGGACGGGATTTCAGGGAAGCCTGGAGGGATTTGCATGAACTGATGCTGAATGAGATGACCAGAACAAGAAAAACACTGTACACCCTAACAGCAACGTGGGAGTGATGTTCAGCCTTCAAGGACTTGCTCATTCCATCAGTGCAACAATCAGGAACAATTTTGGGATGTCTGCAAAGGAGAGTACCATCTGTATCCAGATAAGGAGCTGTGGAGTTTGAACAAAGTTCAAGGACTATTCCCTTTAATTTAGAAAAAAAAAAGGAGTCTTATTGTCTGATCTTGTTACCTCTTAGACTTCTCTTTTCTTCCTTAAGGGTATGATTTCTCTCTCATCACACCCAATTTGGATCAAGGTACACCATGGAAACAAAGTAAAGACTAACAGAGTGCTTTCTGTGGAGGGGTGGGGGAAGGGAAGCAAGATGGGGGTGAAATTGTAAAACTCAAAAATATCTTTAATAAAAATTAATTAAAAAAACGTAAACAGGGCAAAAGAAAAAAAAACCTATCCAATAAGATGAACCTGGTTATATCTCCACCTGAGAGCATGATTCTCATAACTCTTGAGAACTGTAACTCTTTTAGAGAGAATTTACTTACCCAGGAGTAATGGACACTCATGGCTTCTCTGTGACTCTGGTGGAATGATTTAAAAATAATATCTCCTTAAAAAGGAGGGGATGCAAAGAGACAGCAGGAAGGGAAAGATTGAATGGGGTAAATTATGTAACATGAAGAGGTGCAAAGCACCAATTGCAATGGAGGGGGAAGAAGGGAGGAGGTGAGAACTGCCTGAATTTTACTGTCATCAGATTTGGCTCAAAGAGGAATTTAGCACACATGGTCACTTGAATTTAGAAACTTATCTCATCTTGTAAGTATAAATAGGAGAAAGGAGGAACAGAAGGAAGGAAGGGAAGGAAGAAGGGTAAAGTGAAAGGGGAAGGAAAGTGGAAGGGGATTGATTAGAAGGGGGTAAACACACTGAAGGAGATGGTATTCAGAAGGAAAATACTGGGGAATATGGAAAAGGTGAAAAAAGGGGGAAAATACAAGAAGATAGCATGGAGGACAATAGTTAATAATTATAGTAGTTAATAATTATTATTATGAATGTGAATGGGGTGAACCCTCCCATAAAATGGAAGCAGATAGTTGAGTAGATTAAAAACAAGAATCCTACAATATGCTGCTTACAAGAAAAAACTTTTGAAGCATAGAGATATATGGAGAATAAAAGTAAATGACTTGAGCAGAAGATATTGTGCTTCAGCTGAAGGGAAAAAGACTAGGGTAGAAATACTTAGACAAAGAAGCTGCCAAACATGATCCCCTCAAAAGACATAAGAAAGGAAGCTATATCCTTCTAAAAGCTACCACTGAATTAATTCCAATACTAAATGTGTATACACCAAGTAGTATAGCATCCAAATTCTTAGAGGAGTAGCTGAATCAGTTACAGGAAGACACAGAGAGCAAAACTCTACTGGTGGGAGATCTCAACCAAACTCTCTCATAATTAGATAAATGTAATCATAAAATCAACAAGAAGGAAGTTAAGGAAGTAAACAGAATGCTAGAAACCTTAGACATAATAGACCTTTGGAGAAAACTGAAAGGGGATAGGAAGGAATATATCTTTTTTCTGCAGTACATGGCACCTACACAAAAATTGACCATATACTAGGACATAAAATCCTCATAATCAAATGTAGAAAAACAGAAATATTGAATACATCCTTTTGAGACCAGAATGCAATAAAAATAAAATGCAATAATGGGTCATGGAAAGACAGATCTAAAGCTAATTAGAAACTAAATAAGCTCATTTTAAAGAATGAGTGAATTGAAAAACAAATTAGAAAAATAATTAATGATTTCATCTGAGACAATGACAAATATGAAGAACATACCAAAACTTTGGAATACATTCAAATGAGTTAATAGGAGATATATTATACCTCTAAATGATTAAATGACTAAAATAAAGAAAGAAGAAATCAATAAACTGAGCATGCAAATAAAAAAGATAGAGAAAGAACAAATTAAAACCCTCAATTGAATACCAAATTAGAAATTCTAAAATTAAAGGTGAAACTGATAAAATCAAAAGGAAGAAAACTATTGAATTCATAAATAAAATTAAGAGTGTGTGTTTTTTTTTGGAAAAAACAATAAAATTGTTAAACCTCTGGTTAATTTGATTAAAAAAAGAAAGAAGAAAACCAAATTGCCAGTATCATAAATGGAAAAGATGAACTCATCACCAATGAGGATGAAATTTAAGGAATAATTCTGAATTATTTTGCCCAACTGTATACCAATAAATTTGATAATCTGTTTTTCTTTTTTTTGCAAGGCAATGGGGTTAAGTGACTTGCCCAAGGTCACATACCTAGGTAATTATTAAGTATCTGAGCCTGGATTGGAACTCAGGTCCTCCTGACTCCAGGGCTGGTACTCTATACACTGCACCAGCTAGTTGCCCCTAAATTTGACAGTCTAAGCAAAATGGATGAATACTTACAAAAATATAAGTTGTCCAGGTTAAAAGAAGAGGGAAGCAAATAGCTAAATATCCCTATCTCAGAAAAAAGAAATTCAACAAACCATTATTGAACTCCCTAAGTAAAAATCTCTAGGGCTAGATGGATTCACAAGTGAATTCTCTCAAGGATTTAAGAGACAACTGTTTCCAATTCTATATAAACTCTTAGGAAAAATAGGTGAAGACAGAACTCTGCCTAACTCTTTTTTTAGTTGTTTTTTTTTTGCAAGGCAATGGGGTTAAGTGGCTTGGCCAAGGCCACATGGCTAGATAATTTTTAAGTGTCTGAGGCCGGATTTGAACTCAGGTACTCCTGACTCTAAAGTCAGTGCTCTATATACTGAACCACCTAGCGCCCCCTGCCTAACTCTTTCTATGTCACCATTATAGTGCTGGTGATACCTAAACTAGGATGATTCAAAACAGAGAAAGAAAATTATAGACCTATCTCTCTAATGAATATAGATACAAAAATCTTAAATAAAATCTTAACAAAGTGATGACAGCAAGTCATCACTAGGATCACTATGACCAAGTAGGATTTATCCCAGGAATGCAGGGTTTGTTCAATATTAGGAAAACCATTAATATAAGTAACATTATCAATAAAACACCTATCAGAAATCATATGATTTTGTCAATAGATGTTGAAAAAGCTTTTTGACAAAACACAGCACCCATTCCTACTAAGAACTCTAGAGAATGTATGAATAAATGGATTGTTCCTGAGAATAATAAGCAGTATCTATATGAAATCGTAAACAAGCATTATATTCAATGAGGAAAATCTAGAGGCACTCCCAATAAGATCAGGTGTGAAATAAGGATACCCACTGGGAAGAAAGAACCAAAACTTTCACTTTGCAGATTACATAATAGTATACCTAGAGACTTTTTAAAAATAACCTAAAAAACCTCTAGAAACAATTAACAACTTTAGCAAAGTTGCAGGTTATAAAGTATACCCTCATAAATACTAAGAATTTCTATGTATTACTAACATGATACAGCAACAAGAGCTGGAAAGAGAAATCCCATTCAAAAGTAACTTCAGGCAATTTAAAATACTTGGGAGTCTTCCTGCCAAGGTAGACTCAGAAACTCTATGAAAACAACTACAAAATACTTCTCACACAAATAAAATCAGATTTAAATAACTTGGCAAATATCAACTGCTCGTGGATAGGCTGAGGTAATATAATTAAAATGACAATTCTACCTAAATTAAACTATTTATTTAGTGCTCTACCAATCAAAATTCCAAAAAAATTACTTTAATTAGCTAGAAAAAAAATTTAAGTAAATTCATATGGAGAAATAAAAAGTAAAAAATTAGCAGGGATTTAATGAAAAAAGAGTAAAAGAAGGTGGCTTAGCCCTACCAGGACTAAAATTATATTGTAATGCATTAGTCATTAAAACTGTCTGGTATTGGCTAAGAAATAGAGTGGTGGACCAGTGGAATAGACTAGGTGTAAAAGAAATAGGAAGAAATGATTATAGTAATGAGTTTGATAAAACCAACAAGTCTAGTTTCTGGGATAAAAACTCTCTCTTGATAAAAACTATTGGGAAAATTGGATGTTAGTATAGCAGAAACTTGGATTAGACCAAAATCTCAGTCCCTATACCAAGATAAGATCAAAATGGGTACAGGATTTAGATGTAAAAGACAATATTATAAGTAAACTAGGGGATCAAGGAATAGTTTAACTGTCAGATCTATGGAAAGGGAAGCAGTTTATAAACAAGGAAGAGATGAAGAAAATCATTAAAAACAAACTAGATAATTTTGGTTACATTAAGTTAAAAAGCTTTTGCATAGCCAAAAACCACTGTAGCCAATATCAAAAGAAATGTAAATTGGGAAACAATTTTTGCAACTAGTATTTCTGACAAAGGACTCATTTCTAAAATATATAGAGAACTGGGTCAAATTTATGAAATAAAAATCAAGCCATTCTTCAATTGACAAATGGTCAAAGGATATGTAGAGCAAATTTACAGATGAGGTAAACAATTTGATCCATAGTCACTGAAAAATGCTCTAAATCATTATTGATTAGAGAAATGCAAATCAAAGCATCTCTGAGGTACCACTTCACACCTCTCACACTGAACAATATAACCACAAAGTAAAATGATGAATGTTGGAAGGAATGTGGGAAATCTGGGACATTAATATTTTGTTGGTGGAGCTGTGAACTCTTCCAAACTTTCTGGAGAGCAAGGTGGAATTATGCCCAAAGGAGAGCAACAATATGCATACCAGCAATACCACTACTGGGTATATACCCTGAAGAAATAATTTGTGCAAAAATATTCATATCTGCTCTGTTTGTGGTGGCAAAGAATTGGAAATTGAGTGAATGTCCATCACTTGGGGAATGGCTGAACAAACTATGGTATATGTATGTTAAAGAACACTATTCTTCTATTAGAAACCAGGAGCAGAATTCAAAGAAGCCTGGAAGGATTTGCATGAACTAATGCTGAGTGAAAGGAGCAGAACCAAAAGAACATTGTACACCATAATAGCAACATAGGGTTGATGATTAATCTCAATGAACTTGCTGATTTTATTAGTGCAACAATCAGGGATAATTTTAGGGTATCTGTGGAGAATACATCTTTATCTAAAGAAAGACAAGTTTAAACAAAGTTCAAAGATTATTATCTTTAATTTTGATAAAGTCATTTTGTTATGCAATTTTGCTGTCTCTCATATTTTATTTTTCCCTTAAGCATATGATTTCTCTCTCAAGACATTCAGTTTTGATCAGTGCATATCATGGAAACAATGTAAAAACTATTAGACTGCCTTTTGTAGGGGGTGGGAGGAGGGAAGTGAGATTGGGGGAAAATTGGAAAATTTTAAAAATAATAAAAAAAGAACTTCAAAATATAAGCCAATTAGGAGGCAAAAAAGATGTTGATCTGTCTGTTCTATGGAGAGTACAGGAGTATATGACTGAACAAAAGATAGAGAATATTATTAATTGCAAAATTGACTATTTTGATTACATTAAACTTGAAAGATTTTGCATAAATAAATCCAATGCAAGCTAAATTAGAAGCAAAGTAGAAAGCTGGGAAACAATTTTTAGTTAGTGATTCTGATGAAAGACTCATTCCTAAAGAATATGTAGAACTGAGTCAAATTTTTAAAAAGTCAAATAAGTCATTCCTCAATTGATAAATGGTTAAAGGGTATAAACAGGCATTTTTCAAATGAAGAAATTTAAACTATCTACAGTCAAATGAAAAATGGTCTAAATGATAACTGATTAGAGAAATGCCAATTAAAACAACTCTGAGGCAACTATTAGATTGAGTAATATGGAAAAAATGAAAATGACAAATGTCAGAGAAAGGAGACACTTTGCATTTTTGGTGGACTTGTGAACTGATGTAGACATTCTGGAAAGCAATTTTGAACTATGGCCAAAGGACAACAAAGCTGTGCTTACACTTTGGTCTAGAAATATCACTACAAGATCTGTATACCAAAGAGATCATTAAAAAGGGTGTAAAGACCCACATGTACAAAAGTTTTTATAGCAGCTCTTTTTGTAGTGGCAAAGAAATGGAAATTGAGAAGTTACCTATCAATTTGGCAATGGCTGTGCAAACTGTGGTATAAAATATGATGGAATACTATTGCTCTCTAAAAAATTATGAGCGGGTCAATTTCTGACAAACCTGGAAAGTCTTACATGAAATGATAGTAAGTGAAGTGAGAAAACCAGTAGAAAGTTGTATACATTTAATAAAAACATTGTGTGACGGCCAACTATGATGGACTTAGCTACATTTAGCAGTTCAATGACCAAATCTAATAAGTTGTCACATTTTGTGATAACTATAGGAACAAAATTTCAGCCCTGTTTTCTTATTTTTCTACTCACATAATCTCAACATTTCTCTTCTTGTCTCTTACCAAAGTCTCCTCAGTGGTCTCCTGACTCAAGTCATTTCCTTCTCTGTTTCATCCTCCATTCAGTTGCTGAGGAAACATTCCTGGTGTGTGGTTCTGATTATGTCAATCCCAAACTCAAATCTTTATATTGGCTAATCAGTACATCTAGCATCAAATCTAAGCAGAATTTTTATTAACTGTAATTTATTGTCATAAAACCTATCTAATGTAATAAAAAAATTATTCAGCTGTGTTTATTACGATCCAGACATATCTGTCTTGTTTGCTGTAATTCATATATGACCTGACATGTCATTTCTCGCTTGTAAGTTTTAACATAGTCTTTAACATAACTCCTGTGTTGAATTCATTCAATCCTCACCTTTGCCTCTTTGAATCCACTAGGTTCCTTGGAATTTCAGCAATATGTCACCTTGCACTACTTTAGGACTTTCCTAAGTGTTGCCCCCAACACACCAAAAAACTAGCAATTTCATAATATTTCAAACATATATATATATATATATATATATTCATATTCTCTTCACTAAATCCCATGGGATTTAAACTCTTGGAAGGCAGATGTAATTTAAATATTTCCCTTAAACTCCCAGTTCCTAATCTTTGACCTTAGAAAAAGTAGGTGACTAATAAATACTTTAGGCTTATCACTTCAGGGCCATTAGGAAAATATAAAAGGCTTTCCCTGACATCTTCTGGCTAAGAAAGAATATTGCAACAGATGAAAAAGTTGAGGATAGAAAATAGTTATTGGAGAGAGAAGTCTTCAGTCCATTTCAGAAATAAATCCTAATATTTTTTCTTACTCATTCCAAATCATATTTTTATTAGATTTTAGGATGTGGCAGTTCAGTCACTGTGAAGAGAAAAAAGAGGAGTTAAATGACAACTTTCAGTGTAACTAGGAATACAGACTTAGTCATCTACATCGGCATGACCTATTTTACTCTTAATCTTGGCACTGGACAAGTGATACAGGTTAAGATTAAATAGAATTAGAGAGAGAGAGTATTGTATACATTTTAGCCTACAGTGCACTTCATCTCAGTGTGAAGCTTTAATGTTCCTTAAGATAATACTTTTGAGAAAATGATACAAGACTGATCTTTGCTCTTAAGGAATTTTTTTTTGTATTTTTCAAGGCAATGGGGTTAAGTGGCTTGCCCAAGGCCACATGGCTCTTAAAGAATTTTTTGAAAAAAATATCAAAAGGTAGATTGAGATGTTAACAGGGTTAAATAAATGAAAACATGAATGCTTTTTTCTTTCTTCTGAGAGATACTGCAAACATCCTTAACCCTTAAATAACCAGAATTAGCCAAATAAAGGAATGTCTGCTCTAGGCGTTATAGAGCTGGGAATGAAAGCTGATTCCTCTGCCACCAATTCCTGTCTTTGAAACAGGTTTTCCATTTGTGTCACACTATGGCACTACATTCTGAACAGACCCATCCTCTCCCCTTCCAGTCACTGACAGTCTTCTGAAATGCGTGGTCTCTAGCTGATGTCTCAGTTCCCTCCATATTCAGTCACTGTTTAAAACCCTTAAATAGAAACAGAATCAAAGTCCAAAATGTTGGACTGCAAGGCATCTCAGAAGTCATGTATACTATCCCTATCATTTTACAGAAGAGGAAACTGAGGCCCAAGAAAATAAAATGACTTGCTGTCATTTATTCTAAAGATCCTTTGTTCTACATATGGTAGGGTTCTTGCAGTCATCTAGTTTAAGCCCTTAATGTAAAGAGGAAGAAACTGAGACCCAGGAATGGAAGTAACTTGTTCTCTTCATACTAAAGATACTAACTGGAATGTAAGTCCCAGTAATCTTTTGAAACCCACTCAACTTATGAGAATAGGACTGAAGAAAAGATAACTGAATAAGTCTTGCCTGAAATCCCACAGCTAGCAGGGGTTTAGGCTGGATTAGAGCTGAGTTACAGAGCCTCTGCAGTTCAACAATGTAGCAACTGTTGCCTCCAATGCTCTCATTGCTCTAGATTTTCAAAAAGTAGAGTGAAAGGGATGAGTGATCTCTTTTAAATGAAACTGAATTTTCCCAAAATGTCTATTGCTTCTAGTAAACATTAATGATATACCTGTTGGCCTGAATGGAATTCTTTCATTTCTAATATGCATTAAATCTATGTAGAATAAGTGACTTCCTGGAGCCCAGCTTTGCATTTTGATGAAATGAGAGACTTGAAAGTACTTTCATTAAAACTTAGGTTATGGGACAGTTAGATGGTACAGTAGATAAAGCATCAATCCTGGAGTCAGGAGGACCTGAATTCAAATCCAATCTCAGACAGTTAATAATTGCCTAGCTGTGTGGCATTGGGCAAGTCACTTAATCCCATTTCCCTAAATAAATAAGTTTTTTAAAAAATTTGCGACATTCCAATGCTCCTGGTACTCACTAGTTCTCCCCCCAAATATCCCATAAAACTGTAGATTTTCTATTATGGAAACAAATCATATCCTGTAATACTCAAACATGCATATGAAGTGGAATTGGGTATCATGCTAAGGTCACTGCTCTGCTCTTCTCATAAGAATTTTTCTCAGCCCGTGCCTGTCAAAAACTGAGCATCTGCTCCTGAGCATCAACTCAACACACCTGACAAGAGACATGTATAAGAATCTTCCAAGTAACTTGATCAAAAAGCAAAAGTCCAGATTGTCTACAAAACATGAATTGAAGGTATACTTACTTCTTATTAAAAATCATTCATATGATCCCTGTATTACCTGATCAGGATAGCTAAAGCCATGAACCAAGATACCATTGGTTGTCATTTTGCTGTTACCATAGCCTTCAAATTCATTGACAGTGAATCTGCTATACTTAGAAAAGAGATAGTGTAATTTGTCATCATAATATAATTTTCTAATATCAATTCTGTGCTAAAAGATGTCTGGATGGAGAGACACTGCCAGATAATACCTCACCATGGCTGTTAGGACTGATGGTCACACTTTTAAGTTTGTGTGAAAGAGAAATCATCTACCATTGAAGAGAAATCATAAAGACTAAAACCTAAGAACTACCAAAGAGAAACCTCACTGAACATCAAAAACACAAATCCTGAGGTCAAATCCTGCCTCAGACATTGTTTTTGGCTTAAACCTTTTCCCACTTATATTTAGAGTTTTAGATTTGATGTCCTGAAATTTTTTTCTAGATATAGGTTCTTAAATATGTAATTGGGCAAGTTGTTCTCTTTCCCTTGTCCTGTTTCTCCTTCTCAGTATTAAGGTTAAGAATATTGGCAGGGGAAAGATGGCCACTGAGTTCTTTTCCAAGACTGACCTGTATCATGGACTGAAACTTATCACTGGGTGGAGAGGGAATTGACAAAGAGTATAAACACCAAATATTTGAAAAGGTTCCCAGTGAAAAATAGAAAGGGACATCTTTGTTCAGAATAGAGTAACATAGGTTGGGGGATAACTGGCAGAGACTGAGAACAAAGTTCAGTGGTCACAATACTGGTAAAAATGCCTTTGCTTCCCCAGAAATCCTTGAAAAATCTTCATGTTACTCAGTACTTTTCTCCTCCATCTTCCCAATTCTTTCCTGGTTTTTGTGATTAAATTCCTCAAGAAGGTGTCTTCTTTTTACTCTCTTCCTAACTCTTTATAACTTTGCTTTGACAGTATCATTCAATGGAAAGTGCTTCAGCTTCAGGAAGTTTCACCTAAGTAACAGTATTGAGGTGAGAAACCTGAGAAGGATCAAATTAAAGGGAATTCCATAGTTGAAGAACATCAATCACAGTTGTACTGACCAGACAAGGTCTCAGGCTATGGGGGGAGAAGAAACTAGTACAGCACTGATGAAGTGGCAGCAGAAGGGCAGGGACCCTGCATTTATGGGCACTTGCAGGAAAGCAGATACCCTTGTCTTGGTTCCATTGTAAAGAGAACAGTTGAAGTTTACATCCACCAGAAGGAACACAGGGTATAAGATAATTTGTGGGACATGGACAACATGGGCCCTACCCATGGCTGAGATGTAGAAGGGACTGCCCAAGGTTGGGTATCAGGTTGGAGGTTAGAAAATAACAGGAAAAAAGACCTGAGGGAAGATGGTGATGTGAAATTTGCATGCTCCTGAAGGTTTCCCTTACACAATGTTAAATGAAGCCTCTACATAGACATCAAAGCTACAGATCCCACAAATATAACATTGTTTTCAATGGTAGAAATCATAGGGGATCCTCAGAGAATGTCTTTTGGGAAAAAAGAGGAAGTAAAGCTCATCCAGGTGGGGGAGCAGAAATTCTTTGGGAGGTTTTTTTAGTCACAATTCAGTCAGGGCTTGGCATTTAGATAGCAGCAGTTAGACAGCAAGTAAACAGGAAGGTTTCCAACACCAAACAAAATCTGAACCATTGGAAACACTGGAATAAAAGATCAACTGGAATGGGAACAAACCACTGCATAGACAGAGCCTAGTACTATGATTGGGGTGCTAAAGGGACAGTGAGAGAGTGTGTACCTGGTGCTATGATTGGAATAGGTTGTGGAGCTATGGATAGAGTACCATAGAGATGGAGGGAGAGGGTATACTTAGAAGGACTGGATATGAAATTATCATGAAAAGATCTTGTTTTGCTATTATAATTGGAGAGAGTCTAATTTGGGGGAGGTAATAAATACTTCATAAAATGATTTAGTTTTTCATGATACTTTGACTCATGAAGATTATGTGTCCATGGACTATATTTGTAAAGGGGGTAAGGTATAAAGTGATTATAATTTGATGTGATTCATGACTCTTGAGAAGTATATTTCTAATGAGACAGAAAAGGGGAGGGTAGTTAGTGACTATGAGTCAATGGTGCTTATCAATCTAGTAATCAATTCATCAACTTTTAAGAATACTATTTCTATCAGGTCAGATGAAAGGAGTATATTTTGGCAAAGGGGATGTAAGTACCAAACAGGATTAAAATAACAAAATACAAAAAAAGGACTATACTAGGAAAGGACTAGGCATTAGGTGAAGAGATACTAAGACTTATTGTAGTAGAGGGAAAGAAGTGAGGGTATGAACAATGAGAAAATACAACTCAATTGATTTGACTCAGAGGGGGAATAACATACATTCCAAATTGGGTTTGAAATATATATCAGAGGGGCAGAGCCAAGATGATGATAGGAGAAGATCTTCTCTTGGGTGCTCTCTCTCTCTGATATTTCCAAACTTATAAAATAATGACTATAACTAAATTTTCGAGAGACAGAACACACAAAGGGATCCAGTTAGGAAGTTCTCCAGTCCAATGTAACCTGGAAAATAGTGGAAAGGCTCCACTCTACAAGGTTAGATGGGTGACCCTTCAGAGTGAAAGAACTTCAACCTCCCAGAGGCAGCTCCAGGTCACTGGGAGCTGTGGCTCATGGCAGCAGGGGCAGTTTCCTGACCTACACCCTGGGGAGCAGCAGGCACAACTTGAAAGATCAGCGGAGGCCCTCAAACAGACTGAGCATGTGAAGCCCGGGGGGGGGGGGTGTGAGTGATGAAGGAGAGGGTGGACTGTGTTGAGAGAATGTTCAGATATAACACATTTTCTTTTTTACTTCTTGCAAGGGGCTGGGATTGGATGGCCTGTTTGGGACCATAGTGCCAGGTAGATGCTGGGCCTAAGGGGTGGTATGGGCTCAGGGCCTCTTGGTCCCAGGGTCAGGTATTTGTCTGCTGTGCCACTCAGCTACCCTATAGCACATTTAAGAAGAGGGACAGAGTGAAAGGAGAGTGAAAATATAGTATGTGGTAGTGGGGAAGTAAAAATGGAGGAAGTTGTGATCAGTAATGGCAAGGGTGGAAAACTATGGAAGTAGCTTTTGTGATGGACTTATTGTAAAGAATGTGATCCACCCACAACAGAGCTGGAGATGGTGGAACACAGACTGAAGCACTATTTTTATTATTGTTATTGTTGTTGTTGTTGTTGTTGTTTTATTTGGGGTATTTTTTTGGTTTTTGAAGAGCAATGGGGTTGGGGTGGCTTGCCCAGGGTCACACAGCTGGCTGATTTTTGGGTGTCTGGGGCTGATGCTCCATCCACTGCACCACCTGGCTGTACCTATTATAATTATAATTATTATTTTTTTATTTTAACTTCAATTTTTTCTCTTTACTTTATTGCTTATGTAAGTCTATATTTTTTGAGGGGGAAGGGGGTATTATGTTTACTCTTAAGCAAGAATATATTAGTAATGTATATAAAACATCATTTGTTCAAAAATAAGAATAAATAAATTAAAAAATATATATATATGAATGTATAAGAATATGTATGGATGTATATATATCATACCCTACAGAGTAGTAGGAGGGGAAAGGGAAAGAAAAGGAATCAAGGGATTGATAAAAGAGAAAGTGATGGTATAAGTGAAAGAAAACTTAATGTTAAATTGTAAATCCTATGTTAAAGGGGAAAGGAAGCAAAACATTGGTAAGTAGAAATAAGAGGAAAGGAAAGAGGAAAGCACAAACATGAAAAGAAAGCATGGATGGAAATAAATAATTAGTAAGTATGAATGGACTGAACTCTCTCATAAAATGGAAGTAGGTAGCAAAATGAAATGAAACCATAATTCTACAATATTTTTGTTTTACAAGAAATGTTTGAAGCAAAGAGTTACACATTAGGTAAAGGTAAAATGTTGGAGCAATATATATTATGTTAGAGCAGAAATAAAACAAACATCAAGAGTAGTGATCTTGATCTCAGATAAACAAAACTAAAAATAGATCTCTTCGAAAGGGATAAGGAGGGGCGGCTAGGTAGCATAGTGGATAAGCACAGGCCTTGGAGTCAGGAGTGCCTGGGTTCAAATCCGGTTTCAGACACTTAATAATTACCTAGCTGTGTGGCCTTGGGCAAGCCACTTAACCCCATTTGCCTTGCAAAAAAAAAACCCTAAAAAAAAGAAAAAAAGAAAGGGATAAGGAAGGGAACTATATCTTTTTAAAAGGCACTATTAGCAAAAAAGTTATATCATTATTAAACATATATGTACCTGGTGGTATACTTTCCAAAATATTTTTTGTTAATTTTATTTTATTTAAGGCAATGGGTTAAATTACTTGCCCAAGGTCACACAGCTGGGCATTTGTTAAGTATCTGAGGCCAAATTTGAACTTAGGTCCAACTGACTCCCAGGCTGGGGCTTTATCCACTGCACCATCTAACTGCACCCAGCTTCCAAATTCTTAGAGAAGAAGTTAAATGAATTACAAGAAGACCTAGATGGAAAAATTATAATACTGAAGGACCTCAGCCTCCTTCTTTCAGAACTAGATAAATCAAGTCACAAAATATGCAAAAAGGAAGTTAAGGTGAATAAAATCTTAGAAAACAGAAATGGAAACAGCTAGGTGGCACAGTGGATAGAGCACTGGTGCAGGAATCAGGAGTACCTGAGTTCAAATCCAGCTTCAGACACTTAATAATTACCTAGTTGTGTGACCTTGGGCAAGCCACTTAACCCATTGCCTTACAAAAACCTAAAAAAAAAAAACATGGACATGATAGACATATGGAAAAAATTGGATTGGGATTGAAAATAATATACATTTTTCTGTGTAGTACATGGCATCTATACCAAAATCAGGCATGTACTACAGCATAAAATCCTTACAATCAAATGAAGAAAGACAAAAATAATAGATGCACACTTTTCAGATTATGATGCAAAAAAATTACATGTAATAAATTGCCATGAAAAGATAAACCAATTATTAATAAAAAACTAAACAACTTAATATTAAAGACTGAGTGGATCAAACAACAAAAATATAAATAATAATTTCATTTAAAAAATGATAAAATTGAGACAGCATAACAAAATTCATGGGATGCAGCCAAAACGGTTTTTAAGGGAAATTCTATATCTCAAAATACTTAAAAGAATGAAATAGAGAATGAGGAGATCAATGCACTGAATATGCAATTAAAAATGCTAGAGAAGAACAAAATAAAAATCCCCCAAAAATATCAAATTAGAAATTCTGAAAATCAAAGGAGAGATTAATATATTTGAAAGTAAGAAAACATTGATCTAATAAATAAAACTGTAATTTGTTTTTATGGGAAAAAGCAATAAAATCGATAAACCTTTGCTTTAACTGATTAAAAAAGAAGAAAGAAGACCACCAATTTAGCAGTATCAAAAATGAAAATGGTGATTTCCCCACTAATTTTCGGGGGAAATTAAAGAGTTAATCCAAAGAAATTTTACTCAACTGTATGCCAATAAATTTGATAACGTGAGTGAAATAGATAAATACTTACAATAATACAAACTGCCCAGATTAACAGAAAAGAAAATAAAATACTTAAATAACTCCATTTCAAAAAAAGAAATTGAAAAAACCATCAAAAAATTCGCTAAGAAAAAGTCTTCAGGTCCTGATTGATTTACAAGTGAATTCTACCAAACACTGAAGCAACAATTCATTCCACTTCATAAACTAGTTAAAAAGATAGGAAAATGAGTTCTGGCAAATTTCTTTTATGACACCAATATGGTCCTGATAAACCAGAAAGAGTCAAAACAGAAAAAGAAAATTATAGACTAATCTCCCTAATTTACATTGTTGCAAAAATCTTAAATAATATAGTAAAGTGGATAGAGCACTGGCCCTGAAGTCAGGAGTGCCTGAGTTCAAATCTGGCCTCAGACACTTAATAATTACCTAGCTGTGTGGCCTTTGGCAAGCCACTTAACCCCATTTGCTTTGCAAAAACCTAAAAAATATATAGTAAAGAAATTATAGTAACTTTTTTCTAGGATAATAACCATGATGCAGTAGGACTTCTACCAGTAGACAGGGATGATTCAGTATTAGAAAAACACTCACTATAATTAAACATATTGATAACAAAACCAACAGAAATCATATGATTATATCAATAGATGGTAAAAAGGCCTTTGACAAAATACAGCATCCATTCCTATTAAAAACAACAGAGAATATAGTAAATAATAAGCAACGTCTATCCAAAACATCCATAAATATTATATAAAATGTGCATAAAATAGGATCATTTTTAATAAGATCATGGGTGAAAAAGTGATGCCTAGTATCTCCAATACTATTAAGTAGAGTATTAGCTTTAGTAATAAGAGAAGGAAAAGAAGTTGAATGAATTAGAACTGGCATAGAGGAAGCAAAACTTTCATGTTTTTGCCGATGATATGATGTTATACTTAAAGAATCCTAGAAAACCATCTTTAAAAAACTACTTGAAACAATGAATAAATTCAGCAAAAGAGCAGGATATAAAATAAATCCACATAAATCATCAACATTTCTGTGAATGAACAATAAAGCCCAAGGGAGAGAAATTACATTTAAAGTAACTGCAACAGCATAAAATATATGGGAGTCTACCTTCCAAGACAAACTCAGAAACTATAGAAAACAGTTACAAGACACTTTTCATACTAATTAAGTCAGATCTAAACAACTGCTCAATTGCTCATGGTTAGGTAAAGCTAATATAATAAAATTGACGATTCTACCCAAATTAAATTAGTCATTTAGTGCCATAACTATCATACTGCCAAATAACTATTTTTCTATAGGAGGAAAAATAGTAAGAAAATTCATATGGAGCAACAAAGGTCAAAAGTAACAAAGGAACTGATGAAAATATATAAACAAAGGTGGCCTAGTACATTATGAATTGCAAAATAGATGATTTAATCAAAAAGTTTATACCAATTAAACCAATGCTGCCACAATTAGAAAGAAAATAGAAAGGTTGGAAAAAATTTTCACTGTTGAGATTCTGATAATGATCTCATTTATAAAATATATAGAGAATTGAATCAAATTATAAGATTACAAGTCATTCGCCAGTTGATAAATGGTCAAAGGACATGAACAGGCATTTTTCAAACAAAGAAATTAATGTAGTATATAATCCAATGAAAACATGTTCTAAATTATTACTGATTAGGTAATTGCAAATTAAAACAACTAAGAGGTACTACCTCATACCTATCAGATTGCCTAGGATGACTAAAAGGGAAAACAATAAAAGTTGGAGAGGTCGTGGAAGTATTGGGACATTATTGGATTGGTGGTAGAACTGTGAACTGATCCACCCAGTCTGGAGGGCAGTGGAATTATATCCAAAGAGCAATAAAACCAATCACTCCCTTTGAACCAGCAATACCAATACTAGACTTAAATTCAGAAGAAATCATGCTAAATGGGAAAAACCCACATGACCTATAATATTCGCAGCAACTATTTTTCTAGTGGCAAAGAACTGGCAATTAATCCGAAGTCCATTAATTAGGGAATGACTCAACAAGTTTTGATATATGAATATTAAAGAGTACTCTTCTTCTATAAGAAAACTTGAATGGTCATTCTCTAGAGGAGCATGGAAAGAATTACAGAATCTGATGTTGAGGAAAGGGAGCAGAACCAAGACATCATTGTACACATTAACAGCAACATTTTGAGATGATCAACCCTGATGTATGCAGCACTTCTCTACAATTCAGAAAGCTAGGACAACCCTGGGAGATCTGTTATGAACAACACCATGCACAACCAGCAAAAGAAAAAAAAAATAACAATATAAAAACTGCAAAATCTGAACAAATACAGTGTTTAAATTTTTAAATTTCTCTTACATTTTTCTTCCTATCTCATAGTTTTATTTCTTTTCCCTTAGTAAAAACTAAGAAAATAGCTAATATGTAAACATGTTAAACATAAATGTACATCTACAATGTTCCCTAGAAATTGGGAATTGTATATATATATATATATAATATATATATATATATATATATATATATATATATATATGGATGATTGTTTGAAAACTTTTATATCATAATTAGAAAAATACAAGAAAATATCAATAAAAACTCAAAAATTTTCAGTGGGTCCATGGACAGTTGGACAGTACTGAACAATAATTAAAATACCAATATTTAAAGAAAAAATAAAACTAAATTACCTTTAAAGTAACTGCAGACAACACAAAATACTTGGAAATTTGCCTTCCAAGCCAAACTCAGAAACTGTATGAATAAAGTCAGTTCTAAACAACTGGAGGAAAAAAAGACCTGAGGCATGGGTGGGCATTTCTTACAGCTTGGGACTAGAACTTGATTATTTTAATAAGCTGCTAAAATAAAATAAAACAAAATAGAAACAAAAATGAGACTGCAAAGGAAAAAGAACCCCAATATAGATAGCCACTATGGGGATAGTGAAGATATGGGTTCAATAAAAGATAGTGTAATCTCCTCCCCCCCGAAAAAGCACCTCCCTTTCAATATGAAATGTGAAATAGCCACAAAACTCCCAAAACATCTTAGAAGAATTTTTAATAAAAAACCTTGGAAATAAAATAAGAGAGATGAAGGAAAATGTAAGAAAAATTAAGACCAATCCAAGAAAATTGAGAAAATTATGAAAAGAAAGTCAACCTATTGGAAATAGAGAATCATAAAAGGAAGACTAATTCCATGAAAATGAGAATTAGACAAGATGAA
Source organism: Macrotis lagotis (assembly GCF_037893015.1). Classification (NCBI taxonomy): domain Eukaryota; kingdom Metazoa; phylum Chordata; class Mammalia; order Peramelemorphia; family Peramelidae; genus Macrotis; species Macrotis lagotis. The sequence continues at coordinate 92,291,279 of NC_133666.1, forward strand.
GCAAATAAACTTATAAAACACAAATAAGTAATTAAAAAAACAAAAGAAGGAAAATCATACAAGAGAATGTTGAACATCTCATCAGAAAAAGAACTGATCTGGAGAGAACAGATTAAGGAGAGACAATATGAGAACTCTATAACTACCTGAATTTTATGATAAAAAAAGAATTTAACATATGACAAGAAATTGTTAAGGGAAATTGCCCCAAACTTCTCTCTAAAAACATGGTAGAATAGAAATAGAAAAGCTGCACTAATCACCATCTAAAAGAGATCTCAAATGGAAAACTTACAGTAATACCGTAGTCAAAATTCAAATTACCTGGTTAGGGAAAATATATTGTAAATGATAGGAAAAATCAATCTAAAAATTACATAACTGAAATAAGGATTTCACAGGATTTAGTAGTTTCTATATTTTAAGTCCATAGGTCTTGGAACATTCTATTTTGTAGAAGAAAAAATTGGGCTTTTAGATCAGGATAATTTATCTCACAAAGTTAAGTATAATCCTGATTGAAAAAAGGACATTTAATTAATTTAAATCATGTCAGTTATTTATGGAAAAAAAGAGAAGAATTTAATAGAAAATTCAACATATAAGATCTGGTGAAATATATACAATAAACATTAAAGACAAATTATAATGGTTCAGTAAGGTCAAACTGTTTACTTCTTATAACTATCATCAATATTTGAATAGTTTGAAAGGTCTTGAGCTGATATCTGTTGGATGAGATGATTCTAAAATATAATACTATGTAGGGAGAGATAAAAATGAGTAATTATCTCTTACAAATTAGACATAAAAGCAAGTACTGCTATAGAAGAAGCAACTGGGAAGATTGACTGAAACAACATATGGACAATGTTAAAGACAATGCTATTCACAACCAGAGGAAGAGAAGCAAAAGAAAACAAAACAATCAAAAACAACTATTACAGAATCCGAATGAAACCTACATTATTTTTTTAAATTTTCTCTTATGCTTTTCTTTTCTATCTCATCATTTTATTTCTTTTCCCCTAGTCCTAATTCCTCAGAAAATAACTAATGTACAAACAGTTAAACACAAATGTATATGTACAGTGTTCACCAGACTTTACTGCTGAGGGGAGGAAGTTGGGAAGGGAGGATGGAAGGAGTTAATTTAATTTATAAATATGCAAGTGAATGAATGTTGAAAAACATTCTTTTCATAAATATATATATATATATATATATATATATGAAAGAATAAAATAAAATATCAAGTGGGGTAAAAAGAAGGAAGAATAGAATCAATGGGGAGGGTGGGAAGAGCAACACATAGATGTGGAATAATATAAAATTCTTCATGTAGAAAGAAATAAGTGGGGGGCTTTTCAAAGGAGTGTACATGAAATATAAAGAGTATGAAAGGATAAGTATGAAATTCTTAAAAATATAGGTAAATTAAGGTCATAGACTGAAGAGGATAAGGGAAGGAGATTATGGAATAGGAGGGCAGTTGGTTGTCCCACAACACACTTTTGAGGAGGGACAAAGTGAAAGGACAAAGAGAATAGAATAAATGGGAGTGGGGAGGAATGGATGGAGGGAAATACAGTTAGAAATAGCAAGTGTGGGAAAAAAATATTGATCTAACTTCTGTGATGGACTTATGATAAAGAATGTGATCCATCCCATAGACAGATGGTATCTTAACATAGACTAAAATGTATTTTTTTCTTTTTCTCTCACTTTATTTTTTTGTGAATTTTTTCTATCTTTGTGGGGTGGGGGGTTATCTTTACTTTTGAAACAAGACTATTGCAGTAATGTGAAAATAAATACTTTTTAAAAATGTGAACAAAGTATGCTTTGTTCTGCATTCAGAATCCATTTTTTTTGCTCAATTCACTCAGCCTCAGTTCATGCAAGCATTCCTGAAATCAGGTCACTCATGATTTCTTACAGAACAATAGTACTCTATAGTGTTCATATATCATAACTTATTTAGTCAATCTCCAATTGAGGGTCATCCTCTTTTTCTAATTCAAAAAGTTAATTTTTAAATGTCTCAAAATAAATTTCATTCTATTCATCATCAATCTAATTTTAATATATCAGACCTAATCAGAAATTACTGCTAAAGAACTGACACTTAAATCATTGAAACTAGTTTAGTACTGGACCTGAAATGAGTGCTTTGTATATTAGGAGGTACTACTATTATATGTTAGAATTTTCCATTATTACATATATATTTTTGTTCATTTATTTTCCAATTAAGTTACAGAAAGAGATTGTTGCTATTAGTGTTTATTATTCATTTCAGTCATTTATTATTCATGACTCCCATTGGGGTTTTCTTGTCAAAGATACCTAAATGGTTTGTCATTTTCTTCTCTAGATCATTTTACAGATGAGAAAAATGAAACAGAATTAATTGACTTTCTCCAGGTCACAAAAGTGCAAGTAATTGAGAACAAATTTTGATTCAGGTATCCCTGACTCCAGGTCTGAAATTAATTGGCATTAATTTCTTGAAAGGTTATGCTTCATTAATAGCCATTCTTGAAGAAATTTGATTAAATTCATTACAATTGGAGTCACCATCAACCAACATTCAGATGAAGCAAAAGTCAATCAGTTCATCATACACACTTTTGAGCACTGATTCTGGAAAGCTTGAATTTCGAGAATATTTAGGTCAAAGAAGAAAAAGATGTTCAATTTAATAAAATAAATTTGATGGTCTTCCTAGGAACATGATAGGAAATATAATTGCACAGATGAAATTACAACTTTTCTTAAACAGAAGGAATGATGAAACCATTTTTAACTATTTTGATTTATTAGAATTCTCTAACTGACTTTATGAAGAATAGACTTGATTATGGAAAGATGCAAGAAAATGAAATCATTTAAATGAAATTATAAAGTTTTAAATGATTCTCCAGATTTTTGTAGAATAATAAAGAATTAAAGTGTTCCAAAGACTGCAAAGATAAAACAGGCAAAAAAAATGAGTCATCATGATAACATTCTATTAACCAAAGTTGAAAGAACTTTTGTTTTAATAAATAATTTTTGATCTGAGGAGAAATAGCTTAACAATTAATCATATATCTGAAATAATGACATTTCATTTTTTGAATTAAGATTCAACCAATTGTGGGCAGCTAGGTGGTGCAGTGGATAGAACACCAGCCCTGGAGTCAGGAGTACCTGAGTTCAAATCCAGCCTCAGACACTTAATAATTATCTAGTTGTGTGGCCTTGGGCAAGCCACTTAACCCCATTACCTTACAAAAAAAGTGTGCTGTATGTGACTACTCTCTACCATGATCTTCCCTCTGCTCTATCATCTATACCCACCTCCCATGCCCCAAGCCATTCTCCCATCCCTTTCCTCTCTTTTTCCCTTTAGAGTAAGATAGATTTCTATACTCTATTGAGTATATATTTTTTTCCATCTCTAAGCCATTTCTGATGAAAATGAAGTATCCGTCATTCCCCCTCTTTCCCTTCCATACCATTGTAAAAGCTTTTTCTTGACTCTTTTACATGAAATATCTTTGCTCATTCTACCTCTCCTTTCCCTTTCTCCCAGTACATTCCCTTTTCACCACTGACTTCATTTTTACTATATGTTATCCCTTCAAATTCAGCTCCCACCTGTGTCTTGTCTATATATGCTCCTTCTAACTATCCTAATAAATGAGAAGGTTCATATGAGTAATCAGTACCATCTTCCCATGCAAGAATATTCACAGTTCATCATCATTAAATCCCTCATGATTTGATCTTCCTGTCCACCCTCTCTCTACTTCACCTGAGTCCTGTATTTGAAGATCAAAGTTTCTGTTCAGCTCTGGCCATTTCAATAGGAACATCTGAAATTCCCCTATTTTATTGAATGCCCATCTTTTCCCTGGGAAAGGATGTTCAGTTTTGCTGGATAGTTGATTCTCACTTGCAATCCATGCTCCTTTGCCTTCTAAAATATCACATTCCAAGCCTATGAGCCCTTAATGTGGATGCTTCTGAGTCCTGGCTAATCCTGCTTATAGCACCGTGATATTTGAATTGTTTTTCTCTGATGTTCATAATATTTTCTTTGACTTGGGGGTTCTGGAATTTGGCTATAATATTCAAGGGGGTTATTTTAGGGGGGATCTCTTTCTAGAGGAGATCAGTGGATTCCCTCAATTTCTATTTTACCCTCTGCTTCATGGATGTCAGGGCAATTATCCAGGAGAAATTCTTCAAAAAATGAAGTCTAGGTTCTTTTCCTGGTCATGGCTTTAAGGTAACCCTATAAATTTTAATTTTTCTTTCCTGGATATTCCAGGCCAGTTGCTTTTACATTGAGGTATTTCATCTTTTCTTCTACTTTTCTTCTTTTGGTTTTGTTTTTTTTTGTTCTTGATTTTTCTTGATTTCTTACAAAGTCATCAGCTTCCCTTAGCTCCATTCAACATTTGAAGGAGTTATTTTCTTCAGAGGACTTTCTTTATCTCCTTTTGCATCTGGTCAATTATGCTTATTTTTGCAAGACAATGGGGTTAAGTGCTGATCTGTGCTCTGGTATATGGATGACCACAGACCCTCCCCTCTCCCCTGGAGCTTTGAGGAGGGTCCCTGCTCTATGACAATGAGGGGTCACAGACTATGACCAGGGTCTGAATATGGACAAAGAACCAGAGTCCTGTCCCAGGGAAAGAGGAGAGACCTCGACAGTCTCTCCCCACACCATTACCATCTGTGGGCTGAATGTTCTGGAAGCAGCAGTCAGGAGGCTCCCTGCTGGTTGTCTCTTCAGGCCTGCCTCCATTTCCAGGGCCAGCTTGGGCTCCACACTCACTCTGGCAAAACTTTCCCACTGACTTTACAGGTAATCTGTGGTGATCCCTGGGTTAGGAGGCCTGGAAGTTGTCCTGCTGCCCCAGCCAGGCAACCTCAGAGTCTTAGTCATCTCATGCGCTGTTCTTGGGAACCTGGAGCTCATTTGCTTTGGTGTGGTATGGGCCTGGCTCTGCTGTGGTCCCTTCTAACCCCATTGGAACAAAGCATTCCCTGGATCTTTCACCTTATCATAGACCAGAAAATTGTTTCACTTATTCTTTCTATGGGTTCTGCCACACTAGAATTTTCTTAGAGTCATAATTTTAAGCATAATTTAGAGCAATCTGGAAGCTATCTTCTGGGAATTCTTGGCCTCCATGCCACCACCTACTATGTTCACATTTTAAAAACTTCTTTTATGTTTTTTCATCCTTTTTCATTTTTTTTCTCCTTAGTTCTTTCACAGCTTGACTAATACAGATATAGGCAAATGTGATTTTAAATGCACAGCCTTTCTCAGATTATTTGCTACCATGATAAGTGTGGTAGAAATTGAAAATGATAGGAAAATGTGGAGCTCAGAACCTTGCAAAAGGATGAATGTTGAAAACTACCTTTGTATGTAATTGGAAAAATAAATAAGGAAATAGTAATCTTTTTTTATTTTAGTTAGGATATTGCCAAATGATAATTAGAATGAATGATTTGAACAGTGTCAAATGAGGAATTTAGGAATAACTTCCTACAACTTCCTAGCTATTCAAACATTCTTTCCAGCATTGGAGACCAGACCAATAAGAATAAGATGCCAAAAAAAATCAGCTTTTAATACTGTTGTTGTTCAGTCCTATGTGAGGTCTGATACTTTTTGATCCCCTTTTGGGATTCTCTAAGCAAAGATACTGCCATAGCCTTGTGCAGCTCATTTTACAGATGTGGAAACTGAGGCAAGCAAAATGAAATTACTTTCCCAGGTTCACACAGCTAGTAAGTGACTGAGCAGATATGTGAACTCAGGAAGGTGAATCATCCAGACTCCAGGTCAAGAACTCTTCTGATGGACCCATTAACTATCCATACCCATAGTAACTGCTTAACAAAGTCTTCCTATCTAACTGATTGACTTCAAATCAAAAGTGGAAAATTCCTGAAATCAAACAGTCATGTGTTGGAAGTCTGTGGAGTCTGTGAGGAGGATGTGATGAACCACTGTTGAAGGCAAACTGAGGTTTTATTCACAAATTACCTTCTGGATGAAGCTTGGTTTCTTCAAATTTTCCCTTGGGAAGGAAAGCATTAATGAGTAATAACAAAAATATTTAGATGAGGTACCAATGACACTGTAGGGTGAGGCTCTCTCAATATTAATATTTAATTGAGGGACCAGTTATACAGTAGTGTGAGGCTTGCTTATTATGACTATTTAGATGAGGGACCAGTGGCAATGCACTGTGAGATCTGTTAAATATTAATATTACAATTAGGGACCAGAGACACTGTATCATGGGACCTGTTCAATATTAATATTTAGATGAGTGACAAGTTATTCTGTACTGTGAGGTGAGCTCAATATAAATTTTGAAATGAGGGAGCAGATTCCATGGAATTGAGATTAACTCAATGATAGTATTTACATAAGAGAACAGTTTACATGGTACTGAGCTCTACTTGATATTAATATTTAGATCAGGGACCAATGACACAATAGAGTGAGTACTGTTCAATATTAACATTGAAACAAGGGACCAGTCACACTGCAGTGTGAGGCCTGCTCAACATGAATGTTTAGATGAAGGACCAGTAACACTGTAGTGTGAAGCCTGCTCAATGCTGTCTGTGGTTTTATTCTCGTCTCCACCTCTTTCCTATTTGCTGTGAGAGAGTCCGAATTCCTATTTAACACTGAAGGAAGTCATTACTTGATTTACCTCTGAAATCACCCTTTTCATTTGACTCTCTTCTCCCTAGCTGAACAGCAAGAGAGCAATCAAATGTGAAAATGTCCAGTAAAATAGTGTGTTGAAAGGATTAATATATAATACCAGTTATAATGTCTGGAAGTATCACAAAAAGACTAGTGTTCCACTATGTTTTCAGTGAATTAGAAGATGCTGTTGGACATATAATGTCAACATAAACTCCTATTTATATAACCACATGATCTTTATTTATTCAATAAAAAATTATTAAACCACTACTAAATTTTCACTATTACTCCAGCTATTGCTGATGCAAAGATAAAAATAATTCAACTCTTGTCTTGGAGCAATATTGATCTTCTTGGCAGACTTCAATTGTTTTCAAGTAACAAATAACATTTTCTGTTAAGGAACTGATTTAAACCATGCTCTCATTGTTCAGCAAGTATCTTGAAAAATTGTAAATTTAACAATCAGTTGTTGGAAGCCTTTAGGAGCTGATTCCAACTGGTATGGCTTTTTATTCACATTTTGAGGCTTATTTCATAAACTACCTTTAATGTTCAAATCCACTATATTATTGTTTTCCCCCAGTTTTGCTTGTGTGAATGGAGAATTAATGTTACCTAGTACCAGCAACTATAGAGAGAAGCCTGCTCCATTTTCACTCTACTGCTATTATATCTTAAACTTTACCATGTCTCTTGTAACAAGATTGAGAGTGAAAAGGATAATTTGAATGTTGGCAATTTAGTTTGAATTTCTATTTCAGCTGAAAGAATTCATTATGTACTTCTGTTCAGAAAAGCAGGGTTTCATTTGTCTTCATTCTAACTTTTTAACTGCAACGGATTTCTTACAAGTACAAAACTCCTTTTAAAAACAAGCGTTAAAAAAAGGGAGTAAATGTAATACCAGGGTTTGGACATATGATAGCTGAGTAAAACTGTAATGATGGAATTGACCACAAGAGGACAGGTGTGCCTCAAAACACATATTAAAGGAACTTGCTATATTTTCATTGAACACCAGGTGTCAGAGAAAGACCATGTTATAACTCAGTTAATGGTTTAAAAGTCATTTCTTAAGCACTTATTATATTCCAAGAGTTTGCACTAGGTGCTGAAAATGCAAAGACAAAAAATGAGGCATTCTGCAGCATTAAAACATATTTATCTCTTTCATTGTCATCATATTATTAATTTAGAATCTCCTTGTTTGCTGATTTATTCCTTTATCAACTTATTTCCATTCCGCCTTTTGTAGTTAAACTCTTTGAAAAAGCTATCTACAAATGGTACTTTCAAATGCTTTTCAGTAATGGCTTTGTTGTTTTAATTTGCATTTCTCTAATCCATAATGATTTGGAGCATTTTTACACATGATTATATATAGCTTTAATTTCGTCATTTGAAGACTATTCATATCCTTTAACCATTTATCAATTGAGGAATGACTTGTAACCTTATAAATTTGATTTAATTCTCTATATATTTTAGAAACCAGACCTTTAACAGAACTCCTAGTTGTGAAGATTGTTTCCCAGCTTTCTGTTTTCCTTCTAATTTTGGCAGCATTGATTTTAGTAGTGCAAAACTGTTTTATTTTAATATAGTCAAAAGCATACATTTTGCAGTTTATAATGTACTCTCTTGTTTGGTCATAAATTTTCCCCTTTCCACACATCTGATAGATATTCATAATAGCTCTTTAAGTAGTAGCAAAGAAGTTAAAATTGAAGGGGTCCCCATCAATTGGGAAATGGCTAAATAAGTTATGATACATGAATACTATGGAATGTTATTTTTCTATAAGAAACTATAAATGGTTGGACAGTATCTGATGCTGAGCAAAGTGAGCAGAACCAAGATAACAAGGTTCACATTAACAAAAACATTGTAAGATGATCAACCTTTATGGATAACAAGGTAATAGATCATTTCTTGGTCTATTAATTTATCTATGGTTTCGCCCTTTATGTCTAAATCCTTCACCATTTCTTTTTTTTAGGCTTTTGCAAGGAAAATGGGGGTTAAGTGGCTTGCCCAAGTCCACACAGCTAGATAATTAACTGTCTGAGGCCGGATTTGAACTCAGGTACTCCTGACTCCAAGGTTGGTGCTCTATCCACTGTGCCACTTAGCCGCCCCTAACCCTTCACCCTTTCCACCTTATTTTCATATAAGCTATGAGGTGTGGATCTAGGCCTACTTTTTCCAATACTGTTTTCTACTTTTCCCAACTATTTTTGTCAGTGAGTTCTTATCCAAGAAGATGATGTTTGGGGGTTTGTCAAAAAGTATATTGCTGTAAATCATTTACTGTAGTTTCTTTTGAACCTATCCTAATCCACTGAAGCATTATTCCATTACTTAACCAGTACCAGGTAGTTTTGATGACTGCTGCTTTATAGCATAGTTTAGATTTGGTAGAATCAGACCACCTTCTTTTCCTGTTTTTCATCAGTTCCCTTGCTATTCTTGACCTTTTGTTGCTCCAGGTGAATTTTGTTACTATTTTTTTCTAGCTCAGTAAAATAGTTATTTGGTAGTTTGATTGGTATGGCACTGAATAAGTAACTTAATTTAGGTGGAATTGTCATCTTTATTATATTAGCACAGCCCTACCATGACCAATTGATATTTTTTCAATTATTTACATCTGATCTTATTCGGGTGAGAAGTGTTTTATAATTATGTCAAAATATTTCTGGGTTTGTCTTGGGAGGCAGATTCCCAAGTATTAATGATGTCTGTAATTAATTTAAATGGAATTTCTCTTTCTATCTCTTGCTCTTGGTCTTTGTTGTTCATATTTAGAAATGCTGATTATTTCTGTGTGTTTATTTTATATCCTGCTACTTTGCTGAATTTGTTAATTATTTCAAGGAGTTTTTAAATGGTTTTCTTAGGTTCTCTAGGTATACCATCATATCATCTACAAAGAGTGAAAGTTTTGCTTCCTCACTGACAATTCTGATTCCATTTCTTTTTCTTCTGTTATCACTATTGCTAGCATTTCTAATGCTATATGGAATAGAAATGGTGATAATGGGCATCCTTATTTCACCCCTAATTTTTTTGGAAATGCTTTCTATATCAAAAGTCCACCAGAGAAGTTGCTTCAATATTTTTTCCCACAGTTGGTATTATTCTCATTTTTTCTAGGGTAAGGTACATTAATATTCCCTACTCAGTGTGTATGCCATTTCCTCTCTGAGCCATTTCTGATGAGAATGAAGGCTCACTCATTTCCCCTTGCATTCCTCCTTTCCACTACATTGAAAAAGCTTTTTCCTGACTCTTATATGAAATTTCTTAGCTTCTTCTTTATCTCTTTTCCCTTTCTCCCAGCACTTTCCTTTATTACCCATTGACTTTCTCTTTTTACTATACTATACCATTATTTTCCACTCCTTCATATTTCCTATCAATATATGCTCCTTTTAACAGCTTTTATAAATGAGAAAGTTCATATGAGTTATCAACATCTTCTTCCCATGCAGGAATACGAAGCAGTTAATTATCATTAAATTCCTCATAGTTAGACCTTCCCATCTACTCCCTCCATGGTTTACCAGAGTCCTGTACTTGTAGATCAACCTTCTATTCAACTCTGGTTGTTTCAATAGGAAACTTTGAAAGTTCCCTGTTTCATCTTTTCCCCTGAAAGAGGAGGTTCAGTTTTACCAGGTAGTTGCTTCTTGGTGGTAAACCAAAATCTTTTGCCTTCCAAAATATCATATTCCAATCCCTATGAGCCCTTAAGGTAGATGCTGCCAGATCCTGTGTAATCCTGATCATGGAGCCTTGGTAGTTGAATTGTTTGTTTCTGGCAGCTTTTAGAAATTTCACTTTGATTTGGGAGTTTTGGAATTTGGCTATAATATTCTTTAGGGATCTCTTTCAAGAGGTGACTGGTGAACTCCCTCAATTTCTATTTTACCCTCTGCTTCTTGGATCTCAGGGCAATTTTTCTGTATTATTTCTTGAAAAATGAAGACTAGGCTCTTTTGCTGGTCATGACTTTCAGGTAGCTCAATAATTTTCAAATTATTTCTTTTGGATCTGTTTTAGAGGTTGGTTATGTATCCAAGGAGATAATTCACATTTTCTTCTAATTTTTGACTTTTTTGGAAGAGTTTTATTTCTTCCTGCTTTCTTGCAAAGTCATCAGCTTCCTTTAGTTCCATTCTGAATTTGAATGAGTTATTTTCTTCAGAGAGTTTTTTATCTCCTTTTCCAGATGGCCAATTCTGCTTTTTAAGGCATTCTTCTTCTCATTTACCTTTTGCTTTGCTTTTTCCATTTGACCTCAACTGGTTTTTAAAATATTATTTTCTTCAGTATTTCTTTCACCAAGTTGTTGATTTCATTTTCATGATTTGTCTACATTGCTCTCATTTCTCCTCCCAAATTCTCCTCCACCTTCCTTAATTGCTTTTCAAAGTCTTTTTTAAACTCTTCTATAGCCTTAGCCCATTTTCTATTTCTCTTGGAGGTTTTGAATATGGAAGCTTTGATTTTGTCATCATCTGAATACATGTTTTGATCTTCCATGGGACTACAGTAATTCTCTATAGTTAGATTCCTCTTTTTTGTTGTTTACTCATTTCCTCTGCCCAAGACTAATTTACAGGACTTACATGGCTTTTGTTTTTTTGGGGGGACACTACACTGGGACCTTTATTCATCCAAGGTCTTATGCTATCTTGGCTGTGTTTTTTTATGTAGGTGACTACAGCACTCCCATCTGCCCTGGAGCTGTAAGGAGAGGCCCTGCTGGGCTATCTTAGTATGGAAGCCCAAATTGCAACCTAGATATGAGTGTGAGCAAACTGCAGAGTCCTGTCCCCAGGGAGAGCAGAGAAATTTCTGTAGTCTCCCTAACCCCCTTACCATCTGTGGGCTATGCTCTGGTGTTACAGGTTGGTTTCTCCCAATTCTTGCTGCAGGTTCTGCAGCTTGTGCTCCTCTCTCCACACTCATTCTGGTGTAGCAGAATTATCTCATCACCTCTTCAAGATGTTCCCCGGTTGCATTGGGCCAGGGTTTTTTCCAACTCCCAGTCCTAGTGAAACACACCTTTCCTGCAGCACTTCTAAGTTATTGTGGACTGGGAAAATGTATCATTCAATCTTTCTGTGGGTACTGCCCCTTCTAAATTTTGGCTAGAGTTATAATTTGATGGCTTTTGGTGTTCCCTGGGGAAGGAGTTCCCGGAAATGCTGCTTTCACATTGCCATCTTGGCTCCACCCTCCCTTCCTTATCCCTTTTAATGAGATTTATTTTTGCTTTTTACTTAATCTGAGATCAAGATGGTTACCCCTGCTTTTTTATTCAGATGAAACAATATATTTTGCTCTATCCTTTTACCTATATCCTGTGTGTGTTTTTCTCCTTCAAATGTGTTTCTTGTAAATAATATATTGCAGGATTCTGGTTTTTAATCCATTCTGCTATCTGGTTCCATTTTATGGGACAGAACATCCCATTTACATTTATAGTTTAAGATTAATAATTCTTTTTTTCCCTCCATTCTATCTTTCTTCATTTATATTTATATCTTTCCTTTCCTCTTATTCCTCCTCACCAAATTTTTTCTCCCTTTCTCCTTCAACTTTTCTTTTAAAATTTAACTTTCACTTATATATTCACCTTCCTTTTTATCAATCGCTTCTTCACCTTATCTTTCCATTCCTGCAACCCCCGATTTTCTGTATATTAGTATATATGTTTAAACCCAGGTGGGAATTTATCACTCTCCCTTCTTTTCCTCTAAAATTACAAATATTTATAGCTGTGCACCTGGTGGGTTTTTTTTTATTACTCAAGTACTATTAATTGGGTAACATCAGTCACAGTTTGATTATTTGATTTTTTGATAAGTTCAAAATGTTATCAAAGTATCATCACAGATTGATTACCTGAATACTTGCTAAGCAACATTTTCTAAAATTACATCAAATTATGATTATAATCATTTTTTACCTTACCTCCTTTCAAGTACCCTCTAAGGACAAAGATTACTCCTCTTGATGCAAAGTATCATCCAAAGTCAAATCATGTCTTGAACTATTTGCACCCCTTCCCTCATGCCTAATTTCTCTCATACTTCACACTCACCTCCCCACCCAGTTTATTTAACCCCTTGTTCAGTGAAGCAAGGATTAAGTCAAAGCCTGATTTAATTAACTATAAGAATCTTAAACGACTCTAAGTACTGGGGGGTTCTGAAACTCTCACCTGAAGCATTACAAATGATTTTGAATTATGGAAGTCACTGACTCAGGACCATCCAATTTATAATGCCCTCATCAGTGAAAGTGCTTAGTACAGCATAATTAAAGTTGGTCAAAGGACAACGAGACACTTAAGTATAGCGTTAACACCCCAGGGCCTTTTGTCACAAACATAGGGAAGTCATGCTGGACCTCTTCAATGGAGGAAACAAGATCTAACTATACCCATACTCTTTAAGTTCAATCTTTTCAATTATATTCAACCCTCAAATTCTAAAAGAAGTAAAGTTCTGAAGAATTAGAGGTGTTATATCTTCCCTTTTAAGGTTGTGTACAATGTGATGGTCTTAGCCAACATTTGCTTTGTTTGGCTTTATGTTTTCTTCCTCTTTTCATTTACCTTTTTAAGCAAATCTAGAGATTGTTTGGCAATTTAATTCTCTGTTCAGTTGTGGTCTTTGTGTCAGGAAATTCTGGAAGTCCTCTGTTTTATTGCACATCCATCTTTTGCCCTGACAGTATATGCTGAATTTTGCAGGGTAGTAAATTCTGGGTTTTAATCCGAGGTACTTTGCCCTCCAATATTCCAGGTCTACCTGTTCTTCATTGTTGAGGCTGATAGATCTTCCATGAGTCTAATTGTGTTTTCTTTCTATTTTAATTGTTTTCTTTTTGCTGTTTGCAGTATTCTCTCTTTTATTTGAGAGTTCTGGAATTGGCTATTAAAAACCTTGGAGTTTTTATCTTAGGGTCTCTTTCTGAAGGGGTTCTGTATGTTCTTTCATTGGTTGTACTGTGTTTTTGTTTTAGCAGACTTGATCAGTTTTCCCTAATAATTTCCTGCATGATGTATTCCAGGTTATTTTTTTGATCTAAACTTTCTCTAGTAGTCTAGTTATTCATAGATTATCTCTCCTGGATCTATTTTCCAGGTCATTTGTTTTTCCTAATAGGTACTTTATATTTTCCTCAATTTTTTCAGTCTTTTTATTTTGTTTGATGAAATCTTCTAGTCTTGTAAATGCATTAGTTTCTATTCAATTCTAATTTCTAGGCTTTTATTTTCTTCAATTACCTTTTGTATTTCCCATTTTTTTCAGTATGTAAACTTTAATATGCTTTATTGAAGTTTGCTATTATCAGTTTATGTACACTATTCCTTCTTATCTTGTTCCGCTTGTGTTTTGGTTATTGTTTTTCTTTAATTTATTTACACATTACTAATATATTTTTGTTCAAGAGTAAACACAATACCCCTTCACCCACAAAAAATGCAAAACCTCATGAGAAATACAATAAAAGAAAGCGAAAAAATGTGTTTCAGTCTGTGTTCTAATATCATCAGCTCTGTCTCGGGTGGATGGATCACATACTTTATCATAAGTCTATCATAGTATTTACTTCCATATTTTTCCACAGTTGCTGTTGCTGATTGTAATTACTTTCATCCATTCTTCCCCACTACTATCTATTATAATTTCTCTCTCCTTTCACTCTGTCCCTCTTCAAAAATGTGCTGTGGGGCAGCCAAGTGGTGAAGCAGACAGAGCACCAGTCCTGGGTTCAGGAGGCCCCAAGCCTACATCCCACCCCCAGAGAGCTAGCAACCACCCAGCTGCATGGCCCTGGCAGACCACCTAATCCCAGCACCTTGCAAAAATTAAAAAAGAAAATGAGTTATATATTACCATCCTCTCCTATGTGGGGAAATCGCAGGAGTCAGCGCATCCAGAGTGCATTGGATAAGACTTGCCCTGGGGAAACCACCTTCATGATCATGGAATCTCCCCTGCCAGATAAGTATTTATTTTTTCTTTTGAAAGGTTTTGAAATCTCTGGTCAATTTTTCATAATTTTCCTGCATGACTCTCATTTTTTTCCATTTTTCTTCTTTCTTCTTTGATTTTTAAATTCTTTTTGAAGCTCATTGATGAGCTTTTGGATTCGAGTTTAATTCATAGACTCTTTTGAGACTTCCTTCCTGAGTGATTTTTCACTGATTTCTTCTTCCCACATGGCACTGTTATCATCTTTATTTATAAATTTATTTTCTATAATCGCTGCTCTTTAACCTTTTAGCTCATCTTTGTTGTTATACCTCTACTCCTGTGGTATAAGGAGTAGAGATCCAAGGTTTTTATGCTGGATCTGGAGTCTGATCCCTGACTTGTCATTGTATAAGATGTTGTTTGTACCAGTCCAGTCCTTACCTTTGTAGACATTTGTTTCTTCTTTTATGTACAGGTTCTGACTTAGCAGTGGTTTCTTCCTGACCCAGTCCTGTATTTTGCCCTGGTGTTCCCAGGGTTCAGACTGTGCTTGGAGTTGGCACCCTTCCTGCTGGATTGCTATCTAGTTACCAGACTCTCTGTTCTTGTCAAACTGTTGGCACCTTGAATGCATTGTGAATAAAAGTCTCCCACTGACTTTCCCACTTTCCCACCTCCTGCACTTTACTTCCCCCTTTCCCCTAAAAGATACAGACCTTCACTAAAGATCCCACATGATGTCTACCACTAAAAACTTCTTTGTATATTCTCTTTTTCTTGGTGGGATCTATAGTTTGAATGCCAGTGCAGAGGTTTCATTTATCTTTAGTAGGGAAAAGCTCTGGGAGCATGTTAGTGTAATCTTAGCTCCTCCACAGAAGTATGGAGAACATTTAAAAAAACAAACTGGATAATTATGATTACATTAAATTAAAAAAGTTTTTTGCACAAACAAAATCACTGCAACTAAGATTAAAAAGAATGCAGTAATTAGGAAACAACTTTTACAAATAGTGTTTCTGACAAAATATATTTCTAAATATATGGAGAAGAGTTGAATTTATAAAAAAAAGTCATTCCCCAATTGATCAATGGTCAAAAGGGAATTCCCAGACCAAGAAATCAAAGTAATGTGTAGTCACGTGATTTTATTTAAAACAGTTAATATCAGCATAGAATTTTTTCAGCTTTCATCCTTTATTCAAAAGCCAAAAATTTGATTTCTCTCTGAGAGTCTGCTAAATTAACACTGTGTTCACTTTTATAACTGATGAGTTTCTATCAACTCCAAAGATGAGCACATCCTGAACCAAATCAAATATGGGTTCATTATCCAAGAAAGATTTTATAACTTACCTTTTGATTTATAGTTCTAATATGCACAAGGAAACACACATACACATATACATATATAAATAATATAAACTTAAACTTACCTTAAAATTCTTATTACAAATGCTTCAGAATCTATTCAGAGTTTAGTTAAATTCTGATAAATCATTCTCAAAATATTTTCACATTTTTCCTATCTTGTATGACAAGGAATAAGGCATTTCTTTTCAAGTTTAAAATGCAAATTTTTAAATATATTTGGCTTCCGATATAATTTGCAGTCAAATTCTGAATGTCCATAATATACCTTTCAAATCAATAGATCATTTTACATAAAATAATCCTTAATTTTTAACTTGTATAGTTTTTTAACTACCAATCAACAATAAATTAACAAGCTCTCTGTTATTTTTGAATCACATTTTCTTAAAAGAAACTTTGCTTTATAAAGAAAACCCTTCTGTAGAGAGGGAAGGAAGGAGGACAGACTCCAAGTGAATGAAGTTGGTTTACAGCATGATTACCAGAGGCAAAATTTAAAAATGAAAAGCCCTTTCTAACCAAGGTAGAAATGGGAAAGATAGACTCTCTCTTCAGAACCACAATTTCTGGTTTAATATAATCCTTGACATCCAACGTGGAGAAATTCTAATTTTTCCTCCATTTTATAGCTGAAAAAAATCATAGAGTCAAAATGATAGGTGACTAGAAGCCACTTTTTTACAGAATAAAACAAATAAAACAAAAACAGATTTGGCCAAATCAGGATGGAGAAAATTCAATAGAAAACTGCCATAACCAGTAGAATCACAGAAAAAGACACAAAAACAAACCAGATATTTAGAAAAGCAACAAATAAACACATGTACCTGAACAGATATACACACAAATAAAAGGGAGGGTTAATTGAACAAAGTGTCACATATTGGGGTGCTAAAGATTCAATTCTACAAATGAAAGACAGACAACACAAAGGGAGCCCATGATTGGCTTTCATTCTAGAAGACTCCAAAGACATAAATAGAGTGCACCTCTGAATAAATTCTTACTTTAGAGGGATGCCTAAGGTCTTTTGGCCTTACCCTAAGGCCAAAACCAAGAAAATTCCTACCACAAAAAATAGATGAGAATTTCCATTAAACTCCAAGGTCATTTTCAGAGAATATTTTTTTTAATAAATGGTCCATAATTACAAAAAAAAAAAACTTAGCCTGGAGTGATTGATTAGCTTTTATTAACTTTCCTGCAAGAAAGGGTGGTCTCCTTTAATAGAAAAAAGGGGAAGTATATAGTAAAATATGCATAGATCTCTCCCTTGCAGTGATCAGAGATCCTAGGTCTACCCAGGACTTGTTAAATCTGGTTTTGGGCCTCCCCTTGGATGAGGCAACTTAGTCCTGTGTGAGGAGACCTCATCTAGCTTAGTGATTGGTCAGGATCATTTCTTTATTTTTTTTAGGTTTTTTCAAGGCAAATGGGGTTAAGTGGCTTGCCCAAGGCCACACAGCTAGATAATTATTAAGTGTCTGAGACCAGATTTGAACCCAGGTACTTGTGACTGCAGGGCCAGTGCTGGATCATTTCTTTTATCACTTTTCCCTTTGTTTCACCTTCATAGTCCTGCACCCAGGTTGCTGTCGTTTCAGCCTACCAAATAAACCAGAACTCTAGCTTTTGTAGAATTTTTAACTAACAGTCTCCTCTTACATCCTGTGGAACCCAAATATCATATAATTCCTCACAATACTTCAAATTCATACAAAGCAAAGTAAAGATTTGAAAGCAGAGCAATTGAGTTGAAACATTGGAGGACTAACTTTATTTCAAGACCAGTTTTAACTAAGCTCAAAGTCTAGATATTTTTTAAGGGGTTCCATATCCAGAGTAGTAAAAAGGGATTTTACGCCCTTTGCAAGACAAAATTGTCTAATCCCGCATCTGTCAACTAAAACATGGGTTTGGAATAGAACAAGGATTTGAAAAGTTACAGACCTCTTTCCTTACAAGGAACATGTCTGGGTAGAGACCCAGGACCTGTTCCTCTTAAAAATTCCTGTCATGTCCTCATGTCAGGGAAGAAAAACTGTGAACCTTAAAACTGTAAACATTAAAATAAAACAACAGAAAATATAGGTTAGAAATGAAGCTTTTTCTCTGAGATTTACCATTGACCCACAGGTGGAGGCCATCTGTCCAAGATAATCCCCTTGAACTGAGAGGTGTGGAGGTAATTTAAGTAAAAGCAAAAATGGGGGAAATTGTCATGGTAACATGACAATGAGCATTGCAAACTCTTAAATACCTCACCTGCTCCTCAGAGACAGTAGTATCTGAGGAATTGTTATCTCTTCCTGGAATTTAAGGTTGAAGACAGAACAAGACTTCTAGTATCCTGATCCTGAGTTTGCAATTAACATGGGGAAATACCCACAGGTCTTGACTTTTCACCTAGTGACAAAGGTGAATGAGACATGAAGCCTGAGTATTGTTTAAAAAAATCAAGAACTCAGCATTTTTCAAAGAAATATAGTTGTAAATTTTTTTTATTAATAGTAGTATAGTCTGACAATGAAAATGTTCATCACTGCACTGAGTATAATGTGCCAGTTTTCTTCCCAAATAAGACTGAAGATCTGATTAAAATCAAGTACAATATGAAATAGGGGGTACATGGTCAGATACCTCTTGAGATATGAATGATGCAGGGGAAAGATAAAGAAAATTGTGAATGTAACAGAAAAATTGAGTGGAGATGTAAATTGACTACCACCTACTCTTTCTTTCTTTCTTTCTTTCTTTCTTTCTTTCTTTCTTTCTTTCTTTCTTAAATTTTTGCAAGGCAATGGTGTTAGGTGATTTGCCCAAGATCACACAGCTAGGTAATTATTAAGTGTCTGAGACCATATTTGAACTCAGGTATTCCTGACTCCAGATATAAATTGACTACAATGGAAAAGATTAGGGAATTATGACTATAATAGAAACAAAATTTGTAATCATAAAGGCTGCTAATGTTATCAAATAGGGTACATATTCCCATTCTTGATGTCAGTGGATTAACATTAATTCATTTTTTAATGTAAAATTTGAATCCTGATTTTCTTAGTCTTCACCCTCTACCTAATACTGGTCAGGTAAAGGGGAAAGGAATCCCTCTTTTGCCCTCAGGACGAGGAAAAACCTAAAAAAATCTGGGTGAGACTAAACTCAGAGCCACCAGTCTTCTCTGACTTATTGGCCCAGTCAAACTCAGGTTGACTCCTCTTTTGTCTCTGGCTTTCTATACCTACCATTTTCTTGTGTGTTGTAACTTCTTTTAATGCATTTTTATTTTCTTTCCACCCTTGCTTTCCCAAGTCTTACTAATTATTCCTCATAAGCAGAATTAAGTTCAAGTAGCCAGGGGCTACAAAATGGTAAGCCAACCAGGAGACTCTGCCCAGACTTGGGAAACTGGATCAAGCTCCATAGGTGAGAAACACGCCCCTTTTATTAGATCCTAGATTTGTAGAAAAGTATGAAAAATGTTGGACCTCTAGCCCTCCTGCTTTCCCTTTTGTCTGGAAAATGGGAAAAGGTTGAGTTTTGTGGGGAGTCAGCTAAGCTGATCCCATGTACTGTTTTGCAGTAGCCCTGGTGCGGGCTTGCCTGTGTTGTTCAGACTGACCAGAGAAGGCAGTTATGAGGTGTGTTTGGTTTATACCCACTGTGGAGTGAAGGTTGTTAATGAAGGACATTTGGTTTAATTATAACAGAAGAAAAGGAGGCATGAACATTCTCAGTGAATTATATAGTTTCAAAGAATTATAAAAAAAAGTGTGAACAAAGATTTTAATTCATGTCATCAAGATCAGATCCCTAAGGGACATAACAGTGTTTCATACAGATCCTTCACAGCCCCCTTCACTGTCCCTTCTCTGTCTCTCTATTCTCTTTTATGCCCATTTTCCTCTATCTCATATTTTCTTCTCCCACCCCAAGTCAACAGGGATATTAGTTATTAGCACAGGCTTAATTAAAAGATAAAATCTGAGTTTCCTAGTTCTAGAAAAAGTTATCTTACCCTCCCATTTTTCCCCCTTAACTAATTGACCATGAGGCTTCTCAATCAATCTGCCCATTCCTGCCCCCCAAGGGTGGGACTTTATCGGCCCAGTTAATGTCTTTGGGGAATGGGGCTTAGAATTGAAAAAAAAAAAACACTTGTAATCTAAGAAAGACAAGGTCATTTTCCTGTCTCCTTCCCAAACCAGGAAGAAGACATGAGAGTACCCTTATTTTAAACTATGGGGCTTTAAACTTTTGGGGGGATCTTCTTCTTCCTGCAACGAAGCATGCATTCCATCTGAGCCATAGGTTTGAGTTTTGAATTTCTAGAAAGGAATATTTTCCTCCTCCCTCCCCCCTTCCTCTGCAGAGTGTGGGGGAAGTAGATAATGAGAGAGAGCATTTCAAACAGAAAGAGAGAAAGAGAGTTCTATGCAAAGGTAATTTCCAGGAATCAGATGTTTTACTAATCAAATCTAATTCCTTCCAAGAAGCCAGGGAGTGGGGAGGGGTGTACCATATTTTCCCCATGTTTTAACTCCTAAACTTCTAGATAGGCCAAACTTCAATTGAACATATGCCAAATGGCCCTTATTGCTAGGTCCTGCTCTTGAGCCAAGACCACTTATTTTTGGAGGGAGAATGAGAGGAAGAAACAAAGTTTTTGAGCAAGAAATATAGTGTTAGGCATAATTTCCTTAAGCTAAGAAAATTGAAATAACAAAGTTAGATTTATAAATGAAATTTAATTCTCTAGTATCTTACCAAAACCCATGGGTGGATGGAATCCTTGCTAATACCAATGCAGAACTCACAGAATAATCAATATTTATAAAATTTAAAAAGGATCATAAAATTTTGGTGATCAGTCAATCAGGTTACACATTTGTACATAAAAGTGCCATTGATTACTTTATGATTCTCTAACCCATCCATAAGGTCTGATCCATGTCAGAACTGAAAAAGATCCAATTAGAAAAAGGACTACTGTCTCCTCTTCGGAACGATATTTTATGCTATTATTAGATATGGTATGGACATATAAAGCATTGGAGCTTCTTCCTTTTCAAAATGTCATAAGTACAAGAATTTATTCAGTCTCTTATCTAGGTAACCAAAGTACTTTCCTACCTTCTCAGGATGGATTTTGATTGATTGTTTACACAACTTTTACAGTAAAACTTGCAGATGTAATTATAGGAGGACTAAGCTATCCCACACAGGCAGAACTTGTCTTCAGATTTATAAATAGATTCACAGATCTTGTGGAGGGGCAGAGACAAATACTCCAAACTTACAGGCCACAATTAGAGGCTGATAGATCAACCTTTGTTCAGAAATATTTAATTATAAATTAAAGAATATCTGATTAGACAATGGAAAGAGAGAAGGGAAATAAGGGAACTGAATAGAGAGATGAGAGAAACAGGGAAGTAGAGACAGAGACAACAAAAGAGTAAGAGAGACAATGGCAGAGATAGCAAGAGAGACAGGAAGACAAGAACAAGGACAGTAAGAGAAAAAGCAAAAGAGAAAAAGAGAAAGAAAAGTCCCTACTTGGAGCTGATTCTTTGTCTTTAAACCCACCACAGTCACTGATAGGCTTGCCCCTCCCGCATTTCCAGTTTACTATACCTGGTACTTCAGTAGTTCCCACACTAAGTCTGGGATACAATTTCTAAAAAAGACATAAATTGAACAAAATGGTAATTGCAATGCCAGATATGAGAGAGGGACTCCAGGCTACCATGGAAGAATTTCTTTCTGAGGAATTTGAGAGAATTTTAGTGGACATTTTACTCAATAGTTTCCCTGAGAGAACCTTCTTCTCACCCTGGAGATGTGGAATTTCCTCAGTACCTACTGTTTCTCCTGAATCTTTCTTCTGTGCTTAAAGTATGCTTCTAGTCTGGAGAAGAACACACTTTTTAAGAGGATACCCCCACTTTAATGGGGAAGAAAGGCTTTTTTTTAAAAAAAAAGTTCTTTCTTACAAATAACCCTGGGAAATAGACCAACATTTCATACCCTATATGAAGATAAGAACAAAATAGGCACAGGATTTAAACATAAAAACAATATTATAAGCAAACTAGGAAATCAAGGAATGGTTTACCTGTCAGATCTATGGAAAGGGAAGCAGTTTATGATCAAGGAAGAGATGGAATCATTAAAAACAAATTAAATAATTTTGAATACATTATATTAAAAAAATTGCACAGACAAAACCACTGTAACCAAGATCAAAAGAAATGTAGTAAATTGGGAAACAATTTTTACAACTAATATTTCTGACAAAGGACCCATTTCTTAAATATATAGAGAACTGAGTCAAATTTATAAAAAACACAACCCATTCCCTAGTTGACAAATGCTCAAAGGATATGTTAAGGCAATTTATAGATGAGGAAATCAAAGCTATCCATGGTCATATGAAAAATTGCTCTAAATAATTACTTATTAGAGAAATGCAAATTAAAACATCTCATAGGTACACATTTCACATTATCTCAGATTGGTCAATATGACCAGAAAGGACAATGATCAATGTTGGAAGGGAAATCTGGGACACTAGTACCTTGTTGGTGGAGCTGTGAACTCATCCAACCTTTCTGGAGAGCAATTTGGAATTACAACCAATGGGCAATAAAAATATGCATACCCTTTCATCCTGCAATATCACTACTGGGTCTATACCCTGAAGAGCTCATGAAAAAGGGTAAACACATCACTTACATAAAATTATTCATAGTAGCTCTGTTTATGGTGGCAACGAATTGGAAATTCAGTGAATGCTCATCAACTGAACAAATTGTGGTATATGTATATTATGCAACACTACCCTTCTATTAGAAACCAGGAGTGATGAGATTTCAGTGAAGTCAGAAAAGACTTGCATGAATGCTGCTGAGTGAGATGAGCAGAATGAGAACATTGTACACCCTAACAGCAACATGGACCTGTTCAATCCATCCCTGCAATAATCAGAGAAAATTTTAGAGTACCTGCAATGGAGAATACCATCTGTATCCAGAGGAAAAACTGTGCAGATTAAGAAGATACCAAAGTCTATTACCTTCAATTTTTTTTTAAAAAGTGTCTTATGTATCTCATAATTTTGCTATCTTTAAAATCTTATTTTCTCCTCAAGGATATGATTTCTCTCTCAGTATATTCAGTTTCAATCAATTTATAGCATGGAACCAATGTAAAGATTATCAGGTTGCCTTCTGTGGGGATTTGGGGGGAGGGTGGGGGAAAAATTATAAAATTCAAAACCTTATGAAAAATGGGAGGTAGAAACTGCTAATGGATACAATTGGGAAACAAAATATTAATTAAAAAAAAAAACAAATAACCCTGGGAAACAAAAAGCATCAAGGCAAAAAATACATTTAAAGAAGTAAAATAGGCTGGGCCAGCTAGGTGGCATAGTGGATACAGCACCAACCCTGGGCTCAGGAGAACCTGAGCTCAAATTTGGTCTCAGACCCTTAATAATTGCCTAGGTGTGTGACTTAGGCAAGTCACTTAATCCCAATTATTTAAATAAATAAAAAAAATTAAAAGAAGTAAAATAGGTATTTTATTTCTTTTTAAAAATTGTTTTTTTCTGTGATTTATAAGAGAACATAGAAGATATAAATTTAAATTTTTTAAACTTATTTATTTATTCATTATTTTCCATCCATATGCACATGTGTATATATATATATATATATATATATATATATATATATATATATATGTGTGTGTATATATTAGTTTTTTTTTCAAGGCAATGCAGTTAATTGGCTTTCCTAAGGCCACACAGCTAGGTAATTATTAAGTGTCTGAGGCCAGATTTGAACTCAGGTACTCCTGACTCCAGGGCTGGTGTTCTATCCACTGTGCCACCTAGATGACCACCATTTATATTTTTAAATTGCAAAATTTCCCTCCACTTTCCATTCCCACTCACCTCCCCTCAGTGGTGAACAGTCAGTTTAGCATTGTACAGACATATTTTTGATAAACATGTTTACAGATTATTTTTACTATGAGGAATTAGGATTAAGGAAAAGAGATAAATAAGAGATAATTTTTATAAAGTATTCATCAGGTGTGTGTGTGTGTGTGTGTGTGTGTGTGTGTGTGTTTGTTTTGGTTTTCTTCCTCTGAATGAGGATTATATTCTCCATAGGCCTAATACAGTTGTCCTAGCTCTTTGTAATGCTCCGAAGATCTACTTCCATTAAGGCTGTTCATGTCACAATGTGAATGTTGATGTGTATATTGTTCTCTTCGTTTTTTTCCCTTTGCTCAGCATCAGATCCCATAAGTCATTTCATGCTTCTCTAGAGTTCAACTATTTATGGTTTCTTATAAAACAATTATATTCCGTAATATTCATGTACGATAACTTTTTAACCATTCCCCAATAGATGGGCATTCACTCAATTTCCAATTCTTTACCACTACAAAAAGAGCTGCTATGAATATTTTGAAACACATAGGACTTGTCCCTATTTTATAATTTCTTCTGGATATAATCCTAGAATTGGAATTTCTGGTTTAAAGGGTATTAACAATTGGATTGCTCTTTGGGCATTGTTCCATACTGTCCTAAAGAAAAGTTGGCTCTGTTCACAACTCCACCAGCAATGCATCAATGTCCCAATTCTCCCACATTTTCTCCAATACTAATCATTTTCCCTTTTTCTCATTTTCACCAATCTGATAGATCTGAGGTTATACCTCATTGTTGCTTTAATTTGCATTTCTCTAATCAATAATGATTTTTAATATTTTTTCATATGATTATAGAGCTTTAATTTCTTCATTTGAAAACTGTTCATATATTTTGACCATTTATCAATTGGGGAATGACTTGAGATCTTATAAATTTGATGCAATTCTCTGTATCTTTTAGAAATGAGACTTTGAAACTAGTTTGGAAGATTGTTTCCCAGTTTTCTGTTTCCCTTATAATTTTGGCAGCATTGCTTTTATTTTTATTACTGCAAAAACTTTTCCATTTAATATAGTTAAAATCATTCATTTTACAATTTATAATGTGCTCTGATTCTTGTTTCATCATAAATTTCTCCCCTTTCTATATATCTGATAGAGTATTTCTTTCCCTATTTAGGTATCTATGGTGTTGCTCTTTTCGTCTAAATTCTGGACCTATTTTGACCTTATTTTGGTATAAGGTATGAGGTGTGGATCTATGCCTGGTTTTCACCGTACTATCTTCCAGTTTTCCCAACAATTTTTGTCAGATAGTAAGTTCTTATCTCAGAAGCTGAAGTCATTGGATTTGTCAAATAGTAGATTTCTGTAGTCATTTACAGCAGTTTCTTTTGAACTTCTCCTAATACACTGATACATTACTCTATTTCTTAATCAGTACCAGGCAGTTTTGATGACTACCACTTTATAATATAGTTTTCAATATGGTAGAGCTAGGTCACCTTCCTTTCAATTTTTTCATCAGTTCTCTTGCCATTATTGTCCTTTTGTTGCTCCAGATGTATTTTGTTACTAGTTTTTCTAGCTCAGTAAAGTAATTATTTTGTAGTTTGATTGGTATGGCACAGAATAATTTAATTTGAGTAGAAATGTCATGTTTACTATATTAGGTCAACCTATCCATGAACATTTGATATTTTTTGAATTATTTAGATCTGACTTTATTTGGGTGAGGAGAGCTTTATAATTGTGTTCATATAGTTTCTAGGTTTTTCTTGGGAGGTAGATTCCCCAGTATTTAATGTTGTCTACAGTTATTTTAAATGGAATTTCTCTTTCTATCTCTTGTTCTTGGACTAAATAGAAATTGTGATGATATGTGGGGGGTTTTATATCCTGCTATTTTGCTGCATTTGTCAATTGCTTCAAGGAGTTTTTTAGATGATTTTCTCAGGTTCTCTAAATATAGCAGCCTATTATCTGCAAAGAGTGAAAGTTTTGGTTCCTTATTGACAATTCTGATTCTTTCAATTTCTTTTTTTTCTCCTATTGCTACTGCTAGTATTTCTTTTATTGTTTTTTCAGTGAAGGATCTAGATTTTTTATTTTATATTATTACAAGAATTTTGTTATAAGAGTAAACATAAACCCCCCTCTCCCCTCCAAGAAGATGAGAAACCTCAAGAATAGAGAGAGAGAGAGAGAGAGAGAGAGAGAGAGAGAGAGAGAGAGAATGTACTTCAGTCTATGTTCAGATTCCAATGCCTCTGTCTCTGGGGTGAGTTCTTTTCTTTATCGTAAGTCCACTAGAGAAGTTGCTTCAATATTTTTCCACAGTTGCTATTCCTAGGTGTATTTCCCTCCACTCTATTCCTCCCCACTCTAATTTATTCATTTCTCTCTCTCCTTTCATCCTGGCACTGTCCAAAAGTGTATTGTATCTGAGTACCCTCTACTTCAGTCTTCCTTCTCTTTTATCATCTATTCCTCTCTTCCCTTCCCCCATTCCCCCTTATCCGGTACCTTTCTGCTTTTTTTCCAGTTTTTTAGGGTTTTTTGCAAGTCAAATGGGGTTAAGTGGCTTGCCCAAGGCCACACAGCTAGGTAATTATTAAGTGTCTGAGACTGGATTTGAACCCAGGTGCTCCTGACTCCAGGGCCGGTGCTTTATCGACTGTGCCACCTAGCCTCCCCCTATCACTTTCTTCTAATTTTTCTCTAGGGTAACAGAGATTTTCTCACCCCATTAAGTGTGTATGTTATTTCCTTATTTCCTTTCTGAGCCATTTCTAATGAGAATGAAAGTTCATTCATTCCCCCTTCTTTGTCCCCTTTACACTCCATTGAAAAGCTTTTTCTTGACTCTTATGTGAAATTTCTTAACTTCTTCTTCATTTCCTTTCCCTTCCTCCCAGTACTTTCCTTTATCACCCATTGACTCTGTCTTTTTACTATATTATACCACTATATTGTGCTCCTTCCTATGCCCTGTCTATATATGCTTCTTCTAATAGCTCTTACAAATGAGAAAGTTCATTTGAGTTATCAATATCTTCCTCCCATGAAGGAATACAAACAGTTTGATATCATTAAATTCCTCAGAGGTAGTCCTTCTCATCCACTCACTCTATGGTTCACCAGAGCCCTGTACTTGGAGATCAAATTTTCTGTCCAGCTCTGGTTGTTTCAATAGGAAAGTTTGAATGTCCCGTTTCATTAAAAATCCATCTTTTCCCCTGAAAGATAAGATTCAGGTTTGCTGGATAGTTGCTTCTCAATTGTAAACCAAGATCTTTTGCTTTCTGGAATATCGTATTCCAATCCCTACGAGCCCTTTATGTAGATGCTGCCAGATCCTGTGTAATCCTGACCATGGAGCCTCAGTAGTTGAATTGTTTGTTTCTGGCAGCTTTTAAAATTTTCTCTTTGATTTGGGAGTTTTGAAATTTAGCTATAATATTCCTGGACGTTTTTCATTTGGGATCTCTTTCAGGAGATGACTGGTAAATTCCCTCAATTTCTATTTTACCCTTTGCTTCTAGGATCTCAGGGCAATTTTGCTATATTATTTCTTGAAAAATAAAGTCTAGGCTCTTTTCCCAGTCATGACTTTCAGGTAGCCCAAAAATGTTTTAATTATTTCTCCTGGATGTCTTTTTGAGGTTGCCTTCTTTCCAATAAGATATTTCACATTTTCTTCTAATTTTTGGCTTTTTGGAGGAGAGTTTTATTTCTTCCTCTTTTCTTGCAAAGTCATCAGCTTCCTTTAGTTCCATTCTGCATTTAAAGGAGTTATTTTCTTCAGAGAGTTTTTTATCTCCTTTTCCAGCTGGCCAGTTCTTCTTTTTAAGGCATTCTTCTCCTCATTTTCCTTTTGTTTTGATTTTTACTTTTTTCCTCAACTGGTTTTTAACATATTTTCTTCAGTATTTTTTTTTGTATTTCTTTCAACAAGCTGTTGTTTTGTTTTTCGTGATTTTTCTGCATTGCTCTCATTTCTCCTCCCAATTTTTCCTCTATTTCCCTTAATTGTTTTTCAAAGTATTTTTGAGTTCATCCATAGTCTAACTCCATTTTTTATTTCTCTTGGAAGTTTTCGATATGGAAACTTAGATTTTGTCATCATCTGAGTACATGTTTTGATCTTCATGGGACTAAAGTAATTCTCTATGGTCAGGTTTTTCTTTTTCTGTTGTTTACTCATTTCCTCTGTCCAAGACTAATGCACAACACTTATAAGGCTTTGGGGTTTTTAGGGGGACACCACACAGGGACCTTTATTCCTCCAAGGTCTTATGCTATATTGCCTGTGCTTTGATATGCAGATGACTACAGCACTCCCCTCTGCCCTGGAGCTGTAAGGAGAGGCCTTGCTGGGCTATCTTAGTATGAAAGCCCAGATCGCAACCTGGATCTCAGTGTGAGCAAACTGCAGAGTCCTGTCCCCAGGGAGAGCAGAGAAATTTCTGCAGTCTCCCCAAACCCCTTACCGTCTGTGGGCTGTGCTCTGGAGCTGCAGGTTGGTTTCTCCTATTTCTCACTGCAGGTTCTGCAGCTGGTTCTCCTCACTCCACACTCACTCTGGTGTAGCAGAATTATCTCATCACCCCTTCAAGATGTTTCCAGATTGCATTGGGACCGGGGCTTTTTCCAACCCAAGGTCCTGGTGAAACATAACTTTTTTGCAGAACTT
The DNA here is from genome assembly GCF_037893015.1 of Macrotis lagotis. NCBI lineage: Eukaryota > Metazoa > Chordata > Mammalia > Peramelemorphia > Peramelidae > Macrotis > Macrotis lagotis. Next base: position 92,320,050 of record NC_133666.1, read on the forward strand.
GTAAGTTACCATTGACTATGAAAATGTATGAGTCTTTCTGTGGGTTCTACCCCTCTAAATTTTGGCTAGAGTCATAATTTGATGGCTTTTGGCATTCCCTGGAGAAGGAGTTCCTGGGAAATGCTGCCTTTACGCTGCCATTATGGCTTCACCCACTTACTGCTAGCATTTCTAACACTGTATTGAATAGTAATGGTGATAATGGGAATCCTTGTTTCACCCCTGATTTTATTGGAAATGCCCTGATTTTATTCCTATTACACTTAATATTTATTGATAGATAGATACTATTTATTATTTTAAGAAAAACTCTATTCCTAAACCTTGTAGTCAGCATCTATTGATCATCATAAGATTTCAATTGGTTTTGCTATTGATATGCTTAATTATGTTGAGTGTTTTCCTAATGTTGAACCACCCCTGCCTAACTGGAATAAATCCTATCTGATCATGGTGTAGTATTCTAGTAATAACATGCTGTAGTCTCAATGCTAAAACTTTAATTAAAATCAATATTCATTAGGGAGATTGGTCTATAATTTTCTTTGTCTGTTTTGCTTCTTCCTAGTTTATTTATCAGCACCATGTTGTTGTCATAAAAGTAGTTTGATAGAACTCCTATTTTCTTAAATAGTTTATGCAGTATAGGAATTAATTGTTCCTTAAATGCTTGCTAGAATCCACTTGTAAATCCACCTGGACCAGAAGAGTTTTTCTTAGGGAATTTATTGATGGTTTCCTTCAATTTCTTTTTCTGAAATGCAATAATTTAAGTAATTTATATTCTCCTCTGTTAATCTGGGCAGTTTGTATTTTTATAAATATTCATCCATTTCACCTACATTATCCAATTTATTCGCATACGTTTTTAGTAAAATAGCTCTGAATTATCTCTTTAATTTCCTCCTCTTGGCCCTTAGTTCACCCTTTTCATTTTTTATTTTGATAATTTGGTTATTTTTAACATAAATTTAAATGTTAAGAAAAAGTAAGATACAAGACTGATAAATTTTTGTCTGCCATATTATTTACTTATCTATATAAACATCGATAGATGTATGTGTATACATACACACACATACACAAACATGCATATGGTGCAAGTGAAATGGGCAAACCCAATTAGTAAATTAAATTAATTTGATATTGTAACAAAATTGCATCTTATTGATAAAATTATAAAAACATTAACACAAATAGCAAGTGAAAGAATTAATCTTAGGAAAAGTCCAACTAAAGGATTGTCATAAGTAGTAAATTTAATAATGCAGAAAACTTTAGATCTTGACTTTTAAATCTCCTAAAGAAACTGAGAAGAACCTCATATATGTTTAATTTTGCATCTTTTATATTCTATATATCTTCATTTTCTCAATGACAGAAATAAGTTTCAGAATGGTGAGTTTCTTGCTTCAGGTAGAATGGGACTTTTTACAATCAGGAAAATCATTAAGATAGCTAAATGAGAACATTGTTCAAAGTCTTTAGCCCTGATGCAATGGTCAGTCTTTGCTAACTTATTTGTAGTCTGTGCTCCTGCTGGCAGGTCCTTCCAAGAATTTGCTTCATTCTATGCTTTTTTTTGTTTGGATAAATCAAAGAAAAAATAAAGACTGTAAGAAGGACTTTTCAAAAAAGTCTTCAGAATAAAACAAGTCTCTCCCCTGTTTTCAATAGCAGCTGTAATGGAAGTTGTTGAGATGAGAGTCAGATAAAAAATCATGTTAATAATAACTGGAGACAAAATTTGTTATGTTTATCTGGGAATTTTTCAAATACGATTTGAAAGATTTTAAGAAGTATTTTGATGGACTTTTGAAGTACCAACAAACTTTGTAAATTTTAATGAAAACAAAATTGTATAGATGTTTAGATGGAGAATTTTGAAATGACTAGAATTTTATTCTGAGCTGCATTTTGAATTTTAACACCTGCTTTCTTAATCATGAAATCTGGCTCAGGAAATATTCAATGAAATACAGATTCAATAAAATTCATATAAGGATCAAAATAGGAAAATAGCACAGGAGAAATTAGAATAAAACATTTGAATTTAAATAATCCCACAACTCAGAATTTTAGAAAGAGAAACACTGAAGTTTTTTGGGTGTCTATCTGTGACACTAGTTTTAACTTTAATGTAGAATAGAGTATACTTAAAACTTGAACTTAAAGTTAAGACTGATGTATTGCAGAAAGGAAATGTAAATTGTTTTATTAGAAGGAAGAATAGTAAAGTTTTAGACCATCTTGAAATTCTAAAAGAATAAAAGTGAATAGAGTTCAATTTTATTGACTCATATGTTGCTTACTGTTTTTAAGCTAACCTGAAGACAGCAGGCAAACATAGTTATTAGTCCCTACATATTGATTCCCAGATTGAAAATGAATCCCAAACGATTCCCAGGAAGAGAATTATTTGTTTTGAAATATGAAAATGACTGAAAGTAAATGAAACTTAATATCTCTGTAGTTTAAATAAATTATTTAGGCAATTTAGAAACATAGTAAAATTTGTATTGCAATCAGTGGAAGAGGACATTGTATTTTGACAGAACTACAATAAGTAAGGCGAAAATAAGTTAGGGTAAGAATTGGTAATGTCAAAATTAAACAAGAATATAAACTTGAAGCAAAGTAGAGGAATAAATTATGTACATGAACACTTAACACAAGGTACTCAAAGTATAAAAAAATTAAAAGGAATATATGGCTTAAAATATTACTTAAATAAACATGAATTTTGCAAAAAAATTGCAAATTATTTCAGGATATTTTTGTTCTGGTATGAAACAAGCTCTATCTTAAACCACATTGAAGAAAATGGACCCTAAAATTTGAAATCTTGCAATTATTTACTGTGAGAATTAAACACATAGAAGAATGTAAGAGAAGTTTTGAATAAGACAACAAGAAAGGTCCAGTTTTCAATGTTTTTTGTAAAATGAATGAAGAGATTACAGTTTGAACATGTAAGGATGAAAGCAAAATGGGTAAAGAGTTTATGGAAAGTCAGATTATACACTGACAGAGTATGAATACAGACCTTAAAAGGAAAAGGGGTTGAAATTTTGGAAAAGGAAATTTAAAGAATGGTCTTGTTCTCACTAAGAACAACAAAATAATTTGTTAAGGGAGGATTTCAAGAATTTTTTAAAGAACACGCCTTAAAGCCCTTTGTGGCCCCTGTTGGTGAAAATCTTAACTATGTGGACCCCTTAAACAATGACAGTCATGATGTGCATTTCCTCTCAAAAGTCTTTAGTAGTAAATGTTGTAAATAAGGTGCATTTCTTAGTAAAAGTTTCCATCAGTTATAATCAGAATAATAATAATAATGATATGGAGTCCCTATCAATGAAAGTTATGAATAATTTAAACCCAAATTAATGTAAGTCAAAAGGAAGCATACTGACAAGATCATGACCAGGGAATGTCTAAATATGCTCAATCTATAATTTTGCAAATCCTAAACTCCAACCATAATAAAACTGATAGAACTCCCAGATATTTGGAACCCAGGGTCAGTGTTAAGTTGGGGAAACCACAAAATTTTATTCAATACACATTAATATACTCTATAACTCCTCCTTCTTTGTCTGTTTTCTATACATACTATAGGGAGTTGGGCAGTTGTCTTTAAGGGAATTCCCATATGATGTCTAGCCACAGCCCTACACTGACCCAATTTGAGTATGCCACTTTGATTACTTGATAATACTTAGGTAAAAAATCTAGATCTTCCCTGCCTCTTTCTTTATAACCAGAATGGAACCCAGGTATGGGTGAGACTTGAACATCGCACTGTGGAGGAATTTTTCAGGAAAGACAAACACACTGGTTTTAAGTAAAAAAAAAATATGTAAAAATAATTGATTTGACTCTTTGACTGCTGAAAAGAAATGAAAAAGCAGTATGACATTTTAAGACCTGATAGTGTTGAAAATTTTTATAATTGTATATTAGAGAATTTGACCAGTCTTTGTATGTGCAAAATATTAAAATAATAATAACAAAAATAACAACAGAACCTACATCCCAGGGTTGTTGGAGGAATTAAATGATTCTAAAGTACTTAGCATAATGAGTATTGTTAAAATGTGAGCCATTTGTTATTGAGTTTTGGACTAAGCAACATATTAAAGATAACATGAATGATTTTCAAAGAAGAAAATTTTAAGATTTTATCCAATTTAATAAATTAAATTTCCCTTGAGAACAAGTTCAGAAATTTGGTATTATGTCTAAAATACAGCTATAAGAAAACATAATATTTAAGATTCCTATTTTTTTGATCTCTAGAATTTAGAAGATTATGAAACATCTGATTAGAAATATTAATTCTTTTATTCATGAAAATATGCTTTTAAAGCATACTGTTATATGAAAATTTTCTAAAATACTGCAAATTGCTTTTTAGACTAGTTCCTTTTTAAGCTATACAAATGAATGTGATAAAAACTCTTGGGGAAAAAAGAGGAAAAAAAGAAGAAAATAATGAAATTTTTTTACTTTCAATTCTTATGATTTGATAAGGGGTTTGAGGATTTCCCCTAAACCAGAGTTGTGATATAAATTTGTAACTATTACTTGAGAGATGTCATTTTGAAATGGATTAAATTGATGTCATTTGGCTAAAACAAGTTTAGTACCTTATGGATCATATTGCTAAAACATAACAAGTTTTTAAAAAACCATTATTAAATATTCAATGAGTTATATTTTCCTCTAAGACATTCTCCCAAAGGAAAACACTTAACTCTTCTAATTTATAATTGTTTTATTACTGCAAGTTAGCAAGCAATAAATGAGCAATGAAAAGCTAAAACTTCTAAAAATATTTCAGAGAGCAGACCTCTGAAATTCTTTTATGTAATCTTTGAGAAATAGAAAAGGACTTGGAATGTGGAAGACACTATATAAATGAGCTTCTGTCACCTCTTTAAGCAGCTGTAATTATTCCATACTAAGCAACTTTATACTGGATTTAAGATGCCATTGGCTGCAATTAATAATAACCTAAAGAAGATATGATAGATAATTTTTCCAGTACCATACTTTATAAAAATGTATCCCACTGGATTATTGTCTTCTGACAGGTGATATATTTCATGTGTAAAATATTTGATATAGGATATGCAATATTTCCTCAGGTTACTTTTCCTTTGGTCTGAATACTCTCAAACCATCATATATCTATTATAGAATATAATAATTAAGTTTGAAAACTCTTAGTATTTAAAGCAGTATTTTTGTTTTAAATTAAGAAAATAATAATGATGACATTTTGGGGAGAAAAGCATAGCAATATAATCTCAATAGAGCTTTGCCAGTGAGGGTCTTTTGCACTTCCTACTTGACATGTTATAAAATAGGAAGTTAAAATTTTTACTGAAGCTAAAATAGATAGAACCTCTGCCAGAAAAAGTAGGAAATTTATAAAGTTTCATATGAAATACCATAGATAATATTGAAATTGTTGTCTGTTAGGAATTAGTAGATAGTGAAGCTCTATTTTTGAACAAACTGTTCACTGTATGACCACTAATATTTATGGTTATTCATGTAAAATTCTAGAATGTAGCATTTGTGCTTCTTGACCAACTTACTTACACTCAACCAGCTTGTGCCTCCATCATTCCTTTGGCAGTTACTCCCTTTTACTGACTTGGTGGATTAAAGCTTTTTGCTAAAACTCCTATTGGCCAGTAATATTTTAAATACATGTATATGGCCACTTGCACTTCCTCTTTCTTTCTCCTATCTACAGAGCAGACAAGGGGGGGCAGATTTAAAACTTCCCAGATATTTTTTTAGAAATACTGCAGAACGTGCGTACATATGCACAATTTTGCTTCTGACAATTATACTGAATAGACAGAACCTTTTTTAATGAATACTGTATGAATTTCAACCAATGTTGTTACAAACACAATAATTATACCTTGCCCTAATATATGATCAGTGAAGTTGTGCTATCTGAGATAGAACCTGTGGCACTTTAATTTGATCTACTTCTTAGTTTTGATCCTTTAATCAGAGCTTATCAGTTGTCTCTTGGGATAGGAATATCCTTTTTTATCATGGGCCCTTTGGAACATTCCTAGATCACTGTCTTCATCAGAATAACTAAGTCTTTCACAGTTGATCACCTTGAAATATTGCTTCCTCAATGTACAGTGTTCTCCTGGTTCTCCTCATTTGATTTAACATGAGCACATATAAGTCTTTTGAGGTTTTTAGAAACTATCCTGCTTGTCCTTTCTTATTGTACAATCATATTCCATCCCATACACACAGGCCGGCTTCACCAGTCATTCTTCAATCAATGGGTATCCCTCAATTTACAAAACTGTGTCACTTCAAACAGCTTCCATTCATATTTTTTGTACTAATAGTTTCTTTTATCTTTTCTTTGATCTCTTTGGGTTACAGACTTTGTAAAAGTATTTCTGAGATGCACAGGTCAATTTTCAAGGTCAATTTTTGTGAACCTGTTAAGAAATACAACTGAGAAAAGGTATACAGGTAATTCATACTTTATATAGGTGGAGCATCCTGCAGACCCTTATATAAACAATTTTTACATAATGTGAATTTACCTGTGGAAGTGGAAAAGGGAAGAGGGAGGAGGAAGGTAGCAGTGCCCCTGTGGAGGAGAGGCCAGCAAATGGTTCAAGGACACATGTTGCCTGAACACAGAGAAGCAAGAACATGAGTTGAAACACAAGTCTGCTGGGACAAGACACATGAGGTTCTGGCTTGGAGTTGAAAGGGAGAATATTCCAGCAGGTACAAAGTTGGGGACTATTGACAATAGAAGCAGGAGAAATAATTTCAGAATTGCTGGACTACTTGTAATCCATGATTTTAAAAAAGAGCCTGGACAGCCTCTTTCAAAATATTATCAAGGAAAGCTATACTGATAACTTAGAACCAGAGAGTAAAAGAGTCATTGGAAGAATCCACTGATCACCTCCTGAAAGACAACAAAATTAAACTGCCAGAAATATTATAGTCAACTTGCAGAAATTTGACATCAAGGAAAAAATACTATATGCAGTCAGAAAGAAACAATACTAATATCAATAGCAGAAGAAAAAGAATTGGAAGGGATTAGAATAGATAATGAGGAAAAAAGTTATATCTCTTTGTGATGTTATACTTAGAAAATACTAAAGAATCAAACTTAAAAAAAACTAGTTGAAACCATTAACAACATTGACAACTTTAATATTATCATTAACTACTTTAGTTGGTTTATAAAATAAACCAACATAAATCATCAGACTTTGATTTATTTTTCGGTTTGATTTCAGGTTTAAACTCCTCTCTTTAGAAAAAGCTAGCCCTGTTATAACTAAGCCAAACTAACAAAGATACACTCTCAAACTGGTTCACCTATAGATTTAGTAAATAGATAGATGAATAAGACTTTATCAATTAGTAGATGATAATTTAGAATATAATATATATTTGTAATTTTAGGAATAAAATAATCATGGGATTAAAAAATATTTTAAAGTCTGAGTTCACTTTTCTGGCAACTGGAGGAAGAGTAGTTGACAAAAAATAAAATTCTTTAGACTTAGTGAATTATCCTCCTCAGCTATTGATTAAATATGTCAAGTTTTATAATCTTCAGTAGTTGAGTTTCCCTTTGTAGCAATGGAATGTTTGGGTGTGAAGGGTGAATGATTACTACACACTGCTAGATTGTAGTTTAAGTGCTGACCCCATGAAAGGAAGGTTTCTGGATACAAAACACTTCAACTGTAGGACAAAAAATTCTAGGGTAATCTTATTTTGATAGGTAAATATTGCCACCAGTACAAATTTGTTTTAAGAAAGACTGAGCAAAATAAACCAGTCAAAATAAAGCTTGTCTAACTGAACTATGTTCAAAACAATTTTCCAAAGGCTAATGATAAGTTTTTATTCTTTTTTCTTATAAAATAAATTCTGTAAATTACTTCCTTGTCACTAATTACTGAGTCATTAGTTAACCTGAATTCAGGGGAATTAAATTAAATCATTTATTTACTTGGAAACTATACCTAGAATTATCTCCTTATTCAGAAAATTATTTTTATCAGATAGAAGCAGTTCCTGTTTTGGGAACTCTCAAGTCAGAAACAGTAAGGGGTCTTAGTAGCTGGTTAGAAAGAGATTATGGGGACCACTGTGCTAACACCACACACAAGATTGGAAGGTTCTCCATTGCTTATACAGACATCTGAGTCACAGTTTAAGGACAGAGAGGAGCACTTTCTGAAAAGGCATGGACCCTGTAGAGCAATATCACTTCTGGTCACAAGGGATTGGGTATCCTGAGGAAGATTATCACTTATGATCCCAATGGGACAGGAACCCTGAGGAGCAGTATCAAGTGCAATCCCAAGCAATCAGAGAGTTTTCCTGGGTAAGGAACAGAACACAGACCAGGAAAGCTGTGACTAAGCTTCTCCTCAAATCACTATTCACAAAAAAGATAACTGAGTTACAAAAAGTTACGGTCAAACAGAAGTTATAGTGAAACGATACTAAAGGTAACTTCAACTTTTTCAAAATTGAAGAAATCTATACATAAAATAAATAAGAAGTCAAAGAGATGAAAATAGTATTTTTAAAGTTAGGTGTGATTGACCTATGGAGATAATTGAATGTAAATAGAAAGGAATATAACTTATTCTCAGCTCAACATGGTGAAATGAACCTCTATTAGGGCATAAAAAACTCATAAGCAAATGGAGAAACAAAATAGCAAATGAAGACTACAGATATTTCAAAGATATTTCAATACAAATATTTCAAAGAAAAAAATGCAATGTGAAGATTAAGGTTGGAAACTAAGTAATCTAATTCTAAAGAATGAATGACTCAAAGAATAATCAGAGAATGAAGCAAAAATTTCATTAAAGAGAATTACAACAATGAGATAAAATACTAAAATTTGTGGGATGCAGGCAAAGCAATACTTAGGGAAAATTTCTGTCTTTAAAAGTTTATAACAATAAGACATAGAAAGAGCATTAGGTATGTAATTATTAAAAACAGGAAAAAGAACAAATGAAAAATGTTCAATTAAACATCAGAATGAAGATTCTGAATTCAAAGATGAGATTACAAAAAAATTAAATTAAAATGATAAAAGTACATGTTGGTTTTGCAAAAATATTAACAAAATATGTAAACCTTATATTAATTTGATTAACAAAAAAGAAGAAAACCAAATTACTAGACTCAAATATGCAAAGATCAATAAATAACTAATGAAAATAAAATTAAAGTGATGAATAGGAGTTATTGTGCTCAAGCAGATGCCAGCAAAGATGGAAGAATTCAAGGAATGAATGAATATTTTCCAAAATATAAACTACCCTTGTTAACAGAAGATGACATAGAAGAACTAAATAATTCTATCTTTACAAAAAAGAAATTGGATAAGTTGTAAATGAGTTTCCAGAGAAAAAATCCCTAGGACATAATGGATTCTAAAATGAATTCTATAAACATTTACAAACATTTCATACAAATAGCATATAAACTATTTGAAACAAGTAGGTAGGAAAGAATCAAAATCAAATTCATTTAATGGCACAAATATGATTTTAATACCTAAACAAGCTCTGACAAACTAATACATTTTAAGTAGAAGTATGAAAGGACACATCAATTTTGAGAAATAATTTGGAATTATTTTAAAAAAACATAATTTCTAAACTTTTAAAACAAAGACTCCATTACACCTCAAGGAAGTTTTAATAGACATCCCCATATATTGCAACATATTTATAATAACACTTTTTGGGACAGTTGTGAATTGGAAACAAAATAGATGTTTATTCACTGGAGGTTCCAAGTCTTTGCATCCCTCAACCCCAGTCCAGGCAGCCCCATGACAGAGATGGTGGCACTGAAATCCCTTGTCACTAGAGGAGCAGGAAACAGGAACTCCAGCTCATCAAAAATGATGTCAGCTCTCAGGAACTTCTATTGGCTGTGCTCTATGGCAGGATATCGTGTCAAAACCACCATCATACCTTTGGACGGAGAGGAGATATTGTTACAGGCACATAATCAACAGTAAAAACATTTGATATTTACATTGTGTGTTGTTGCCAGAAATGAAGTTTATCTTGGGTTGTTTAAATGAAATTCCCCAATGATGATTAGAATCTTTCCATATTGAGGCAGTAAGGTGGTATAGTGGATAGAGCACCGACCCTAGTCAGGAGGACCTGAGGTCAAATTCATCCTCACACATTTAATACTTACTTAGAAGTGTGTCTTTGGGCAGGTTGCTTAACCTTGTCTTTCTCCCTCCCCCCCTAAAAAAAGAATCTATACTTAAGGTGGAATTCATTTTATGTCCATTGACCATTAGAAAAGCGAATTACCACAAAACGTGGAATTTCTAGACATTGATACCAGATAATAGCTGCCTCCATGTCAGATGTGATTCCACTCACCTATATTTATAAAGGTGAAATGGTTAGAGTTCATCTGGAAAGGAAAGGGAGAACATATATACACAGGGATTGTTCATGAATTCACAACAAATGATTCAAAGGGAGGTTGTTTTATGAATTTCACAGAGGGTTGATGGCTATTATTGTAGGAATGCTTCCCTATGCAGCAATTAAATTTTTTTTTACTTTTCATTATCTTAAAATTTTTGGACTATCTCATGGCCCTACATTGTCGATAAAACATGCATAGATACATAGAGAAAGATAGATAGATATGATCTGACATTTTACTTTAATATTAGCATTTGGGGGAGAAGAATGTGTATGGATTAAATAAAGTTAAAAATTACTTTGTTATTGCAAGCCCTGGCAAAGGACCATTTGATTTTTTTAAGCCAGTAGTCAGATGTGACTCCTGTTATTTTTTTTTTGATAAGATCATTTGTGGTTTTCTGAAATGAAATATATCCTTAGGCAAACTCTGGAAGTTTTATTAAATTAAACAGTTTAATTTAGATAATTAAATGATCTGAGATACTGCTGAGATTCATTGATGTCAATTACAAGTTTTCTGAAATTTATTCTTGGCTTTAGCATGGTCTTTACAGCATTTTGTCTTGGTTTATATGACTTAACTGAAGAAAAATAAATAAATTACTAACAGAGCTATTAACTGATCACTCATCCATTAACAACTTCCATCATTTAATCAGTGTTTTATTTTAAAAATATATTGGAAGATAGAGTAACTAATAGCTCCAACCTCCTATCAACATTCAAATGAAAATTTAAAAAAAAATGTCAAGATTCTAATTTGGAATACTAGGGTATTTTATTTCCAGTTTCCATTCTCTGTTCTGCTGAAGCTATCAAGTCAGTAACTGCTCACCAAGTACAAGTTATGAGCATAAAGTATATCATAAAACTTCAAATCTGTAACAAAAGCTTAAACAAGATAGATGCTGCTACACTAATATTGCTTCCTTTGACATGAAAATCGCACATCCATCTCCCTCCCCCTCTGATGATATCTTCAAGCATCTTTTAAAGCAGTGAGGATACACATGCTCCATTTAAAAAAATACTAATTCCTAGGCAATTGTTTTATTGTAACTATTTTCAGTTAAAAGAAGCAGTTATTGTTCAAAATTGGAATGTATGGGATGATGAAGACCCCTACTCAAATTGACTACTCAGAGACTTCTCAAAGTTCAGAGCAGTGTCATTTTTATTAGAATCTTGCAAGAAGCAAGCGGTCCCTCCTCAGGCACAAAGGAGACACCCAGGGTTGGAAGCCTAGTAACAAGCATTATCAGCAAAGCTTTATAGGCAAAAACCACAACCCCCCCCCCATTCCTATTGTCTTCTGAATGATTTGGTTTGAGTCTTGCTATAGTGTGGGGGATTTTTGTGTTTTCAACCACTGCAGTGATGACATCTGCTCTCATGAGTCAGTTCTTACAAACTTAGGCCCCCTGACCTACTTTTGGGGATTGTTCTTTCTTCAGACCGACAGAGCTCCACTTAACCACTCAGGAAGAACTTAAATCTTCTAAGAGGAACATTTGTATGAATGGAAGGAGGTAAGCAAAAAATAAAAGTTAAAAAATTATTAGATCTGATAGGAGAGCAGCAGAATAAGAAAATCAAAAATGGAATTTAAACAGCAATTTAAAGTTTATTCCAGCCATAATGCAGGTTATTCCGAATTTAAGGTAGCATTACATGGCAAAAATTCAAAGTCCAGTCTGCTGTACTTGTCTCTGTTTTATAGATTCGTGAAGTCTCTGGAACTAAAGGATCATCTGGGTTTGGATCACATGGCCGTGAACAGATGGACAAAAGAACACTAGAAATAGTTCTGATTTTAGAATATCTAGACAAATGCTGCCATTACTGTTAATGTTGGGATGATAAATTCTTGTTGTAAATGCCACCTTGGGTGCTTTGAAGGGATAGTCTGTAGGTGGGGGAGGGAAGTTAGAATAGGGAAAAATTGTAAAACTCAAAATAAATAAAATCTTTAATAAAAAAATATAAATAAAAGAATACCCCCTCCTTGATATGGGCTGTCATTGGGTCCCATAATGGTGATTTGCCAGTGAAACATGTCGCAGAACACTGCGCTGGACGGTGCACTGGCCAAGCCGCTAAATTCCTTATTGATACGTTTCAGCTCCATGTTGTGTGCTTCTTTCCGCGGGACTAGGCACTCTCTCGGTGGGCAGAAGGGTCCGGCCAAACACTCGGATTATCCCAGTCGGTGGGGAGGGGTTGGGGCGGGGGGCGGAATCTCTCTTCTCACACCGGCTCCAATGGACACAGGCCTTAAAGCGATCCTAGGTTGGATAGAGAGGGCGGGGCCAGAGGCCAATCAAAAACTGAGGAGGCAGGAGAAAAAGCTGCAGGCTGAGAGAAACATGGAGAACAGAAGAAGACAATGGGCCGTGAAGGGTGGGGAGGGGAAAAGGTAGTGAGCGCATTGGCAGCAGGGTCCACATGCCCCTTTTCGTTACTGGAGCAGTTTAATCAAGGCAAGATAAAAATTCCAGCCTTAGGCTGAGCATAATGAAAAACTAGACTGGATTTTAAAGTGAACTGGATTCATTTTCTGATTCAGATTTAATCATTTGCAATAATTCTAGGAAGAAGATATTTTGAATTGTTTTTTTCTTTCCCTATTGGATAAACTTACTTGCAGGTTTTATAATAAAGTTCTCTGATACTATCGAATGTTTTCCATCAATTAAAAAAAAATACAACCTATTCATAAAAGGAGTACCTAGAAGGCATATGAGTAAAGCTACAGATTTCAAAGAACAAACCAGGCCTTCAGGATTTTATTTGGAGAAGTGGGTTGCTTTATGACTTCTGTTACATAAGATAGATACAGGCAGAATGTCAGCATCCTCTTTGTTTTCAAATTATGGATCAAAGGATATTCATTGTGCTTGTATATACAGTAAAATGAGCTGCACATTAGTATATTACTGAATCAAAATGTTCCATGAATGAGATTTCTCCTCTTGTGGAAATTTACATAATGGAAATATTGATTATAATTTCTAGTGTTCTCTTTTTCTTTAAAACCAAGTAATTTAAAAGTGCCAGGATTAATTCTTTGTAGCCACTTATTTGGGTGTGAGACCTTGGCCATTTAGTTCTGATCAAAAGTTTGGGCTCTAGGTTTCAGGATGATTACCTCAGTCCCCCAGAGGGTCTGTTCTTTAAGACAGTTTGAGGGAAAAGCTGTCTGTGAAAATGAAACCCTTCTCTCATTTTCATCTCAAGGCTGGCTTCCAAGTTTTGTATAACAATCAGACGGAAGGCCATCTGAAGAAAAGTAAAACTGCTCTGTTTATCTAGAAAAGAAATGAATTCTTATCTTTTTGACACTGGTAAAGAGGAAACAGTCGTCCTGGAGAAAATTGAATCTTGTCAGTTTTACATAGGAACAGACTTCTGGAGGGGTTAGATAATTTTCAAAGTAATCAATGACATACAGATATGTGACCTGATTGGTTAGCTGCCAAATGTTTTATGACTCTTGTGGATTCTGTATAAATTGCCTCCCCAAATTTTGGGAAAATATTGTTGTTCACTAGAATGCCATGCACCCATGTGTTTGGTAAGATCCTAGAGAATTAAACTTCATTTATTAAACTAATTTTGTTATTTCATTTTTTAATTTAAGGAAATTAAGGTAAACAGAAGCTAAGATCCTCTACCAATCTCGATTGAACTGAACTAATCCCCATTCAATTATTAACTAAAGAAATGAAAGAAAGAATGACCTCTTTTACCTAGTCAAAAAAAATGAGGAGGCAAGACCCTCAGGGTTTCTGGGCAAAACAGGAAAAAATGCTCTTTACTTTCTGCCTAAGCCAATTTAAAATTAAAATGGGAATCAATAGCAAACAGAAGGGTCGAGGAGGAAATTACATCTATTAATAGAGGAAGAGGTTATGACAGAACAATCATAAGTGAGAATCACAAAAAATAAAAATGGATAATTCCGCTTTTGTAAAGTTGACATATTTTTGCCTAAAGAGATCAAATGCAGTTAAAATAAAAAGGGTAACAGTTAAGGGTAACAGGTAAGTGAGGAAAAACATCTCTGCACTAAATTTCTCTAAGGCCTATACCATATGGGAGATATACAAGGAAGTGCTTCTATTTTCCAAGATTAAGACATTCACCAATATAGGTCAAAGGAGCAGAAAGGTTTCAAAGGAAGAATTGCAAGCCATCAATATAGCACTATTACAAAAGAATTCAATTCCATTAAAATGAGAATTCCCTGGAAGTTGACCTAGATCTTTCAGTTTGTAAATCATAGAGAGCTGCATGTTCAGAGACAGTGCCCTCTTTCCGATCCACAATAAGATCCATCAAAACACCCCTTTTAAAAAGAGCTATGGAGAAGTAGAGGGGAAAGAGTCCTAGACTGTCTCCTCTCTCCCCAGCCCTAAGAGCAAGGCAAAGATGGAGGAATAGAGGATGGAAATACCAACTTGAGGAGGGCGTAGGGAGAGAGTGTCCCCAAAGACTAGTCCCTGCCGTTCTCACACACTCCACCGTTATTCCCCAAGCCCCACACCCCCAAACAAAGACCTGAGCAGTTGGGAAACCTCGGACAGCAGCAACTCTGCAGGATCAGCCACATCCATCCAGGTTCACCCCAACGCACACTCATACACACACACACACACACACACACACACACACACACACACACACACAAACACACATATCCTCCAGAACACAAAGAAAAAAAACAATCGGAGAGGGAGTTGGGGGTGATCTTCATGAAAATCTGGGGGGTAGGGGAAAAAGTGAAGATAAGAAGAGAGAGGCTGAAACAGGAGCAGAAGAGGGGGCACTAAACTCCCTGACAAGTCCTTAGGCACTTGAAGAATTCTCAGAGTTGGTCAGCCTGGAAAATGGGGGAAATGAGGGCAACAAAAGAGAAGTGTGGAAGGGGAGGGAAAGGAAAGTAGAGAGGGAGTCCCCAGACCTCCAGCTGCTCCCAATGCTGCACATCTTCTGAAAGAGACAAAGAAGACATACTTTTTTTTCTTTCTTATTTATTTATTTATTTGTAGCCATTTGTACATGCATATTTCCAAGCTACAAAATTTCCCTCCACACTCCGTTCCCAGCCCCCCTTCCCCCAGTCAGGTTAGCATTTTACTTACATATTTAGTCAAACATATTTAAAAATGAATAATTTTTGGCATGAGGAATTAGGATTAAGGGAAAGAGATACATGAGAGATAATGTTTATAAGGTGTTAATCAGACCATGTATAGTATTCAAACAATGTAAAGACTATCAGATTGTCTTCTGTGAGGGGTGGGAAGGGAAGCAAGTTTGTAGGAAAAATTGTAAAATTCAAAACAACAAAAAAAATAAATAAAAAGCTTTGTAAAAAGGGTTCATCAGATTCAGGAGGTGCTGTTTTTTTTCTATGTGTTTTCTTTTGCGTTGTTTTTCTTCCTTTCATTGGAGATAATATAGTCTATAACCCATTGTCCTAGCTAGTTGTCCTAGCTCACTGGACTGTGGAGAGGTATTGTGTTCATCAAGGTTATTCATCTCATAATGTTGTGGATGTGTACATTGTTTTTTTTGGCTCTACTCCCTTTGCTCAGCATCAGATCCCGTTAAGTCATTTCATGCTTCTCTACAGTCTGACTATTTATGGTTTCTTATAGAATAATAACATTCCATAGTGCTCATATACCATAACTTGTTTAGCCATTCTCCAATTGATGGGCATTCCTTCATTTTCCAATTCTTTGTGACATCAAAAAAAAGTTGCTATGAATATTTTGGAACAATTTCTTCTGGATATAGTCCTGGAATTGGAATTGCTGGGTCATAGGGTATGAACTGTTTTATTGCTCTACAGAAAAGCTGAATCTGATCCCAACTCCACCAGCAATGCATCAATGTCCCAATACTGCAACATCCTCTATAATATTGATCATCTTCCCTTTTTCTTATCTGGGCTAATCTAAAAGTTGTGAGGTGATATCTCATTGTTTGTTTAATTTGCATTTCTATTATCAATAGTGATTTGGAGCATTTTTCATATATTTTACATATAACTTTGTTTACTTCATTTGAAAACTGTCCATATCTGATCATTTAACTATTAGGGAATAACTTGTGATCACAAAAATTTGATGAAATTCTCTATATATTTTAGAAATAAGACTGTTATAAGAATTTCTGGTTATGTTGTTTCCCAGCTTTCTGCTTTTCTTCTAATTTTGGCAGCATTGATTCTATTAGTGTAAAATCCTTTTAATTTAAAAAAGTCAAAATTATTCATTTTGCAGTTTATAATCTGGTTGAATTCTTGGTTGGCCATAAATTTATCCCTTTTCCATAGATCAGATAGATAAAGTATTTTTTTGGTCTATTAATTTATCTATGGTATCATTCTTTATGTCTAAATCCTGTACCCATTTTGATCTTATATTGGTATAGGGTATGAGATGTGTGTCTAGTTTCTACAATACTTTTTCCAGCTTTCACAACAATTTTTGTCAAATAGTGAATTCTTATCCTAGAGGCTGATATCATTGAGTTTGTCAAATAGTAGATAGTTGTAGTTATTTATTGCAGCTTCTTTTGAACCTATCCTAATCACTGATCCATTATTCTATTTCTTTTTTATTTTTAAATAATTTATTTATTTTTGAATTTTACAATTTTTCCCCTAATCTTGCTTCCTTCCCCCCATCCCGTAATAGAAGGCAGTCTGTTAGTCTTTACATTGTTTTTTTTAATTTATTTTTTTATTCTCATTTTGTACAAATTTTTTTTTACATTAATAAAATATTCTTGTTTACAAGTAAACAAAATACCCCTCCTCACCATGAATGTAGATAGACTTGCTTGGGGGAAAAAAGTAAAGGGGAGAGAAAAAAACTTAAAATTAAAAAAAAAAATAGGGGGCAGCTAGGTGGCGAAGTGGACAAAGCACCAGCCCTGGAGTCAGGAGCACCTGGGTTCAAATCCGGTCACAGACACTCAACAATCACCCAGCTGCGTGGCCCTGGGCAAGCCACTCAACTCCATTTGCCTTCCAAAAAAAAAAAAAATAAAAGTAATAATTGTAGGTATGGCCAGGTGGCGCAATGGACGAAGCACCAGCCCTGGAGCCACGAGCACCCGAGTCCATATCCAGCCTTGTAAACCCAATAATCACCCAGCCATGTGACATGCAAGCCACCCAATCCCCACTGCCCTGAAAAACCAAAAAGAAGAAATAAAAAGACCCAAAATAAAATGAAATAGTAATAATAGTAGGGGTGGCTGGGTGGCAGATAGAGCATTGGCCCTTGAGACAGGAGCACCTGGGTCCGAATCCAGCCCCAGACACCCAAAGATCACCCTGCTATGTGGCCCCAGGCAGGCCACCCAGCCCCACTTGCCCTGCACCCTCCCCCAAATAATAACAAAAAATGTGCTTCAGTCTTTGTTCCAACACCAAAAACTCTGTCATGGGTGGATCACATTCTTTATGATAAGTCCATCACAAAAGTTATTTCCATATTTTTCCAACTTTGCCATTGCTGATCGCAATGCCCTCCTTTCTTATTTCTCCACTACCATGTAATATATTTTCTCTTTCCTT
This sequence comes from Macrotis lagotis, assembly GCF_037893015.1. Classification (NCBI taxonomy): domain Eukaryota; kingdom Metazoa; phylum Chordata; class Mammalia; order Peramelemorphia; family Peramelidae; genus Macrotis; species Macrotis lagotis. The sequence goes on from NC_133666.1 coordinate 92,338,173, forward strand.
TCACTCTAACTGTGCTGTAGGGTCGCTGAGTGGTGCAGCAGACAAATCCCTGGTCCTGGGGCCAAGAAGCCCTGAGGCCCCATACAATCCCTTAGGCCCAGAATCCACCTGGCCCTATGGTCCTGGGCAGGCCATCTAATCCCAGCCCCTTGCAAGAAGTAAAAAAGAAAATGTGTTATATCTGACAACCCTCCCCCCATGGTCCATCCTCTCCTCCTTTATTCACATCCCCACACCTTCCCCCTGCTCCCCGCTCCTTCTTACTCCAGATGTCTATACCCCATTGAGTATATTTGCTGTTTCCTCTCCTAGCCATCTCTGATGAGAGCAAAGGTTCCCTCATTCCCCCTTGCCTCCCCCCTTCCATATCATTGCAATAGCTCATTGTAATAAAAAAAATCTTATTATGTGAAATATCTTGGACTATTTCCCCTCTCCTTTTTCTTTCTCCCATTACATTTCCCTTTTTTCCTATTGACTCCATTTTTACACCATATTTTATCTTCGAATTCAGCTTTCTCCTGTGCTTCAACTATAAAAGCTCCCTCTACCTGCTCTATTAACTGAGATGGTTCATATGAATATTATCAGTATCATTTTTTTATACATGCAGTTCATCCTCATTAAGTCCCTCATATTTCCAACCTCTCCTCCAATCTCCATGCTTCACCTGAGTCCTGTATCTGAAGATGAAACCTTCTGTTCAGCTCTGGCCATTCCAAAAGGAACCTTTGAAATTCCCCTGGTTCATTGAAAGTCCATCTTTTTCCCTGGAAGAGGACATTCAGCCTTGCTGGGTAGTTCATTCTTGGCTGCATTCTAAGCTCTTTTGCCTTCCGGTATATTGTATTCCAAGCCCTACGAGCTTCCAATGTAGTTGCTGCTAAGGCCTGTGTGATCCTGACTGCAGCTCCATGATATTTGAACTGTGTCCTTCTGGCTGCTTGTAATATTTTCTCTTTGACTTGGGAGTTCTGGAACTTGGCTATAATATTCCTGGGGGTTGGTTTTTTGGGATCTCTTTCTCGGGGGGATCGGTGGATTCTCTCCATTGCTATTTTGCCTTCTGCTTCTAGAATATCAGGGCAATTTTCCCATTAGTAATTCTTTGAAAATGATGTCAAGGCTCTTTTCCTGATCATGACTTTCAGGTATTCCAATAATTTTTAAATTATCTTTCCTAAGTCTGTTTTCCATATCAGTTGTTTTTTCAATGAGATATTTCACATTTTCTTCTAATTTTTCATTTTTTTGGTTTTGAAGTATTGCTTCCTGATTTCTGGTAAATTCATCGATCTCCCTGAATTCTATTCTTTGTCTGAAGGATTTGTTCTCCTCAGAGAGTTTTCTTATCTCTTTTTCCATCTGGCCAATGTTGCTTTTTAAAGCATTCTTCTCCTCAATAACTTTTTGAACTTTTTTATCCATTTGACCTATGCTGGTTTTTAGCATCCTATTTTCTTCAGCATTTTTTTTTTTGGATTTCTTTGACTAAGCTGCTGACTTCATTTTCATGTTTTTCCTGCATCTCTCCCAGTTTCTCTTCCAACTCCCTCATTTGATTTTCAAAGACTTTTTTGAGCTCTGTCATAGCCTGAGCCTAATTTCTGTTATTCTTGGAGTCTTTAGATGCAGGAGTTTGTGCTTCCTCATCTTCAGACTGAGTATTTTGATCCTTCTTGGGCTCATTTGCATAATATTTCTCAATGGTCTTCCTCTTGTTCCTTTGCTTGCTCATTTTCCCAGCCTAAGCCTGTGTTATGGGGTGCTTCCTGATCTTTTGGGACACTCCCACAAGGGTCTCAGTGTGTGAGGCTCTGTCCTCCCTCCTGGTTTGTGAATGACCATAAGCACCCCCCTCTGCCGCGGGCCGAGGTGGGGGGGGGGCTGCTGTTCTATGGGGGGGCCTAGACTGGGATCAGGATCTGAATGTGGTCAGAGCCCCAGAGTCCTGTTCCAGGGGCAGAGGACAGAGCTCTGCAGTCTCTCTCTCTTCATTCCCCTCCCTCAGCTCAATGGGCTCATGGCATTGGGGCTCCTGCTTACCGGCTCCGCCTGCTTCTGTTTCTGGGTCTGGGCTGCCAAAAGACCAAGCTGCTCGCTGTGTGCCCTGAGGGCTGGGCTCCAGGTGCTCGCTCTGGCAGAGGTCCCCGGCTGTTCCCCCACTTTGTGCCCGGTGCTCCCCGGGGTGCAACTCAGGAGACTCCCCCGCTGCTGTGAGCCGCTGGCTCCCAGCGCTCTGGGACTGCCTCCAGGAGGCTGAAGTTCTTTCGCTGTGGTGGGCCACCCCTCTGGCGGTCTGCCCCTCCAACCCCTGGGAGCAGAGCCTTTCTGCTGTTTTCCAGGTTACCTTGAGTAGGAGAACTGCCTCACTGTGTCCCTTTGGGAGTTCTGTCTCTGGAAAGTTTAGTTACAGTCCTTAGTTTATGAGTTTTTATCAGAGAGCTCCTAAGACTTGATCCCTTCATGTCCTCATCTTGGCTCCGCCCCCCTTTACATTGTTTTAATGCTATACATTGATCTAAGCTGAATGTGTTGAGAGAGAAATCATATTATTAAGTAAAAAATATATCAGAGATAAAAAGATTACATAGGATAACATTTTCTTTTAAAATTAAAGGTAATAGTCTTTGGTTCAAACCTCACATTTATTTCTCTGGATAGAAATGGTATTCTCCATCACAGATATCTCAGAATTGTCTATGATTTTTGCACTGATGGAATGAGCAAGTCCATTAACATTGATTATCATCCCCATGTTGCTGTTATGGTGTAAAATGTTCTGCTTCTTCACATCTCTCTCACCTTCAGTTCATGCAAAGCCTTCGAGGATTCTCTGAATTCCCATCCTTCCTGGTTTCTAGTAGAACAATAGTATTCAATAACATACATATACCATAATTCAGTGCTTGCCCAATTGATGAACATTCACTCAATTTTTAATTCTTTGTCACCACAAACAGAGCTGCTATGAATATTTTTGTACAAGTGTTGTTTTTACCCTTTTTCATGATCTCTCCAGGGTATAGACCTAGTTAGTGGTATTACTGGATCAGAGGGTATGCACATTTTTATTGACCTTTGGAAATAATTCCAAATTATTCTCCAGAAAGTTTGGATGAGTTCATAGATCCACCAATAATGTATTAGTGTCCCAGATTTCCCACATCCCATCTAACATTGATCATTGTCCTTTTTGATCATATTGGCCTGTATGAGAGGTATGAGGTGGAACATGAGAGATGCTTGATTTTGCATTTCTCTAATAGGTAATGATTTAGAGCAATTTTTCATATGACTATGGATTACTTTGATTTCCTCATCTGTAAATTGCCTCTGCATATCCTTTGACCATTTGTCAATTGGGGAATGGCTTGTATTTGTTATAAATTTGAATCAGTTCTCAATATATTTTAGAAATGAGTCCTTTGTCAAAAATACTCGTTGTAAAATTGTTTCCCAATTTACTACATTTCTTTTGATCTTGGTTACAGTGGTTTTGTCTGTGTAAAATTATCTAATTTGTTTTTAATGATGTTCTCCATCTCTTCCTTGGTCATGAACTGCTTCCCTTTACATAGATAAACTATTCCTTGATCTAGTTTACTTATAATATGGTCTTTTATGTTTAAATCCTGTATCCATTTTGACTTTATCTTGGCATAGGATGTGAGGTGTTGGCCTAGTCCAAGTTTCTGCTAGAGGGCCAGCCCCAGGCAGTGATATTCACATATCCTTGGTGATCTTCTTCTTCAAAGATATGTATGGATTATTACTCATTGTGTGGATCCCTTGGCTCACAAGTGAACCCACACCTAGGATAATCTGTGGCTCCCAAAGTGGTTGTAAAAAGTTTCTTTGATAGAGAAGCATGCAGATTTCTAAGAGCAAATATGGTAAATTTACCCAGGAAATTGTGAAACTGGGTCTCTTTTAACCTGTCATTCCTGAGATAAGTTTTTGCTATAAAAAGTCTGAGTTTCCAAAAATAAATTTGGTAGATATTCTCTTCCCAGCCTTTCGTGTTTGAGTATGGTTGTCTACCTAACCTGACTCTTGGAATTTCATGTCCAGACAGACCCACGCCAGAGCTATTGCAGGCGATAGCAGGTGCCTGACCAGGGACTGTTGTACAGAAGGACTGGCAGATGGACAGAAGGATGGATAGGCCTGCAGCGGAATCAATCTTGAAAGGAAAGATAAAGTCTAGACACCTGTGGGTCAAAAGAGCACTCATAAAGGCACAGCAGGCAATTAATGTAAATAATTTTTTCATCAGGTCTAAAACAGAGAGCATTAAAATTTGACAGGGTCAGGCTAAGTTGAGAGGACATTATTTGAAAGTGCGAAAGCAGATAGTTAAAGAAAGAAGCTTGTTAATAACAACAAAACAAATGGAAGAATTTATTGCATGTGTACAAAAGTGTTGTCCTTGTGTATGGGACAAATGCCACTTAAATAAATTTTGGAGATCTCTCAAGGTATGAAGAGAAATCTTTATTCATTTCTCAAGGAACAGACCACAATTAATTATAGAGATTGAGGCAAAAGCAAAAGACCCGAGAATAACATTTACCCTAACTCCATTCCCCACTCCCCCTCACTGACCCACCCTCCTTAATGAGGAATGTGGTTTTACAATCTAGACATGCAAACTAATCTAGGGAAAAGAGCATAATTTTCAAACTGAAACAAGATTATCTCTTCAGCCTCAGGAATTGAATAATCATCCTGACTTCAACAGAAAAGATGGGGTCAGTTCACTCTTCACCAATATTCCAGAACTTGGTTTGTCAAGGGAGGAGGGGCACATGGTTAACTATTCTCCAATCTATTATATTGTACTGAAGAAATCTTGGACTTTATCCCACTCACTTGGTTTCCAGAAGGAGTACTAAGTACTGAAAAATTGGAAACTGGAGAAACAGATGAGTGAACATTTTAAAAAGGAAGGTCAGGAGGCATTCCCTATAGGAGACTTTTCATTGGGGAATAATTTTAAAATCTGCCTGACTCAACCTGGCTCAGACTATTTTAAAAGTTGATGTAGATGTTCAAACTATTCAGTAGGAAGATAAGAGTAAAAAAGAAGTGGTGTCTTTTACCTCCAATGCCACCTCCAGAGCCATGCCTGCCTCCGGGTGGAAGGAGGGGTGTGGAGACCAAGGCTGAAGGGCCCTACCTTCCCAGGAGAATCCCCCAGGCTCTCACTTTAGGAAATCGTACCTGAGAGTCTCTGGGAGGCCTGGCCCCACCCCCTCAGGCCGCTGCTATGGCAGCTGCTCCTGGGCTTCTAGAGGTGATGGCTCCCCAGCCAGCTCCACCTCCTCCTAACTCTAATAACCCATCTTCTGCTCTTTTAAGGTCTAAAGAAGAAAATGTTACCAAAGATAAGGGGCATATGAATATTGCTCAAATAGCCACTTGAAAGCAATAGATAAGGAAGAGGAGATTCCATGGGACATGATACAGTTATTGTTCACTTTTTCTGTGCTTGAGAGACCTGATTCAAATATTCCAGGGATTGTCTTGAGAGAATACAATAATTTAGATTTTAAAACATTTAGAGAATTAAAATCAGCAACAAGTACCTATGGTAACATCAGTCCATATGTTTTGAATAAAATAGAATTATTAGGTAGACAAATATTAGCCCCAGAATATTGGACCATGATAGCAAAAGCATCTTTTACACCAAAAGATTACTTAGTATGGAAAACTCAATTTTTTGAGAATTGTACTAGTCAGGTTAAAAGAAGCGAAGCAGCAGAGTTAAGAATAACATTTGAAATGCTCTCTAGCACTGGTGCATGGGCCAGAGTAAATAATCAAATTGAGTATAGTTTACAGGCTCATGAACAGGCATGGCTAAAACTGCCTGAAAAAAGGAGGCAATGGGTGTGAGAGATCAGACAGCTTGTTTGCTCATGGCTCAATTATTTTGATCTTGGAATTAACTGAGAGAGGAATTAATAAAAAGCACTAGATAAGAGAGAAAGAATTGTTTCATGAAGACAATAAAATAAAATAAAATGTTAAAAAATGTTAAAAACGGGAATTTATTTGAAGTTTTAGAAACAGAAAAGTGACAGTGATTATTCACGGATGAGAAAAGTATGTGTGAAATAAACAATCACAAAAATATTATTCAAGTGCATAAAGTTAAGATAATCAGGTTCATTTTAAAATATGTAACTTGATTATTACAAAAAAATAATGGGATGATTGAGGATTATAAAAAAAAAGACTCCCCTCCCCAAAAATATTTAGGGCTGTTGAAGTTATTTGATTTACTTTAAGATGAAAGGGGAAAGGAGATATCCCAGTTAGGCTGAGAGACTTTTGAGTGACTGCCTTCTCAAAAGTTATAGTTATTTATAGTTAAAATCAAGAAGTATTAGATATCAAAATCTTTGAATGGAAAAATTTATTGTGAAAAAAAGGAAGGTTCTCTGCCTTTTTTCTCCAGTTTCTTGGAAGATTTTGTCCCCTTTGGTGGTATTATCCTGTTGTTTTTTGTCCTTGTGTAACATTTAAAGGGACCCTCTAGCATGAGAGCAGAGTGGAGTTTACACAGATTTTAGGGGCCTCTCTGCTTCTAAATGATCTGACTCCATTTATATGTCTATATGTGTTTGCTTTAAAATACAGGCAGAAAGAATCTCTCAGTTGTCTCTCAGGCCTGCTGTTCTCTGTGTTCTGATTGCCCAATCTTCCTTCCATTTTCTCTTTTCAAAATTAGATCTTTTTTTCCAAAACTCATGATTGACGCCAAAAAATATTTTCCTGAGAATCATGTTGTTGTAGGAGAATGGGGTTCTATTATTTTCTCTTATTTTCTATTATCTCTTTTCTGGTCTGATAGACTAGTAGAATTTTATTTGCTGATTTGGTGAATTATACTTATAAGGGACCTAGGAGAAATTGAAATTGTCCCTAAAATTATTTTTGGACTGCTCTTAATTAGCATGATAAAAAATACATATGAAACAAAAAAATTGGGGGTGAACAAGGAATGATAAACAGTAAAGGTAAATAATTAGTGCATACTACATTGATATCTTCAAATGTAAAGAATCTCCAATTCCCAGAACATCATTTTGTCAATGAGGATAGAAGGCTCTTTTAAGTTAGAGCATTTCAAAGACAAAATAGCAACGATACAGAAAAGGATGTGCAAACATTTATATTTTGAAAAGGAAAATAAGTTAAGCAAATTTTGAATATGAGTCTGGAATTTATAAGATTATTAAGGGAACTTTAAAGAAAATCTTGTAATCATAAAAAGGGATTTTAGAAACATCTGGTGTCAAGAAATTTTTATGTATTACAGAATTTTAGGGAGCAAAGGGAATATACATTAAATTGGAATGTGCTATGTATAATTAGTAAACTTTGTGTAAGAATAGATTCAGACAATTTTTTTAATATTGTGTTACAATAACAAACAATGGATTGAATTGAAGTATCATCCATCACCTTTTTTATGATTTGTTATAAGAAAACTGGAGAATACCTTGCCAACAAGGTTGTATTTTGTAAAGTCTTTTGGCTCAGAGATTGCGAAAAGCTGTGCTCTTCCAACTAGTGTTTCTTAAATGGAATATTTATATGTAAAATCAAAATAACTTATATAAAATCTGCTATTTAAGAAGAAATTACATATGTATCCTGTAATCCTGGCATTGGTAAAAGTTTTACACTAGATTTTTTGGAAATCATATATATATATATATATATATATATATATATATATATATATATATATATTGGAATTTTTTGAAATTATATATAAAACTAAATTCGTAAAGCATTTTATTTTCTTTTTGAAAATAAGAGTGTATTTGAACAAGAGGAAAATAAGCTTATAGCAGAGATGTGAAAGAAATTTAAGAGTAACAGATATTTAGTTATAAGATTAACTTTAAGAGAATGAGATGTTAACATGGAAACATTATGCTTCATGTAGGTTAAGAATTTAATGTTTAATTTTAAAGAAGTGAAAGTGGTCAACATAGAAGAAGGTTGTATAAGAAATTGGGGATTTATATCTCAACTGCAGTTAGTTCCAATAATACTGAATAAATGTGAGAGGCTTTGAAAAATGACTGGGAGATTGAAAATCATGTAACCCAATGTTAGGTAATGTACTGATGAGCAAATGTTGAAAAGTTATATGATCTAGTTTTATCAGTATAAGCTATTTTACTGTAATGATGTCAAAGCCTGGAGTTAATGATTGATTGCTCGATAGAGGTAATGAGGGAAAACATCTGAAGTTATGACACTCTAGGTTTCCTGAAATTTTTAAACAATGTGATGGACCTAATTCTAGACCTGTAGGTGCAAGTATAAATGCAATTAAAAATATTTTTTCATCAAAACAAAAGAATGAAGCATATGTCCAGTTAATGCTATTAATAGAACAGCTACAAACCCTTAGCATTTTTACAGATAGTATAGTTATAATGTGGTAAGATACATAGAAACAGCTTATATTAAATGTGGCAGAGATGAAAAATTATATCAAGTCTTTAAAGAGTTACAAGAAGTTATAAGAGATAGATATTATCCTTTTTGAATATATACATTCCTACACAGAATTGCCTGGGTCTATATAAGAAGGCAATCATAGGGCTGATCGATTAATCCTTCTACCTCTTATAAGCTGAATAAGAAAATGAAGTTTTCTTATAAGTAAGTTCTCTCAAGCCTGTATGAGTATGTGCCTTCCTCACGAATTTACCTTCCCTCCCCCCACCCCACTCCGGACATTCCATAGGTGATTTGGCTGCATTCCAAAGACTCCAGGAGCCAGCCACTCCTTGGAATACACAGGTAGTACTGGGGAGAACTGGCTATTCTCACAGTATTGACCTTATTCAAAGTAAAATCTTCCGGCCCCCTATGGCATTTCCTTGAAGTCTTCAAACTGCTAGACTTGTAGACTTTTCCCATATTTCTGTTAAAGGAACTCGGGAATCCCTCCAAACTAAGGGAATCCCTCCCAACTAAATGAGCAACTAGCCTTCTTTGTTCTCCACTGATAAATACTCTGAGGCTCCAATCATTAGCGGGAATCTCACCCTTGGAGAATTGATTCTACCTAGGGCTCTTCTTTCTTTCTTTCTTTCTTTCTTTCTTTCTTTCTTTCGTTCATTCGTTCTTTCTTCCTTTTTTTTCCCAATCGGGACTTAACAAAAAGGATGAACAAAGAACAAGGGATTCCCCCAGCCACGGACTGTTCAGAGTTGGTGCTCCCCCGAATTGATGCCCATGCCAGTGTGGCCACTCTGGAACGTGAGTATGATGCCCAAGCTGATGAACTCTTAAAAGCAGAAGAAAAATCCCTTCAAATGATGCCCCTGGAGAATAGGGACGATTTGAAGCTGGGAAAATGGATTCACATTACTGCAGGTCATCTTGGCGCCCTTGCATCTTATAGTGTCTCATAGGCTTCTGGCTTTATAATGAAACACAGACTTGGACTCCGGGAGCTCAACTAACCAATTCAGGAATCCAGATCCAGTTGACTTGGAAATACACCACTAAAATTAGACAACAAGGAGATTTCATCTGTCCTGCAAACAGCAAATGTAATATTGCTAATTGGATTATTGCTAATTGGTCTACTACTGATGCTAAATTTTATAGAGCCCCATTAGCTATGTCTGCCCTCCTAACAGGACCCTCTCCTATAACTATTCTTATCTCTTCATTGGTTAATATCTCATATTGTATCACTCCCCTCCACTTTACACTCCTAACCTTACGGGATAAAGTAATAAGACAAAGATTAACTGAAAATTGTACTACATGGAATATAAATAACTCCAACCTTATTATAACTATTCCCCTTAATAATCAATATTTGTTTTGTGTCAATGCTTCTGTAATAACCAATTGTGATGGTTCAGTACATTATGCATTATTATTGCCCAAAACACCACCCACCAATCATCCTCCATCTATTGTTCCTGTCCCAAAATCATGTATTAATGCCTCTATTACTCAGCACAAAATTGTACTTCATTATAATGTGTCCTTTCCACCTTTATTGCCCTGTACTAGATTTAAAAGAGCCTGGTATGATACCCTACTTGGAGGGGCAGGAACAGGTTTGGGCATAGTAAATTCTATAGATCTTGAGACCTTGGCCAGCAGACTGCGCAGTGCTGGGCAGGATATATCTCAAGCTTTGACAATTAATACTAATTGGTTGCCCACGACAATCCTGCCACACCAAAATATTTTAAAATAACAAGGCCAATTCTTACAAGTTTTTAATGATAGCATTCTAGCTAATATATGGATTGATAATAATATAAATGCCTTGTTTAATTGGACCAAATGTTCTTTGCAAAACATGTACACTTTAATACAAAAAGAGAATGCTCAAAGGTTATTACAAGAAGGAGATACTAGCATTTGGGATGTAGCATTACCTTATATGACAAATTATTGGAAACAGATCAAGCCTGAATGAGCTCAGTGTACCTCCCTTTGGTGTAGTGTGACTGTAGTATATTATCAAGTTCATATATGGAAAGTGATGTGTCAATTCCATGTGATTACTTTTGTGTTACATGATTATTTTGCTTTACCATGTATAAATAGTAACTATATAGATCAAGACAATGTAACTTATACTTTACAGGACTGTACTTTCACTAACAAAGGCATCCTGTGTGAGATGATGAATAGGCAGTTGGAGCCCTGCCTTCTCTCACACTCCTCTAACCTTTGTGACTTAACTGTCTATCCTCGTTCTAACTTTTCAATGTTATATGAAGTATCTTCTCAACACATTTGTTTAACCTTTAATAATAGTACTGATTTAGCTTCTGTCTCTCAGAAACCTTCCTTTTCTGGATGTTTTACTAACATCTCTTTCTTACACTGGCAGGGTGATGATTTTTGCTTTTCCCCTGATACAGATGTTGTTGGAAATTTGACTTGGGTACCCAAATTGTTACCTCTTCCCCATACTTCTTTATCTTTACAACCTTTAATTGCTATTCTTAATCAATCTAATGTCCTAAAAAAGCCATTAGAGTCCAATCAGCATGCTTTAAATGAACATCGAATACAGATTCACATAGTTGTAGGACATTTAGTCGAGGCCTCTCATTTAGTGACTTCTGATACTAATCACCATTGGTATGATTTCCTGTTTAAATCAACAACTGCTACTAGATATTTTAACAGTTTAGCTATTCCTATATTGTTGTTAATGATTTTATTGTTATTATTATGCATTTGTAATTTTTATAAACAAATTTGTAATAAGTTTACTCCTATAGTCCCATCCTCATACATTTCTCGTGACCTTAAGGCCAAATGAATAAGAAAATGAAGTTTTCTTATAAGTAAGTTCTCTTGAGCCTGTATGAGGATGTGCCTTCCTCACAAATTTACCTCCCCCCCCCTCCCGACATTCCATAGGTGATTTGGCCACATTCCAAAGACTCCAGGAGCCAGCCACTCCTTAGAATACACAGGTAGTACTGGGGAGAACTGGCTATTCTCACAGTATTGACCTTATTCAAAGTAAAATCTTCCGGCCCCCTATGGCATTTCCTTGAAGTCTTCAAACTGCTAGACTTGTAGACTTTTCCCATATTTCTGTTAAAGGAACTCAGGAATCCCTCCCAACTAAGGGAATCCCTCCCAACTAAATTAACAACTAGCCTTCTTTGTTCTCCACTGATAAATACTCTGAGGCTACAAGCATTGGCAGGAATCTCACCCTTGGAGAATTGATTCTGCCTGGGGCTCCTCTTTCTTTCTTTCTTTCTTTCTTTCTTTCTTTCTTTCTTTCTTTCTTTCTTTCTTTCTCTCTCTTGCTTTCTTTTTCTCTTTCTTTCTTTCTTCCTTTTTTCCCAATTGGGACTTAACAAAAAGAATGAAAAAAGAACACGGGATTCCCCCAGCCACAGACTATTTGGAGTTGGTGCTCCCCCGAACTGGTGATGTTATCTTTATCTTTTTCTTCTACTTTGATTATAGTATTACTAACCCATTGTCTTTAATGTATTAGTTGCTGTATTGGATGTTATTGTAATCAATCTATTCCTTGTGTTGTGTAATTAAATTACTTTCATTCTCACGAGTGTCAGCGAGAGTGTCATTTGCAGGAACAAATCCGAACCTCATTTAAAATCACAATACATAAGCTTATAGAAGAGCAAGCTAGGCAGTGTCACAAAAAATTTCACTAGAAGGCCTAGTGTTTTGTGCCTAGAATTTAAAATCACCAGAGAGCAAGCAAGGAATATAGTAATATCCTATCTACTATGCATTCCATATTTACCTACCCCTCCAAATTCTAAAAATCCTAGAAGCCAAGTTCCTAATGAATTGTGGAAGATGGATGTGACTCATTATGCATCTTTTGGAAAAATGAAATTCATTCGTGTTACCATAGATACATTTGGTTCATGTGCAATGGCAACAGCACATAGTTCAGAGGCTACACAAGGTGTGATTGATCATTTATGTCATTGTTTTGCTATTGTAGGGATAACAAAATCCAGAAATCAGATAATGGCCCTGGATATACTTCTATGGCATTTAAACAATTCTGCTTATATCATAATATAAAGCATATTACAGTTATTTCCTATAATCCCACTGGTCAAGCTTTAGTAGAAAGAAAACATAAAGATTTTAAGACATTTATGGAAGTGCAAAAGAAGGGGGAATATATAGGGACAAAGGGGAAACAAGGAAGGAGAGTAAATCTCACCTTATATATCATGAAGTTTTTAACATTGAATGATAAGCAATTAACACCTGCAGAAAGATTTTTTAAGGATATGCAACATGAAGAGAAGGGCATGGTTACATGGTAGGATCCTAAGGCATCAACAATGAAAATGACTGGATCTATTATTAACCTGGGGTCGAGGATAAGCTTCTGTTTTGTCCACAGATGGAGAAACTGTCTGGGTACCAGGAAGAAACATCAGACCCTGCAGACCAGATGAATCAAGTAATACAGAAAATGAATAATTTACACTTAAGAAATCAAAAAGGAAAAGATGAGAGGAAAATACATCATGGACTTATGGGACAATTTATGACTCATGAACAATTTGGGAACTGTAAAAGTAATTGAATATTGGACGTAAGTTCAAAACCCTCCAATGGGGAAAAAACCCTCCAATGGGTCACTGCTCTACAATGGGGAGAGAGTATGACTGGAATTGTATTAATTGGGGAAGATGCAGATTATTTGGGATATGACAAAGTTCCCACTGGAGATATCCAAAAAGAGAAGCTAGGAAGAAATTTTAGGCATAATTTTTCTGGTTTAAATACTGTGACACCTACATGTTTTTGTAAAACATGTATTTTTGAACCATTTGTTAAATTAAGTAAAATTAAACATTCAACTCATCCAAATATTTATAACATGGGAACATTGAGGACATTAGAAATATCAGGAGTTCCATTTGTAGAAAGTATTGAAGGAAGAAAGTTAATTCCTACAGAATCTCCTTGTTTAAATTTACATGCTTGGGATTTCAAAAATGAATGTTTTCCACCCTGGGTTGCCTGTCATACCCCAAATAGAAGAATTTATGATCATTCTATTTTGCTACAGGTGTGGAATTCTCCTGATAGCATTGTTACATGGTGTATTCCAGGCTCCAGGCTATATGAAAGCAATTATATACCTAGAAATAGGGTTAGCTAATTCAGAGATATGAAAGGCTATGGAAGCTATAGATGAGATAAGGTATATACAATGGAATAAGATGTTGGACAAAATATCTTATGCAGAAAAGAAATTATCTGTGACTGTATGCACAGGACCAGATATTGCCTTTATAATAGGATCTTTCAGATGTCAATATTATCAGAGAAAAAAGGTGGATATAAAGTTAACTGTTACAATCACACTATCTGAGCCTTTATAAATAAGGAAGTGGAGGATGATGATGTTGTTTTCATGATAAGAAAACCAAAATTTTCTATAATACCCACCAAGGTAGAAGGCTAGTATATGTCTCCTGCTGATGACTTCTTAGAAAAAACAATAAAGAAAATTAGGCAGAAGAGATGTGTTAGTTGAATCGTGATATTAAGTATTGTGGCTGCCATTGTAGAAGCTGTTTCGGTGACTCTTTACAAGTAGGGAATAAGGAAAAAATAGAAGCCAAATATATTCAAGAGTTATCTGAAAATGTTACTAGAGCACTGAAGGCTCAGTATAGAATTAATGAAAATCTTTATCATTTAATTAATACATTACAAACCTCTGAAATGAACAATTGCATTGTGTTTATAGATTTTCTGCTATTTGAGTTACTCCTTTAAAATATAATACCTAACTTATTCCATGGGATAATATAAAAGGTTTTTTGAATGGAATATGGTATAATGATTCTATAACTATGGATATGACTCAATTGCATAAAATGGTTAATGTTATTGCATTGGCACCTACAATGGAAATGGACTCAGGTATTGATAATTTATTTAACTTTGTTAATAGATTTCATTTTTTCACTTTATGAACCTGTTAGTGAGCATATTGTTGATATTGTGCATTATACCCATTTGTATTAAACTCCTTTTATCACTGGAACAGCACATAGATGTCCTAACACACCGCCTAAAGCTTCAGAATGTCTAAGAAGGGGGAAATCTGTAGAGGGCCAGCCCCAGGGAGTGTTATTCACCTATACTTGGTAATTTTTTCCATCAAAGATATGTATGGATTATTACTCATTGTATGGATACGTTGGCTCACCAGTGAACCCTGACCTAGGATAATCTGTGACTCCTGAGGTGGTTGTAAAAGTTTTCTTTGATAGAGAAGTATGCAGATTTCTAAGAACAAATATAGTAAATTTACACAGGAAATTGTAAAACTGGGTCTCCTTTAACAGTTCATTCCTGAGATAAATTTTTGCTATAAAAAAAAATCTGAGTTCCCAAAAATAAAGTTGGTAGATTTTCACTTCCCAACCTTTCGTATTTAGATATGTTTGTCTACCGACCTGACTCTTGGAAATTCATGTCCAGACCCACACCAGAGTTATTGTGGGCGATATATAACAAGTTGGCTTTTCTTTTTTCTCTTTATAAATAATATTATAATATATTGGTAGTCAGAAGAACCTTAAGGGTCACTAGGTCCAACTCCATTTAATTATAACAGAAGAAAACAAGGTTTAGGCATTCTAAGTGAATTGTCCAATTTCAAATAATAATATAGAATGTGAAGGAGTATTTGAAGGAGTATTTGACCTCAGGGCAACAAAGCTTCAAAGATCAGACCACTAAGGGACATAAGTCTGTGACACACACACACACACACACACACACACACACACACACACACACACATCTTTCCCAGGTGTCCCTTCTCTGTCTCTCTATTCTCTTTTATGCTCTATTCCCTTTAACTCTTATGGTCTTCTTCTGCCACAGGTACATAAGCACTCTATATGCTCTCTGCAGCACCTATAAGATCATAGAACTTGGGCATTTTTATACATCACCAAGTCAGGTCCCGTGATATTGCTGAACAGAAAACTGAGGCTGAAAGTGATTTCTCCAGAATAACAAAGATTGTCACAGCAGCTGATGTGTGATTTAAAATCCATGTATAATACTCTCCTCACTATGATTCCTGGCTGGCCTTTTCTACATTTGCCAGGTGTCTCTTTAATTTGCATTTTCCCATCTCCTTTGCTTCCTATTTCTCTTCCTCACATTCCTCCATAATGGTTTTTTCCATCCCTCTCTTGTTCACTATTTTGTGAATTGTTCCTTACTCATTGTGTGTGTGCACATGTCTTCCACTGTCTCTTTTACTGTATATGTTTTATTTCACTACCTTCCTACCACTCTCTAACTTACATATACATATATATATATATACATATATATATATAGAGAGAGAGAGAGAGAGAGTGTATGTGATATCTATAATTATCTCACTCTGTGTATCACATTCCATCAGTTTCTCTCTCTCTCTCTCTCTCTCTCTCTCTCTCTCTCTCTCTCTCTCTTTCTCTCTCTCTCACAATATCACTCTGTATCCCTTGATTTTCCTCTTCTCAGTTTCCTCCTCAACAACTTTCTGCTACTTTTCTCAATCTCCTCTTCAAAACTTGTTTTCTTTATTCTAATTCCTACCCAACCTAACTGTCCTTTTTTATTTACCCAGCCATAACCATGATCATAGATTTAGAGCTGGAGGGGACTCTAGGGGTCATTGAGTCCAACTCAATTATAATATAAGAGAGGAAAGAGGCTGACACTCTACCTGAATTGTCCTAGGTCAAGGAGTTATGAAAAATAGTAAATAGGAGGGGCAGCTAGGTGGTGCAGTGGATAGAGCACCAGTCCTAGAGTCAGGAAGACCTGAGTTCGAATGTAGGCTCAGACACTTAATTACCTAGCTGTGTGATCCTGAGCAAATCATTTAAACCCAATGCCTTGCAAATAAATAAATGAATGAATAAAATACTAAGGATTTGACCTCAGATCCTATAGACCACCAAGAAGAGTTCACAAGGATATCTCCTTCTTTTACTATACATATTCTTCTCAATCCACAGTTCATTTACTGTGGACTTTCTGTTTCCTTCTCATCTTTAATGGCTAATTCCTTTTAACTGTTCTGTCTGTATTCAAGCTTAATCCCAAGTGGACATACTTTTCACTCTTTGATTACAAGAAGATGACAGAACTGGAGGATCTTTAGACACCATCAAATCCAGCCCCATATATTTACTAAGGAGAAACATTAGACTGATAGCAATAACTATAGACTTCTCCAGAATAATCAAGCTAGTTAATAGCTGTTGTGGGAATTAAATTCAATGAGGGACTTCCAAGGACAATGCTCTGACCACTATGACACCTCACACTTTGTTCTACACTAGCCAGGTGTTTCTTCCTTGTGTATTTCTCCATCACCTGTGGTGTCTTTGCTTCATTCTTCATTATCCTTCATAATAATCCATAATTTCTACTCTTATTCCCTTTCCCATTGTCATATGGTTCACCCTCCCTTTCTCTCCATCTCTATATCTTCCTTTCTCTGTTTCTCTGCCTATATCTCTGAATTTTTCTTAATATCTCACTGGAACTCTCTCTCTGTCCTTATCCATTTATCTTTTTTTCTCTCCTTTCTCTCCCCACCCCCTGTCTGTCTGTCTGTCTGTCTATCTGGCTTTCTCTCTCTGTCTCTCTTTCTTATTCTCACTTTCCCTCACTCACTCCCTTCCTCTCTCTCTCTCTCTCTCTCTCTCTCTCTCTCTCTCTCTGTCTCTCTCTCTGTCTCTCTCTCTCACACACACACACACACAAACACACACACACACACAAACACCAAGAGGAGCTTTCTCTCTCCAGTATTCCCAACTTGACCAGAAATATAAAAATACAGGGTTAAGAGCATATTTTTTGAAAGATTAGAAACTTTCAGCGGAAAGCTCTTCCTCTTTTCACCCTTTTTACCTTTGTCTTATCAGGCCATAGGACAAAGATCAGCTCAATATACTAAGACACAAATTGCAGACCATGTTATCTACATATACTCTATATTACATAAAGCAGGCAAATACAATTAAAACATTCATTTTCTCCTAAAGACTCAGGACACAAGATCTTTTTCTAAGGTTCTAAGCTCCTTTTTCAAGAGTAAAAGAGAAATGAAGAAAGGTCAATACTGAGTCAGGAGAGAACCTAGGATGATGGTGTAAGAAACAAGCAATTTCCCAGGAACTCAGAATCACCATTAGTGGACCAAAGAGAATCCTTTTATTAAAAAGTCCTCAAGAGAAGATGCCCATATATGTCACATGAAATCAGAGCCTTTTATCTCCTTTCTAGAAACACAAGTCCCTCCCTTATCCCCACTTGACTGGGTATTGCCAAAGTCAAAGGCCTATCCGAAGTAAACAATTCTCTCCTCATGTGGGTTCAAATTCCTTATCAAACCTCCTCTTCCCCACAATCTGGGAGTCAGGACTTTAAAAAGGATAATACATGTGTGGGACAAAGACCACTTAAATAAATTTCAGAGATCTCCTAAAGTATGAAAAGGCTTTATTCATTTCTCCAGGAATGGGCCACAATCAATGAGAGATTGAGGCAAAAGGGAAAGGTTCAAGAATCACTTTTATCTTAAGTGATCCCCCCCACTGCCCCACCCTCATTAATGAGGAATGTGGTCTTACAATCTAAACATGAGAACTACCCTAGGGAAAGGAGCATAGAATTCAAACAAAGCAAACTAATTTAGGGAGAAGAGCATAAAATTCAAACCAAAACCAGATTATCTCTTTAGTCCCAGGAATTGAATGATTCTCAGGACATCAACAGATAAAATGAAGTCAGTTGACTGCAATACCCCAGGAGTTTGCTTTGTCAAAGAGGTGCACATAGCTAACCAGATTCAATCTATATTTTACTGAAGAAATCTCAGAACCTTATCCCACTCATACAGATTTGTGAATCTGACTACTGACACCAAACCATTCACTAATTCACCCAATCTGCTAAGTGTATGTTCCCATGTTTTCCTGTACCAGTTCATCCCCTTCCTCTCTACAAAGAGAAATTCCACAAGTTGCCAGTAGGATGTAAATTAGCTTGATTTACATCTGTAAGCCAACATTCCTCAGATTCTACCACTATAGCTTCTTTCCTTACCTTCCCTAGCAGTTACTCTATAATATATAAAATAGTTTCTTCAGTTTCCCATAAATAATGTAGAAATGAAACCTAATCACTTATCACAATGGTAACTTTGATGGTTTTTCATTTGGTCCAGTCTCCCCTGATAAGCTACAGTTCTCAAAAGAGCAAATTTAAATTTCATAAACCTTCAGGTACTAAGAAAACAAAGATCTTAAGCAGCATTTTACAGGCATTTCTCAAGGGAGGGAGAAAACAAAGAGAATGGGTCAGAGAGGATATATTTCCAAGAACAACAGAAGAATTTATTATCTGTTGGCAAGACTTGTTCATTTTACTTTTTCACATCTCCTTCATATGCCACTTTTGTCCTCTGACACTGCTGCCACTTTGGGGCACTTCCTTATCATCTTATACCTGAATTACTGCAAGAGTCTTTTTTTGATCTTCTGCCCCCATTCTCACCCTATTCCTTCAAATGATCAAGTCCTTCTATAGAAGTCCAGTACTTAATGACCTAGAATTGTCTCCAGGATGAAACCTAAAACTGTCTGGTTGGCATTCAAACTCTTTTTTAATTTTCCATAATTCCAATCATCTCTTTCCTATCCACAAACTCTGTGATCCAATGAAAACAGCCTCCTTCTGGTTCACAGATCAACCTGCTCCATCTTCTGACTTTGACTATTATCTGATCCCCAGACCTGTAATGATCTTCATTATCAACAAGACTTCCCTGGTTCCTCCAAGTTCCACCAGATATTCAATCTTCTACAGATAGTTTTTAGGTGCATTCCCATTTGAAATGTATCATGTATGTAACTAGTTTGTTCATAGTTGCTGACATGTGGTGTCCATCATTAGAATAGGAGCTCCTTGAAAGCAGAGACTACCTTTTATCTGTCTTTATATCTCCACTGTTTAGTAAGATGTCTTAATGAATATTGACTGACACATTCTCTATGCAAGAGCAGGAGATAAAGGTAAGGGACCTAATACTATTAAACTTGCCATGGAAGTCATTTTGAACAAACATGCATGGTCTCTTATCCAATGAACAAGTACTTGTTACAACAGTGGATAAGACTTTATGTCCTTGCAGAGAATTTGAAGATTTTTCTAATATTAGGCCAAAAGACACTTTGGGGATTTCTACATTTTTATACCATCAAGTTGTGGCAAAATGACTAGTTCCTCTCCCAACAAACATGCAAATGATATCAGGTGCCCAGTGTATTCTTTCCCTCTGGCCCTCATATCATTATTGTGGGAAAGAATCAAGTGTTTTGCTTTTTCACAAGGGTGAAAAAGGGTATTGCCAGAATCTCACAGATGTCTGTGAGGACAATACATTACAAACACCAGGATACCTGGTCTTTGTGGAAACTCAAGAGATGCCAACCTATGTACAGGAAGGGGAGAGTTAAGACAAAATGAAAAGGTTAAATAACTTTGCATAGGTTAAATGGGAGTCTTTGCTATTGTCCCTTACACCTGGAGAAGTAAGTAGTTGTCCTTGCTCTTTAGTACAATGAGCAAGGTGGGGAAAATGTATGGGGGGTGGGGTGTCAAATGCATCAGGTTTGTGACCCCAGTCTATGATTGGTGTGAGTGGGCAGGAACAAAGCCTTTGAAAGTGGATATAACATCTAGCATTTGGAGGTTTTGGGGCCCCTCTACCACCTTGGGAAAGGTGTGCCATTTATTAAGATATCTTAATAAAAGCATTTTAATCATTCTGGACTAAGTATTCATGAGGCATTTATAACAATTTGGTAGCTCATCCATGATATTAATGTAAATGTCTTCTCCTGGTATTTTCCTGGAAGAACACAAGAAAAATGCATGCAAGGGGCTTGATTTCAAGTCCACTTTCTTGGTGTTCTCTGTGGGGAAATATCTCAGAGATTCCTGAGAAGATAGGCCTGGGTTTGGAGCTGAGAGTGATTAAAATGACTGGGGGTAAGAATGATGGTAAGGGACAGATCTCTTAGGGTGGCATTGGTGGTCAGAACCACCCTGGACTAACTAAGAAGTCCTCTAAAGAAGGAAAGGCCAGAGGATGATAGGGTGCCCCAAAGGGATGGGGGAGGGAAGGGGAATTGGAGTCCCTCTCAGGAAGTTCCTCAAAATCCAAAGTCCACCAAGGGGAAGGATGCAGGCTGGAAACAGGAGGCCAGGGTGGCTTGTGGCCTGTGGCCAGGAGCAGGTAGGA
Source organism: Macrotis lagotis (assembly GCF_037893015.1). Taxonomy (NCBI): domain Eukaryota; kingdom Metazoa; phylum Chordata; class Mammalia; order Peramelemorphia; family Peramelidae; genus Macrotis; species Macrotis lagotis. The sequence continues at coordinate 92,359,054 of NC_133666.1, forward strand.
GGAAGGTGGAAGGAAAGCAGTCACCGATTGGAACCAATGTGAGTATAGTCCTGCAGGAATATGTTTGCTTAGTGTGTGATGTTCCATGTGTGTTTTGTTTTGTGTGTAAGTGGTCTAGGTTAGTTATTTCTGGGGTCCGGACTCAGCTTAAGTTTTACACTGCAGGGGAGCTGGGAGATGAGTCGAAGAGTTTAGGAAGGAAGATCTGCAGTTTGCAGTCAACCTCATGGATATCAACCCCTCCCTCCCTGGGCTGGCAGTAGTGGTGCTAGTGGATAGAGCTGGAGAGAGGAGGGGGTGACTGTAAAAGAGAAAGAGACTGTGTGGAAGAGAGTTTAAAAAGGAAGAGATAAAATTTGATGGTTAAAATTGAGAAGTTATAGGAGGGAGGATTTCTGCTTTAACTCTAAATTTGAGTCTAACTAGAGGAGTGCCCCACCTATCTATGGAAGAGGTGGGGGGGACAGGAGACTTAGCCTTAAAGGGAAAGAGACCACCTTCACAGGTGTGATATGTGATTGGGAAAGGAAGAAAATATCAATCCAATGATTGGGGGCACGTTTGTTGAAAAGAAATCATGTTTAATGAATGTCTCTGCTCTGGCCACATGGCCTAAAAGTGATGACACTCACTGTTTTTAAGGTTTCTGAAGAAGCACTCTGAGGATTTTTAAAGAGGGTTATTAGTCTTGTTACATTCTGATAAATTTGTACAGAATGGAAGAAATTAAATAACCTAGATTGTTAAATTGGTTTGGGATCTTAAACTCTATTGAAACACCTTTGAGTTAAAGGAATGTGGTATTGTGTTACTGAGAGGAAAAATATATAATTATGTTATCAGGGATATTTACTGATTTTGGGGGGAAAGAGAAATATTGTACTAAACTTTGTAATCTAATTTGTGATGACAAATTGATATTGATAATACATTTTCCACAGTGTCATAAGTTCTTTTGTTAGTAAAGAAGGAAAGCTAGTAATCATTTTGGTTTATCCCATGTTTGTGGGAGTGAAGATATATGTATATATAAGGTAACTTATTGATGAGTAATTGATGCTATTCTTTTATAAGTGCAAAGAGATTGTTTTTACCATATTTGGCTATCCCTTCTGAGTATACAAGCTATCTAAATACCGTAATATTAAAGCCTGGAATTAATATGTGATTGCTTTGAAGGGCAATAAAAGGGAAATATCAAAAATTATGACCCCTTTGGGGATAGATCTTTGGGTTCATGAATAATGTAATAATGGAAGGATTGCTTTGTACAATTTAGTAATTTGTGTGTTGTTCCTATTGCTGTTTTGTCATGTTGGAATTAATAACACATGTTGGCAATTTAAATTTACCTAAGATGGTCTAATGTTTTTAAAGAAATATGAAAATTAATTTGTATGTTAGGGGACAGCTAGGTAGTGAAGTGGATAATAGAACTTATCCTGGAGTCAGGAGGACCTGAGTTCAAAGCCAGCTCCAGACTCTTAATGATTGCATAGCTGTATGACCCAGGGTGAGTCACTTAACCCCAATTTCCTGGCCAAAAAAACCCCACAATTTTCCTGTTAAGGATAGCTAGTAGCTAAACAAGTTTAAGTTTCTGGCTATACATGGGAATATATATTCCAAAACTGTTTGTTTGCTTAGCCTTTACATTATTTCCATAATTTACCTTGATTTAAGTTGAATGTGATAAGAGAGAGAGAAGTAATATCCTTAAGGAAGAAAAATAAAGTATAAGAGATAGCAAAATTACATAATATGACAAAATGTAAAGTAATAGTCTTTGGTTTTTGTACAAACTCCACAATTTTTTCTCTGGATACAGATGGCATTCTCCATTGCTGATACCCCCAAATTGTGCCTGATTGTTGCACTGATGGAATGAGAAAGTTGATTAAAGTGATCATCACCCCCACGTTAATGTTAGTGTGTATAATGTTCATCTGGTTCTGCCCATCTCACTCAGCATCAGTTCATGCAAATCCTTCCAAGCTTCCCTGAACTTCCATCCCTCCTGGTTTCTAATAGAACAATAGTGTTCCTTGACACACATATAGCACAGTTTTTTAAATCATTCCCCAATTGATGGGCATTCACTTGATTTCCAAGTCTTTGCCACCACAAACAGGGCTGCTATGAATATTTTTGTACAAGTGATATTTTTACCCTTTTTGATCAGCTCTGCAGGGTATAGACCCAGTAGTGGTATTGCTGTACCAAAGGGTATGCACATTTTTGTTGTCCTTTGGATGTAATTCCGAATTTCTCTCCAGAGAGGTTGGATGAGTTCACAGCCACCGACAATGTATTAGTGTCTCAGATTTCCCACATCACTTCCAACAGTGATCCTTGTTCTTTCTGATCTTATTAGCCAGTTTGAGAGGGGTGAGTTGGTACCTTAGAGATGCTTTAATTTGCATTTCTTTAATAATTAGTGATTTAGAGTAATTTTTCATATGACTATGGATTGCTTTGATTTCTTCATTTGTATATTACTTTTGCATATCCTTTGACCATTTGTCAATTGGAGAATGGCTTTTTTTTAATTTACTCAGTTCTCTATTTTAGAAATGAGTCCTTTGTCAGAAATACTAGTTGTAAAATTTGTTTCCCAATTTACTACATTTCTTTTGATGTTGGTTACAGTGGTTTTTTCTGTGCAAAAGCTTTTTACTTTAATATAACTGAAATCATCTAGTTTTTTTTAATGATGTTCTCCATCTCTTCCTTGGTTCATAAACTGCTTCCCTTTCCATAGATCTGACAGGTAAACTTTTCCTTGATCTACTAATTTGCTTATAATATTGTCTTTTCTGTCTAAATCCTGTATTCATTTGTATCTTATCTTGGTATAAGATGTGAGAAGTTGGTCTAATCCAAGGTTCTTCTATACTAACTTCCAATTTTCTCAACAGTTTTTTATAGAATGTTGTTTTTATCCCAATAGTTGGACTCTTTGGGTTTATCAAACAGATGATTACAATAATCATTTCCTCCTATTCCACCTAGTCTATTCCACTGATCCACCACTCTATTTCTTAGCCTAAACCAGACAGTTTTGATGGTTGATGCTTCATAATATAATTTTAAATCTGGTAGGGCTAAGCCACCTTCTTTTGTACTTTTTTTTCATTAAATGCCTGGAAATTCTTGGCTTATTTCTTCATATGTATTTACTTACAATTTTTTCTAACTCAGTAACTTTTTGGAATTTTGGTCGGTAGAGCACTAAATAAGTAGTTTGATTTAGGTAGAATTTTCATTTTTTAATATTAACTCTGCCTATCCATGAGCAGTTGATATTTGCCCAGTTATTTAAATCAGATTTTATTTGTATCAGAAGTGTTTTGTAATTGTTTTTAAAAAGTTTCTGTCTCAGCTTTGACAGGTAGTCTCCCAAGTATTTTACATTGTCTGAAGTTACTTGGGATTTCACTTTCTAGTTCTTTCTGCTTCATCTTGCTAGTTATATATAGAAATGTTGAGGAATTATGAGGGCTTGTTTTATATTCTGCTACTTTGATAATATTGCTAATTATTTCTAGTAGCTTTTTAGATGATTTTTTGGGACTCTCTAGGTATACCTCATGTTACTGCAAAGAGTGAGAGTTTTGTCTTTTCTTTCCCAATTCTAACTATTTCAGTTTCTTTTTCCTCTGTTATTGCTGAAGCTAACATTTCTAACACAATACTGAATAGCAGGGGTGATAATGGGCATCCTCATTTCACCCTTGATCTTTTTTATTTAAAATTTATTTATGTTAAATTTTACAATTTTCCTTCACATCTCACTTCCTTTCCCCCAGCCCCCACAGAAGGCAGTCTGTTAGTCTTTACATTGTTTCCATGTTATACACTGATCTAATTGAATGTGTTGGGAAAGAAATCAAATCCTTAAAAAATAGAATATGAGATAGCAATATTATATAAGATAACTTTTTAAGAGACTTTTAATCAATTTTCTCTTTATTATGTTAGATACCAGGATGGTCTGCAAAAAGCAAATGTTACTGGATCAATTTCATGTCCTTGAAAACCAGGAAGTCAATGGGCTAAAGATGTCAGATGACAAGGATGTGCAGTTGAAGGGATGGCTTTTCAGTATGGCCTGAGGCTGCACCCTTTAGACTTGATTTCCCCAAAGTGACATATATACAATGTCTCACCTGAAAGAATAAATCTGGCCAAAGACATTTGACTACGCAAATGATTTCTGCCTGAACACTGACATTCAGTAATTATATCTATAAAGTAATTTTCCTTTTTTGTCCTACACCTTTATAATAATGTGAAAAGCAAAAGCAAGGGAATTTTTTAAGATAATTACAGTTTCAAGGTCTAGTTTAAGGAAAGTAATATAAGTCAGAGAAGTATATATTTTGAAATAGGAAAAATCTATGGTACATTTTGGAATATTGTGGGAAAGGAAAAGAAATCCATTTTGATTAAGGATGTTTGAGTCATTATTGCAATGATACCAAAAGGTTAAGAAATGTATATTTTGCAAATTTAAGTTAATATGGTAATTCTCAGTGGAATTTACTCATGCAGTAAAACACATATGGAAGCTTATTGTGTTGAAGTAAGGCAAAATGTAAATTGTAATAAGCCCTAGAATCTTATTGCCTTGTGATGAAGACTTGGTTTTGAACTGAGTAAAATATTAAGCAGTGTCTTTATCAGAAGAGAAGATTTCAAGTAGTCACCTGAGCTGGAGAAGACCTTTTGTAACAGATACAGAAGAAGCAAAAGGACACTGGATGTTTCCAGGGCAGAAGAGAAGAGAGAAGAGATACTGGACCAGTTCATCTCCACCATCTCTTGCCTATGTGTACATTGTTTAGTCAGGGGATCTGTCCCTTTTGATACCTGTAACTTCCCCTTGATTTTGTAAATGTGACACCCCTACTTGTGCCGCTTTTCTTATGGAAAGAAGGAGGAGAGGCAGGGTGAAGATGTTCTCATTAAGAGAAAAGAAGAAGATTATTGGGTGGCATGATTATATCACATGAGTCTATAGATCCTATCTAGGGAGAGTCCTATCTCTGATTTAGACAATGGAGTATTAGTAAAGGTGGGAGGAGAATCTAGCTGACAGAAACCATTGTCCAGTCTTTTGGTGTGGCTATCAGTTCAGGGTGACTATTGTTTTTACCAGTCTGGCCAGGATATTTTCCTGGGGAGTAGCAAATATCTGGACATGTCCAGAAATTGGGTACATGTAATCTGGACTATACAACATAAAGAGATAGGTGGACTGAGGCTCGTGTGAGATTTAATGATGGTACTTGGATTCATTATGCTAACACAGTCAGTTGGTTTGAGACAAGACGTGTATTAAGTCATTATGACTTCAAGTACAGTAAGTCCTCTTTCAATAGACATTAGAGAAATTTAGTGCAGAGATGTTTTTCCACACTTAACTGTTACTATTCGTCTTTTAAATGCATTTGATCCCTTTATGCACAAATATTTCAACTTTACAGAAGCACAATTATTTTATTTTCAGTGATTGTCACTTTTAGTTGTTCTGTCATAGCCTCTTCCCCCTATCCATAGATGTAATTTACTATTTGCCTTTTCTCTTTGTTATTGATTCTCCTCTTATATCTAAATTGGTTCAGAAAGAAAATAAAGACAATTTTTTTTTTTGTTTTGGCCAGAAATGCTGAGGGTCTGACCCTCCCAAATTGTTTTTTCAATAGGTAAAAGAGATAATTCTTTAATTTCTTTCATTCTTTGGTTTAATAACTGAATGTGGATTTGCTCAGTGCCACTGAGACTGATTAAGGATCTTATCTTAAAATGACTAAGGTCTTCCAATTAAACCAAGATTGAATTCTGGCATTTTTACCTTGCTTGGTTTAGATGATGATGATGATGATGATGTGATGGTGGTGGTGGTGGTGGTGGTGGTGGTGGTGGTGATATTTATCCTTCATTTTCGAAGATAACCATGATTTCAGGGTGGTGATGCCATGACAAGCATGTGATTTGGATTTCAGTGAGAGGGTTCCTGTACTAAGTCATCAGCCTCATTTTCTCCTCCAGAGCCATCTGGGTCCAGTGGTCAGATATGAATCAGGAAGAGTGGAGACAGCCCTGTATGCAAGACAATCAGGGTTAAAACAACAGATCACTAGAAATTATATTCAATATATCCATTATGTAAATTTACACAAGAGGTGAAGTCTCTTTCATGAAGCATTTTGATTCAGTAATATATTAATATGCATATCATTCTACTGTATATACAAGCACAGTGAATAGCCTCTGATCCATATATTGAAAATAATGAAGATGTTGACAGTTTACCTATACATATCTTGTATAACAGAAGTCATAAAGCAACCTACTTCTATAAATAAAATCCAAAAGTCCTAGTTTGTTCTTTGAGATCCGTAGGTTTACTCAAATACCTTCTAAGCCTTTTTTATGGAATAGGTTGTCTTTTGTAAAAACTGATGCAGAATAGTCCATCCTATCAGAGAATATTGTTATAACACCTGCAAGTAAGTCTATCCAACCGGGAAAGAAAAAAACAATTCAAAATACCTTCTTGATACAATAATCACAAATTATTAAATCTGAATCAAAAACAAAATTAATCTAATTCATTTCACTATCCAGTATAAGTTTTCATAATGCTTTGTCTAAGGTTGGAATTTTTGCCTTGATTATTAAAAACATGCTCAGCAGAACATGATAAAACCAAGAATAAAATTCAGAAGACTTAATGTCCACCTATGTAAATTCTGTAATTTCTCAGATCTTTTAATTATCTTAATGAAACTGTATAACAATAAAACATCCAAAGTTGGTCAAATAATGTGCTTCATAGCAGAAAACCACAGATGATCGGATCAAAAAATGACAGGAAGCACTTCTGATTATAGTTTAAAATAATTTAAGTAACTCCACGCGGGGCCTTTAAGCAAGAAAGTAGTTTGTAACTCCATTTAATCCATATACATTCTCCTCACCCAAATGCCAATATTACAGTAAAGCATCATCATCATCATCATCGTCATCATCATCTCTCTCTCTCTCTCTCTCTCTCTCTCTGTCCATTCATCTATCTATCTATAATTACAGATAGATATTTGTCAATCTATAGCAGATATATGTGATGTGATTTCTTAAGGAAATATTGACTTCAGTTGAGGTACTGAAACTGCCTCATGTGCTCTGTAAACCATAATCTTTTTAGGTTATAAATGAAACAACAAAGTTTGTTACAGAAAAGAAGTTTGATTCTCTAGAATCTTAACAAAACCCATGGGTGAATGGCATCCCTATGTATGCCAACCCTGATACAAAATTCTGGGAACATTTTATGCTGAAAGGACAAAAAATAATAAAAATTGCATTGGTACCAATGAAATTTCACATAGATGACATAGTTTTATACTATGATTCTCTCATATCTTAAAATATTTGCTCAAAATTCTTATTGACAAGAATTCCACTGAAGCTGGAGAGTTAATGTTTACAAATAACAATAGGATTATGCTCTCTTCAATCCAAGGTCAGGTAAAAGGAATTTACTGGTACTATCACTGAGTTTTCAAGGCAGTATTGACACAGGCCAGTTAACATTTGGGTTGTCGAAGATGGACTTTATATAGCAAATAGAATATTTTACACACTGAAATTTATAACTTTTAGTTAAAGATTAAGAGACTAATTTTTTGTCATAAATATATAGCTCAGAAGTATTAATTCAAATGAAAGAATATCAGATGAGACAGCTAATAGTCTGTGAATGCCATAGCTTGGGAGGACCCACAATGAACATAGTTAAGGAATAGGTCCTGTCAGAATCCTCTGTGAATATTTTGCTATCTGTACTCATAGTTCAATGTCTTCAACACTGTGAAACAGCTTTAAAAACTTGGAACAACAATCCACAATTGCATCTATGAAGGATTACATCAAGATCTTATGTACATATGTTCTCCTTTCCTCTTCCGGTGAACTCTAATCATTTAAGTATGCAAGTATATGTGAGTGCTATCATATCTTCCATGGAGCCAGCCATTATCTGGTATCTGTCCAGAAATTCCAAGTTTTGTAGTAATTTACTTTCCTTTTTTTAAAGATTATATTTATTTTGAGTTTTACAATTTTCCCCCATTCTTGCTTCCCTCACCCCACCCCCCACAGAAGGCAGTTTGCTAGTCTTTTCCATGTTATACATTGATCTCAGTTGAATGTGATGAAAGAGAAATCATATCCTTAAGGAAGAAAAATAAAGTATAAGAGATAGCAAAATTACATAATAAGATAATGTGTGGGTCTTTTTTCTAAATTGAAGGTAATAGTCTTTGGTTTTTGTTCAAACTCCACAATTCCGTCTCTGGATAGAGATAGTATTCTACATTGCAGACAGCCCAAAATTGTCCCTGGTTGTTGCACTGATAGAATGAGCAAGTCCATCAAGGTTGATCATCACCCCCATGTTGCTGTTAGGGTATATAATGTTTTTCTGGTTCTGCTCATCTTGCTCAGCATCATAAATTTTCTTTTGTTAAATGATATATTTTATTTTTTAATATTTAATATTTATTTATTCTCATTTTGTACAAATAATGTTTTTATACAATTATAAAGTATTCTTGATTAAGAGTAAACAAAATACCCCCTCCCCCCAAAAAAATAGACTCGCTTGAGAGATAAAGTAAAGGGGAGAGAAAAAAATTAAAATTAAAAAAATTAATAGTAATAATTGTAGGTATGGCCAGGTGGCACAATGGACAGAGCACCAGCCCTGGAGCCAGGAGCACCTGATCCCATATCCAGCCCCATACACCCAACAATCACCCAGCCGTGTGACATGCAAGCCACCCCAACCCCACTGCCCTGCAAAAACCAAAAAAAAAAAAAGACCCCAAATAAAATAAAATAATAGTAATTGTAGGGGTGGCTAGGTGGTGGACAGACCATTGGCCTTTGAGCCAGGAGCACCAGGGTCCAAATTCAGCCTCAGACACCCAAATCACCCTGCTATGTGGCCCCAGGCAGGCCACCCAGCCCCACTTGCCCTGCACCCCCCCCCCAAAATAATAATAATAAAAAATGTGCTTGAGTGTTTGTTCCAACACCAGCAACTCTGTCTTGGGTGGAACACATTCATTATGATAAATCCATAGCAAAAGTTACTTCCATGTTTTTCCACCATTGCCACTGCTGATCGCAACTCCCTCCTTTCGTATTTCTCCACTACCATGTACTATATTTTATCTCTCCTTTCACTCTGACTCTGCTGTAGGGTAGCTGAGTGGCACAGCAGACAGATCCCCAGTATTGGGGCCAAGAGTCCCCAAGCCCCCCTACCACCACTTAGGACCAGCAAACCCCTGGCCCTATGGTCCCGGACAGGCCATCCAATCCCAGCCCCTTGCAAGAAGTAAAAAAGAAAATGTGTTATATCTGAAAACTCTCCACCCATTGTCCATCCTCTCCTCCATCACTCATATCCCCCCTTCCCCCTGTCCCCACCTCCTTCTTACTCCAGATGCCTATACCCCATTGAGTATATATGCTGTTTCCTCTCCTAGCCATCTCTGATGAGAGCAAAGATTCCCTCATTTCCCCTTGCCTTCCCCTCTTCCACATCATTGCAATAGCTTATTGTAATAAAGAAAAATCTTATTATATGAAATATCTTGGCCTATTTCCCTCCTCTTCTTTTTCTTTCTCCCATTACATTTCCCTTTTTTTCTATTGGCTCCATTTTTATACCATATTTTATCTTCAAATTCAGCTTTTTCCTGTGCTTCAACTATAAAACCTCCTTCTACCTGCTCTATTAATTGAGAAGGTTCGTATGAGTATTATCAATGTCATTTTTCTATGCAGGAATACATGCAGTTCATCATCATTAAGTCCCTCATATTTTCCCCTTCTCCTCCAATCTCTATGCTTCACCTGAGTCCTGTATTTGAAGATCAAACCTTCTCTTCAGCTCTGGCCATTACAACAGGAACATTTGAATTTCCCCTGGCTCATTGAAAGTCAATCTTTTTCCTTGAAAGAGGACATTCATTTTTGCTGGGTAGTTGATTCTCGGTTGCATTCCAAGCTCTATTGCCTTCTGGTATATTATATTTCAGGCCCTCCAAGCTTTTAATGTAGTTGTTGCTAAGGCCTGTGTGATCCTGACTACAGCTCCATGATATTTGAATTGTGTCCTTCTGGCTGGTTGTAATATTTTCTCTTTGACTTGGGAGTTCTGGAAGTTGGCTATAATGTTCCTAGGGGTTGGTATTTTGGGATCTCTTTCTCAGGGGGATGGGTGGATTCTCTCCATTTCTATTTTGCCCTCTGCTTCTAGGATATCAGGGCAATTTTCCTGAAGTAATCCTTTGAAAATGATGTCAAGGCTCTTTTCCTGATCATGACTTTCAGGTATTCCAATAATATTTAAATTATCTTTTCTAAATCTGTTTTCCATATCAGTTACTTTTTCAATGAGATGTTTCACATTTTCTTCTGATTTTTCATTTTTTTGGTTTTGAAGTAATGAATCATGATTTCTCATAAATTCATCAATCTCCCTGAGTTCAATTCTTTGTCTGAAGAATTTGTTTTCCTCAGAGAGTTTTCTTATCTCTTTTTCCATCTGGCCAATTCCACTTTTTAAAGCATTCTTCTCCTCAATAACTTTTTGTACTGTTTTGTCCATTTGACCTAAGCTGGCTTTTAGCATGCTATTTTCTTCAGCATTTTTTTGGATTTCCTTGGCTAGGCTGCTAACTTTATTTTCATGTTTTTCCTGCATCTCTCTCCTTTTTTTCCCCAGTTTTTCTTCTAACTCCCTCATTTGATTTTCAAAGCCTGTCATAGCCTGATACCCGTTTCTGTTTTTCCTGGAGTCTTTAGATGCAGAAGCTTGTGTTTCCTCATCTTCATCATGAGTATATTGATCCTTCTTGGGATCATAGATAATGTATTTCTCAGTGGTGTCCCTCTTGTTTCTCTGCTTGCTCATTTTCCCAGCCTTATCCTGTTTTGGGGGTGCTTTCTGAGCTTTTGGGACACTCCCATAGATCAGTGTGTGAGGCTATGTCCTCCCTCCTGGTCTGTGAATGACCATATGTACCCCCCTCTGCTATGGGGCTGAGGTGGAGGGGCCCCTGCTGTTCTATGTGGGGGCCTAGACTGGATCAGGATATGAATGTGTTCAGAGTCCCAGAGCCCTGTTCCAGGGGCAAAGGACAGAGCTCTGCAATCTCTCTTTACTCCCCTCCCTCAGCTCAATGGGCTCATGCTCTGGAGGCTCCTGCTTATTGGCTCTGCCTGCTTATGTTTCCTGGATCTGGAATGCAGTGGCCATGCTGCTCGCTGTGTGCCCTGAGGGCTGGACTTCACGTGCTCGCTCTGGCAGAGGTCCCCCCACTGTTCCCACAATTTGTGGCCGGTGCTCCCATGTCATAGCTGAGGAAACTACCTTGCTGCTGTGAGCCCTGGCTCCCAGTGCCCTGGGGTTGCCTCTGGGAGGCTGAAGTTCTTTCCCTCTGGCGAGTAACCCCTCTGGCTGGCCACCCTTCCAACCCCAGGGAGCAGAGCCTTTCTGCTCTTTTCCAGGTTACTTTGAGTAGGAGAACTGCCTCACTGGGTCTCTCTGTGGGTTCTGTCTCTCGAAAATTTAGTTAAAGTCCTTAGTTTCAAAGATTTATGAGAAAGCACCTAAGGCAAGATCTGCCTTTGTCGCCATCTTGGCTCCGCCCTCAGTAATTCACTTTTCTAATGATCAGTGGATATAATCTGAATTGCACCATATAGATAGATTCTTTATTTTTTTGCAAGACAATGGGATTAAGTGAGTTGCCCAAGTCACATATCTAAGTGAATTTCAAGTGTCTGAAGCCATATTTGAACTCAGGTCTCTATATTGTGCCACCTTGTTGTTCCCATATGGAAAGATTCTAATCATTATTACTCCATGTCCTTTACACCAAACAAGATAATCTTCATTTCTGGGGACAGTACAAAAAGTAGAAAACACTTTTAAATGTTTACAATGCTGATTATGTGCCTATAATAATATCTTCTCTCCATCCAAGGGTGCGATTGTTCTTTTAACACAACATCCTGCCATAGATCCTACCACAACAGAATATAGACAGTAGAAGTGCCTGTGAGCTGATATCATTTGTGGTGAACTGGAGCTCCCTTGTCCTGCTGTTCCAGGCTCAGGGATTTCCAGTGCCACCATCTCTGACATGAGGCTGCCTGGGTTGGGGTGGGGAGGTACAGCTAGAGACCTGGAGCCTTCAGTGTCCAGCTTATGACAGAAGATGACAAGTTCAGGCAGACGATACCCTACAGGTCGGTGCTAGATGGTGTAGTGCTCACACGCATTATGTCTTCCTCCACTGTAGAAGTACTCCTTAACATTTATGTTTCACACCTTGCTTAGTCATTGCACAGTGGATGAACAGCTACTTTTTCCAATTCATAGTTATCCACAAAGGTGATTTATAAATATGTTGATGTATATGGGATCTTTTTTCTATTGATGGCTTCCTTGAGGTGTAATGGAGTCTTTTTTTTAAATTGTTTAAAAAGTATGTTATTTTCTTTATGTAATTACAAATTATTTCAAAAAATTGATTTGTCATTTTATACTTCTACTGACAATAAATTGGTTTGTGTCTATTCCTTCACTCTGTTTATGTATCAGAACCATATTCGTGCCATAAAAGCAATTTAATATGACTCTTTTCTAACCTATTTTTTTCAAATAATTTATATACTATTGGAATGAAATGTTTTCAAATGTTTGTTAGAATTCATTTTCAAACCCATCATGGCCTAGGGATTTTTTCCTTTGGAAACTCATTTATGCCTCATTCAATTTCTTTTGTTAAACATGAATTCATCCATCTTTGCTGGTGACTGCTTGAGCACAATAACTCCTATTCATTGCTTTAAATTCATCTTCATTAGATATATGTATTTATTTATCCATGTATTTGTTTATTTATTTATTTTTTTAGCCATATGTACATGTATATTTTTAAGTTACAAATATTCCTTCCACCCTCCCTTCCCATCCCCTTCCTCTCTTTGGTTAACAGTCAGGTTAGCATTGTACATACATGTTTTTGATGAACATATTAACAGATTAATCATTTTCATTATAAGGAATTAGCATTAACAGAAAAGATATATAAGAAATAATTTTTATGAAGTGTTCATCAGATTCTGAAGGATTTTTTTTGTTTTTGTTTTGCTTTTTTTCCTCTGAATGGGGATAGCATTATCTGTAGCCTGTCTAATATGGTTGTCCTAGCTCTCTGAACTGCTGGAAGGAAATGCTTCCATCAAGGTTATTCATCTCACAACGTTGTTGTTGATCTGTACTCTTGATGTGTTGTTGTGTTGATGTGTCTTCTTGGCTCTGCTCCCTTCACTCAGCATCAGATCCTCTAACTCATTCCATGCTTCCCTAGAATCCAATAATTTATGTTTTCTTATAGAAAAAAAATATTCCATAGTATCCATGTACCATAACTTGTTTAGCCATTCCCCAAAGGGTGGGTATCCCCCTCGATTTCCAATTCTTTGCCACTACAAAAAAGCTGCTATGAATATTTTAGAACATGTGAGGCTTTTGCCATTTTTCATGATTTCTTCTGGACATAGACCTAGAATTGAAATTGGTATGTCAAGGGGTATGAACAGTTTTATTGTTCTTTGGGCCTATTGCTCTCCTGAATGGTTTGATCCATTCACAACTCCACCAGAAATGCATGAATATCCCAATCCTCCCCAGACCTCTCTAATATTTTTCATTTTCCCTTTTTTATTCTCATCTTGGCCAATCTGATAGGCATGAGGTGATACCTAATTGTTGTTTTAATTTGCATTGCTCTAATCAATAATTATTTGGAACATTTTTTTCATATGATGATATATAGCATTAATTTCTTTATTTGAAACCTGTCCATTCATATTCTTTGACCATTTATCAGTTGGGAACTTCATTTAATATTTATTCTCCCTCTCATTTTTAAGACTAGTAATTTTGCTTTCTTCTTTCATTATTCAAATTAACCTATTATTTACATATTTTATTAATTTTTTCATAAAAATTACATTTACTTTTGTTAGTTAGATTTAAATATTTTTCCTTTATCTCATCTTTGATTTTAGGATTTTTGATTTGTTCTTTTTCTATTTTAAAAAATTTTATACTCAACTCATTGATCTGCTCTTTCTGTTTTATTGATGTAAACATTTAAAGATAGAAATTTCCCTTTAGTATTGATTCGAGCACATCCTACACACTGTAGAATTTTACTTCATTGTTACAGCTCTCCTTAGTGAAATTATTGATTCATTCTCTGATTTATTCTTTGAGCTATTCATTCTTTAGAATTAGATTATTCATTTTACATATAATTTTTAATATATTTTCCACAATTTAGTACTTTATATTGCTTTGTGATGAGAGAGATCTGTAAAGTCTATGTTTAATATGTCTCTTTTTATCCATTAGATTATGAGGATTTTATGTCCTGATAGAGGTTATGGTGTTGCGTGGCTTGCCCAAGACCACACAGCTAGGTAGTGATTAAGTGTTTGAGGTCAGATTTGAACTCAGGTACTCCTGACTCCAGGGCCAGTGCTCTATCTGCTGCACCACCTTGCCATTCCTATTATAACTAACTTTAAAAACTTTTTTTCATCTCCTTGACTTCTTATTTATTTTATGTATAGATTTATCTAATTTTGAGAAAGTTGGAATCACCTATTACTCTGTGACTTCTGTTCAGTTATATCCTTTTGAATCTCTTTTATCTTTTCCTTTAAGAAGTTGGATGCTCTGTCAATTGTTGCCTAGTTGTTTGATACTGCATTATTGTTGCATCTTTAGGATGATATAGTTTTCCTACTTATCTCGTTGAATTAGGTTTTTTCAGATTTTGCTTTGTTCAACATCGTGATTTCTAACTTAGTACTTTATACTTCATTTTACGTCCAAATATGCATGGTCCGGGGCAGGGCAGCCAGGGAAAGAAAATAATTGTCTGACACTTCATGCTTTTTGACACTGATGTATTCAAAACTACTTCTGGTTGGTTGCAAGTTTTTGGTGATTGCCAAGTGATGTGACTGGGGGAGATGTTTGGTTACTTCATTCCTGGTCTATGCTCTCTTCCTAACCTGTGGAAAAGCTCTGATCCCTTGAGATGGAAATTGATACTGCTCCCTTGTTTCATTGGGATCATAAATGATGCTATTCTTTGGGATCCTTGAACTCTTGTATAGGGATCTCAGTAGTCTCTTTCCAACCAGCTAATAAGACAGACCCCTTACTGTTTCTGATTTGAGAGTTGCCAAAGTAGAAATTGGTTCAGTGTGATAAAAGTAATTATCTGAATGAGGAATTAATTCTCAGATATAGTTTACAAATAAATAAATAATGATTTAATAGAATTATTGACAATTTCCCCTAAGGTCAACGAATGATCCAATAATTAGTGACAAAAAAGTAATTAAAACAGAATTTATTTTTATAGGGGAAAAGAGGCGTAAAAATATATCATTCATCTTAGGAAGCTTGTTTTGAACATAATTCAGTTAGATAATGCAGGTCATCTGACTGGTTTGTTTCTCCCAGGTTTTCTTAACCCAAATTTGCATTGTTGTCGGCTTTTAGTTATCAAAGTGGGACTGCCTCATAAATTCTTGCCCCAATGTTGTAGCATTTGGTAACCAGAAAGATTCTTTCCAAGGGGTAGCAGTTACACTACAAAATTATGGCTTATAATAACCATTCCCCCTTAATGTTCCATCCTTCAGCTGCCAGAAAGGGAAACCCAACTATTGAAGATTATAATATTCATCTTATTTTTAATCTCCAGCTAAGGGAGTTTATTCACTAAGTAAGAAGAACTTTATTTTTGGTCAATTTCATTTTTTCCTACTGCTAGAAAGGGGAAGCCAGACTTTAAAATATTCTTTTAATACCAAGATTATTTTATTTCTAAATTATCCCTGTTATGTTCTAAATTATCATCTACCAATTAATAAAGTCTCATCCATTGACCTATTTTCTAAATCTGTAAGTGACCCAATCTTCATATTCACATTCTTTTTTTAAAATAATTTATTTATTTATGTTTTTGCAAGGCAAAGGAGTTAAGTGGCTTGCCCAAGGCCACACAGCTAAGTAATTATTAAGTTTCTGAGACTGGATTTGAACTCAGGTACTCCTGATTCCAGGACTGATGCTCTTTCCACTGGGCCACCTAGCTGCCCCAAGTGACCCAATCTTAAGAGAATACCTTTGTTAGTTTGGCTTCATTATTAGGAAAAGCATTTCCAGAAAAAAAGGAGTTTAATCCTACAATCAAATTAAAAAATAAATCCAAGTCTGAGGATTTATGTTGGTTTATTTTATACACCAACTAAAGAACTTTATTCTAATGTGAAAGTTGAAGTTAATGATTTCAATGAATTTTTTTAATTGACATTTTAGTGTTCTCTAAGTATATAATCCCTTAGTTATAGCTTTTCTTCCTCATTGCTTATTCTCATTCCTTTCATGTCTTTTTCTTATCTTATTGATATCTATATTGTATCTTTCTGAATGTCTATAATACTTTCTATTTGACCTGAAAGTTCTGGAATTTGACTATAATATTGCTGGAAGTTTCATTTTAGTATCTTTCAGAAGCTATTCAATGGATTCTTTCAATGTCTCCTTTACTCTCTGGTTCTAATATTTCAGGGTGATTTTCCTTGATAATTTCTTTTTTTTAGGTTTTTGCAAGGCAATGGGGTTAAGTGGCTTTCCCAAGGCCACATGGCTAGGTAATTATTAAGTGTCTGAGACCATATTTGAACCCAGGTACTCCTGACTCCAGGGCCGGTGCTTTATCCACTGTGCCACCTACACGCCCCCCTTGATAATTTCTTGAAAAAGACTGTCCAAGTTCTGTTTTTTTAATTATGGCTTTCAAGTAATCCAGCAATTCTGAAATTATCTCTCATGCTTCTATTTTGTACATCCAAATTTGTTTTCAGTGGAGTATTTTATTTACATATACTGTTTTTAATTCTTTTGATTTTGTTTAATTCTTGAGATCTGAGAGTTATTAAATTAGTTTGCACTTATTCAGTTCTAATTTTTAAGGAATTATTTTCTTCAGTTAGCTTTGTATTTCTAGTTTTCATTTGACCAATTTGACTTCTTAAGGAGATATTATCTTCAGGTTATTTTTATACCTCTTTGATCTTTTTTTCTGGTTCTTTACCAATAGAGTTGGTGGCTCCATTTTCACGATTCTCTTATATGCTTCTCATTTCATCTTCTAGTTTTTCTTCTGCATCTCTTATATGGTCCCTAAAATCTTTTCTATCTCTTCCAGGAGGTTTATTTGGGTCTGAGACCAGTTCATATTTTTTGTTCAGTCTTTGCATGTAGATATTTGGCATTGTTGGCTTCTAATTTTGTGTTTCCCTTTGCCACAGAAGCTTTCTAAGGCCAGTGCTCATTCTTTCATTCTTTCTTTCTTTTTCTTTCTTTCTTTCGTTCTTTCTTCTTCTTTTCTGCTGATTTTCTAGGCTTTGTTTTGACTTTAAAAGTGATTTGGTGTTGGTCTAAAGGGCTATTGCACCAGTTTTCTTTTACAGAGAGGAAGGGTTCTGGTCCCTGACTTATTGCTTCATGGCCTCAGGGGGCTGATCATTTGTCTGATACGCTTAAACTTGCAAGCATTCAAGACTCTTGTCATTAGCTTGATTATTCATGAGACCCTTCTTGGAACATGAGATATTTCTTGAAATTGTTCTGTACCTACAACTATTCCATAGAAACCCAAGATATAAAATAAGGCACACCACAGCTGCTCAATATTTGTTGGATGAATTAATTTTATACATGTTAATGGAAGTAAAATCTGTTTGAAATCAACATTGAAGATATTACAGGTGTGTGTGTGTGTGTTTGTGTGTGTTTATGTGTGTGTTCATGTGCACATGCATTAGAGTCAGGAAAGGTAGAAGCTAAAGTTTCACAGTTTATGAACACTTTTAAGGGTTCTTACTGTCTTATAGGGTGAATTTTAGCTATGTCTACTGGGTATAGAGTCAGGAAGAGCTGAGTGCAGATTCTGTCTCTATTTTAATTTTTCAAAACCCTAGGAAAGTCCCTTAATCTCCCTCCATCATTTTGGTTCCACACTGGGCTACTTAAGCTCAATGTTGGGAGTGTTTTCCTGAGGCTCTCTTGTCTCCATTCCAGAGGGAACAAACATGTAAGTATGCAGGTCATTGAAATTATGGCATTGACTATGATATAACACAAATTAAAGTCATTCAAATTCCAAAAAAGGAAGTAAACCATACAAGGGAAAATATATGTATAATATATATAAAATCCTGGAAATGTCCAGTGGTCAAGTGCAAGTTGTTAAATGGAATATATGAAGCTTTTCTTATTGTTTATTTGAAAGTAAATTTACATTCCCTTTTGGATTATAGGTCCTCTCCACCTACCATACATAAAGATATTTGAACCTTATTTAACTCTGCTAGGACAAGTAGAGTGAGTGATGAATTTAAAAGAGGTTGATAGCTAGGAAAAATTCATTGCCCTGAGAATGGGTTCTTTTCCTGCTATTTCCTGTCTTCAAGGTAGCCTCCTGAACAGTGACTTGGCCAGTCTTCTGGTATCTCTGAACAGCTCTATCTAGGTATCACAGTGGTTAGAGCATGGGTCCTGCAATTAGGAAGATTTGAATTCAGATCTAGCCTCAAGTTCTTACTACCTATGAGAGCCTGATCAAAGTCAAGTCAGAGTATTCCTAGTCAAGCACTTTCATCTTTCTTCCTCCTCAATGAGACTAACAAGTCATGTGAATGTTTTTATCAACTTCCAGAGCAGTCTGAGGCACAAAGAGGCTAGATGACTTGACTGTGGGTATGCTGCTGGTGTAGTCCAAAGTAGGATTTGAACTCCGAGCTTGCCTAACTCTGAAATTAGCCTTCTGTCCTCAGATCTGAGATAATCCCTGTTTTCCATCCAGATGCAGTTCAAACATCACCTATTGCATGAGCTATTTTATTATCCCAACTGCTAGTCACTACCTGGTTGCCTTGTACTTTGCCTTTATTTGCCTTTATTCTCTTTATTTCTTCATGTGTTTTCTCTCTCATTAGAACTAGATTCTGGTGGTTAGAAACTGTGCTATTAATAGTACTTCCATCTCCAGAACTAGCACCAGGCCTGTTATACAGGAGTTACTTAAGAATGTTTGTTGATTGTTTCATTTAGCCACCTGTCCTCCTAGGAGGAAGCTATTTAATAGCTATTAGTAAATGATTTAATGAGTTGTAGACCTATGCTAGAGAGATTATTAATGATTAAAGTTAAATCTCTTATTTATGTCTCATTGACTACTGTCATCAATTATCACCTTATTATTTTATTTATTTTATGTAATTCATGTGTCTCTTTATAGCTTAATTTGACAGGTGCTATGAGATGTTGTTCTCTTGCCACATTTCTACCAAACTGCTTTCCAAATAATGACTTTTTTATGAAATACATATTTAGCTTTGTAGAAGTGCACCACTGGACACACCACTAATTAGAGTGATTAAGATCATAATGTGAAATGGTCAATGGACCTGCCTTGAAAGGAGAAACCAGATCACATGCCTCTGAAGGAAGTGGGACAATGGATAGTTCAAATACACATGGAAATAAAGGACAGATAAGAGAGCAGGAAGAAGTGTGTGTGGGGGTGTCAGGGCCAGTCACATGATGGCTGGCCAGAAGCAAGAAGAACATTTGAGAGACAGAAATGCATTGGCATGGACATGGACAGAGAAAAGAGAGGATAGGCCACACTTGAACCAAGGAAAGACACATGGTATCCAATCATGGATGGACAGAAGAAAGACATGCAGATGCCAGATGCAGCCAAAAAAGCCAAATGTCTCCTCTCCAATCACTGGTGGTCTCAAATCAAATCCTGTCCGTGAGACTGCAGATGTGGAAGGAATCACTCTGCACATCCAAAACTGTTTTTTTCCTTCTTCCTAACTGTCCATTACTACACTTCAAATCCTAGATGAAATTTAAATTATTTTCAGGATGTTTTCTATTTCTTACCTCATGATATTCCATTTAATCCTCCCTCTCCCTCTCTTACTTCCTGACAATCTTGTCATTTGACAAATGGCATTTTTTTGTTTAAGAAAGGATAAAAGGTCAACATAACTACATAGGACACAGAAGCAAAGATAGTTGTGGTGGGAGATGGTTTTCTGGGATCATTCCAGAAAACATTCCAGGCTTATTTTGGGGGGAAGCACATCTAATATCAGAATATTCAGTGAATGAGACACTTATGAGTAAAGACAGACTAGCTGAGAACATTACAGTTACTACAAGCTTACTTTCTGGGGAAGCACATCTACACTGAGAACTCAGAGGAAAAGATATTTGTGGTAGTACACACACTATCTGAGAACATTCTAGTGTAAGAAAGAAACTGGGAAGCCTTCTGTGGAAAGAAGCCCACCTTTGAGAGAAACAAATTGGGGTCTATAGTCTGACCAGTATATTCTGAGACCACAGCTTTGATTCTCTTAATAAAAAGTATTTTATTTGCCCAGAAAGGATTCTCAATTTCTTTCTTATACCACCTACTACAGATTTGCTTTCTGTGGAAACATAGTTAATGTCTGAACACTCAGTAGACCAGATAATTATGGCTGAAACCACATGATCTAAGAACATTCAAAATACTACAGGTCTACTCTCTGCAGAAACACACCAAGGAAAGAAATGGGCATTCAATAAAAAAGAGGCCTTTGAAGCATTCCTGATGAAAAGGCATGAGTTGAAAACATGACTTTCAAATACAGGATGCAATAAAAACTTTAAAAGCTAAATATGAAAGAGAAAGGCTAAGAAAACTCAATATGGATAAACTGTAGACTTTTCTTTAAGGGAAAATGATTCACTTATTTACCAAGGATTTTATCATTATTAGAGCAGATAGTCAGATTTTACATCAAAAGGGGGTTTAGGAATAAGCCAATAAGGTAGAAAAGATGTAAAATTAATGGATAGATGAGAAATATGGATTTCCTTGGAGAAGAAAGAAGGGAGAGAAAGAATGGGAAAATGATCTAACATACCATAGATCTGTAAGCAAGAAATTCTACAGTGGAATAGAAAATGATGGCAGGGCATTATTTGAACCTCACCATCTAGATTGCTTCAATAAGGTAAAATATATATTTATGCATTGGGTCATATAATTCCATCTTACCTTATAGGTGAGTAGGAAAAGAGGACAAGAGAAAGAAAAAATAGTGATAAAAGGGTACAACAATAAAAGAAGGCAGTGATCATGTGCAAAATAGACCTTAGAAGAGGGACAGCATAAAAAGAGACTGCGGAGAAACAGAAGAAAACAGGACAGAGGGGAAAATCATAGCAGTATGAATGTGTTGAATTCACTCATAAAATGAAAGAAGGTAAGAAAATGAATTAGGAACCAGACTCCAATAATTTGTTTGTTTTGTCCTCTTTTTATGAGAAGTAAATTTAAAACAGAGAGAAACACAGTTAAAATAAGGTACTAGAGCAGATGCTATTACACTTTCACTGAAATAAAAAATGCAGGGGTAGCAATTATGACCTTAGATAAAACAAAAGTCCAAAGAGCCTCAATTAAACAGGAGAAGCAGGGAAAGTATATCTTGTTCAAAGTAACCATAGTCAATGAATTAAAATTAATAATAAAAAGTTATGTGGGAAATGGAATAGTATTCAAAGTCTTAATGGAATTGTTAAATGAATTACAGAAGGAAATAAATATAAAAGAGTAGACTTTTCCCTCTGAGAACTAGAGAAATGCAAGCAAAACAAATAAAAAAAGATTCAGGAAGATGAAACTTTAGATATGAGAGATCTCTAAAGAAAACTGGGAATAGAAAGGAGTATAGACATATTGTGCTTTCTGTAAAGTTATGTTATGCAAATTGGGCTTTATGTAAGTTATTCTGAAAGAAATCTGTGGTCCAAAAAAGGACGAGCAAACGTGGCCATAAAAGACTAGGATCTCTTTTTACTACTGCTCCTCTGATTGGGACTCTGTGGCCTCCTACCACCACAGATCCACCACACCCCTACAAAAACTTTTAAATAATTCCTCCAAGTGAAAGCAGAAAAGCAGACCAGCAGAAAGACAACCACCACCACTACTGGATCAGGGCTTGACTTGAGATCTCCAATACTGAGAGAAGGGACCTTGATTTCTGTCTGTCCACCTTCCAGAGAGTTTGGTCCCTGCATTCTGGTCTTCTGTCACTCCTCTTTGTGGCATAGTGTTTCTGTGCAGGGTCCCCTCTGTGCCACTTGTCCTCTTCTGAATGCCTCTGTCTCTGGTCCCCAACTTTGTGCCTGCTGGAATGTTCTTCCTTTCATTTCCAGCCAAAATCTCATGTGGCTTGCCCCAGGAGGCATGTGTTTCTTCTCATGTTCTTGCTTCTCTGGGTCCAGGCAATATGTGTTCTTGAACCTTGTGTTGGCTACTGCTCCATAAACACACAATTCCCTTTCCCCTTCCATTGCCCTTGTCCACTTCCATGTTTAATTCCACATTATGTAAAAATTGCTTTCAATAAGAGTCTGCAGGATGTTCCACCTATGTAAATATAAACCTCCTGTGCACCTTTTCTCCACTGTACATCTCGGCAGTTTCACAAAAATTGACCTTGAAGTCTGTGCGTTCCAGAAAGACTTTTATGAATTCCATATCCCAAAGAAACCAAAGAAAAGAGAACAGAACCTATTTGTACAAAAATGTGAATGAAGCTCTTTTTGCGGTGACAAAGTTTTGTAAATTGAGGAATGTCCATTGATTGAAGAATGAGTGAAGAATTTGGCATGTGTGACTGAAATGGAACATGAGTGTTTTATAATAAAGGACAAGCATGATGGTTTCCAAAAAGCCTGAAAAGACCTATAAGAACTTATGTAAAGTCAAAGGAGGAGAGCCAGAAGACCACTGTACACTGCAGCAACAATAATACAAGGTGATCTACTGTGAAAGACTTGGTTATTCTGATGAAGACAGTGATCCAAGACAGTGCCAAAAAGGACCATGATGAAAAACGTTCCTCATATCTGGAGAGAGATAACAGATAAACTCTGAATGAAAATTAAAGGACCAAAACTAAGAAGTAGACAAAAATAAAGCATCTCACATTCTCCTCAAATCACAAAACTTCCATGAACATTTATTAGGACAGGATATATTTGTTGTGTTTCTGATTAACAAAGTTTTTTTCAAATTCATAGAGTATTCATTAACATAATTTTTTATCTAGTCAGTAGAATTGTTAGAGGCAAAATTCATCACATCTCCATGTGTCCTAAAGTATACCTAAACAAATATATGATAGGTTTTAAATCCCTTCCATCCCCGCCCCTCCCCCATCCCCCTTGTCTGCTCTGTAGACAGAAAAAAGGAGGGGAAGTAAAACTGACCATTTTACATGGGCTCCAGAATATAGCCTGCTCATAGGAGGATTAAGTTGTGAAAGCTGTAATTTGCCAAGTTAGTGAAAGAGGACAACTACCACAGGAAATGATAGAGTCACAAGCTGACTGAATGTTACATAAGTTGGATAAGCAGCCTAAAGGCTGCATTCTAGAATTTTACATGAATACCAAGAATAATTAGTTTCCACATAGTGTATAGTAGGTGCAAAAACATCTCTTCACTACCTACTCACTCCTAACAGACAGTAATTTCAGGATTATCTAAGGGATTACAGATGAAACTTTATACATTTCCTACTTTGCTTAGGAGAGAATCTACTTTAACTGCAGTACTTCAGAGTTTGACAATATATTGTCATCAGGGCTGGTAAGGTCCTATGTTATAACAGGTCAAGTAGGAAATCCAAAGGCCCTCACAGACAAAGATCTGTTAAGGGTATTTTGCCCTATTTTCCCCAAAAAATGTCATGATTATTTTTTCTTAATTTAAAACTAAAATAACTCTTTGAATATTAATTATTTTCAACCTTAATTGTTGTATTCTAAAAGAGATATGGAATGGTCTAAAAGTATTCAAATCAAAGGGAGAAGTAACCTGTCAATTTTTTTTCAGTTTCTATAATACAAGAAAAACTATTGCATATCCAATATCAAGTATTTAAAAAATGAAACATTACTATTCAGATGACAACAATCAAATGGGACACATTTTATAATTATGGTACTAGGAAAATCATCTGTCATATCTCATTTGGTATCTTATTAATCACAAATCTTATACCCAATATAAAGTCATTCAGTATGAAGTAATTATGGTTGCTTAAAGAGGTGACAGTAATTCATTTATATAGTGCCTACCACATGCAAAATTCTTTTCTAGATCTTGAAGATGACTTTAAAGAATTTCAGAGGCCTGCTTTCTTTAGTATTAGTTTTGATTTCTCATTTATTGCTTGCTAAATTGAAGTAACAAGACACATAAATAATAAGAGTTAAATCTTTTCCTTTTGCAGACTACTTTAGAGGAAAATATAATTTATGGAATATTTAATAGTACTTTTTAAAAAATCTTGTTAAAGTTTAGCAGTCTGATCCATATGATACTAAATTTTCTTTAGACAAGTGACATCAATTTAAACCATTTCAAAGTAGCATCACTAAGTAAGGGAACAAATTTAGATCACAAGTCTGGCTTGGAAAAAATCTCAAACCTATTAGTATATCATAAAAATTGAAGGCAAAAAGTATTTCATTATTACAATGCTTTCTTTTCTATTTTGCCCAGGAGTTTGCATCACATTCATTCCTATGACTTAATAAGGAACTAGTCTGAAAGCATTTTGCAGTATTTTGGAAAATGTTCATGTAACTATGTTTTTAAAAGCATATTTTCATAAATAAAAGAGAATTCATATTTATAATCAAATGTCTCATTCTTCCAAATTCTAGAAAAAATTACTGGTATTAAATATTATGTTTTCTTATTTTTTACACAAAATGTCAAATTTCAGTTCTTCTCACATCAAATTTAATTAATTAAAAACATAAAATCCTTATTTATTCTTAGAAAATCTTTCATGTTATTTTCTTTGATATGCTTTCTAGTCCAAAACTCAATAACAATAGTTAACATTTAATATTGCTCATTATGCTAAGTACTTCAGAATTATATTATTACTCCAGCACTGGGATGTAGATTCTGTTGTTATTATATTTAGTATCTTGTATATACAAAGATTGATCAAATTCTCTAATATACAATCATAAAAGTTTTCAATCCTATCAGTTCTTGATTTGTAAACTCAACCAGTATGTCTGTTTCGCCTGAAAATTCTCCTACAACAGGATATTGAAATCTTCCCCATAACTACGTTCTAGTCTCATTCTGAAGAAAGAGGCTGGAGAGATCTAGATTTCTTACCTAAGTATAATCAAATAATCAAAGTGGGATATTCACATTGGGGCAGTCTAGGGCAGTCACAAGGCGACATACTGGAATAACCTCAAAGACACTCCCCTCCAAACTCCCAGGGGTAATTCTAGAAATCAGTCAAAGAAAGAGGATTTAGGGAGTATGTTGGTGTGTAATGGCTATTATTTTGGGGTTTTCTCAACTCAGCTCTGGCCCCGGGTTCCAGACACCTGGGGACCCAACCAGGTTTGTTTTAATTGGAGACCAGGATTTGCAAGGTTATAGACCAAGCATATTCATTTCTGCCTTGCTGGACAGGTCGTGTTCTGGCCAAAATAATTTCTTTTGACTTACATTATTGTTAGGTTATATTATTATTTTGATTCTTATGGTTTTCATAGATAGAAACTTTTACTAAGAAACCTACATTATTCATTCTATTTACTGATAAAGACTTTTGTTAGGAAACCCGCATCATAACTGTCACTGCTTAAGGGATTCACAATATTATAGTTTTTACCAACAGGGCCACAAAGGACTTTAAGGCATTTTCTTTAAAAAAAATTCTTAAAATCCTCCCTTCAAAAACATTTTTTCTTAGAAAGAATAAGACCATTCTTCAAATTTCCTTTTTCAAATCTTCAACCCCTTTTAAGCTCAGTATTCATGCATACTCTGTCAATAGAGACTCCAACTGTCCTTAAACTCTCTACCCATTTTTCTCATTCCTACAGTTTAAACTGTCTTTTCTTACATTTTACAAAAACCCTTCAAAACTGGCCCTTTCTGGTTGCCTCATCCAACACTTCTTTTACTTTCTTCTCTTTGTTTAATTCACATAACTATTAATTACAAGATTTCAAATTTTAGGCCTAGTTTTTTCAATGTGGTTATGCAAAAAATATCCTGAAATAATATGCAGTTTTGTTCTATCAAAATTCATGGTTTTTAAGCTATATATTTCTTTTAATTTAATTTTTTATATTTTGAGTGTCCTTTGTTAGGGGTTCATGGACTTAATTTATTCCTCTGCTTTCCCAAATTTATATTCTTGTAAAATTTTGTCTTTACTAATTCTTACCCTAACTTATCTTTGCCTTGCTTATTGTAGTTATTCCAAAATACCATGTTCACTTCCACTGATTTCAACAAAAGTTTTACTATGTTTCTAATTCACCTAAACAATTTATTTGAACTACAGATATATTATTAAATTTCAATTAATTTCAGTTGCTCACTAATTTCGAAACAAGCTCATTTGTTCCTGGGATTGGTTTGGGACTCACCTTCAATCTGGAAGTGCCAATGGAGAAGCTAATAACAGTGCTTGCCTGCCATCTCCAGATTGGTTGTTTAAGACAATAAGCACCAGAAGGGTCAAGAAAATCCAACTCTATTTACTTTCATTTTTTTTGGATTCTCATGAAGTTCAAAATTGTACTGCTCAGTCCTTTAATAAAACAATTTACATTCCCTTCCTGCAATACATCTGCCTCAACTTTAACTTCAGGTTTTAATTATTCTTTAATGTACACTAAAGTTAAAAGCAGTTTCACAGACTGACACCCCAAAACCTTCTGTGTTTCTTTTTTTAAAAATTCTTAGTTGTGTGGGCAGCTAGATTGCACAGTGGATAGAGCACTGGCCATGGAGTTAGGAGAGCCTGAGTTCAAATCCTGCCTAAGACACTTAATTGTCTAGCTGTATGACCATGGGCAAGGAACTTAACCCCATTGCCTAAAAGAAAAAAAAAAAAAAAGAAGACTTCTGGCCAAGATGGCAGAGAGAAGACAGGCACAGTTCTAAAGTCTCCTGATCTCTTCCCCATCTATCACATGAAACAAACCTCTTAAAAGAAATGCGACTCAAAAATACCCAGAAAGAAAAGCCAGAAGAAAGAACATCTACCTCAGGATTTGTCTCCAGCAGGAGCTATGGCTGAATTCGGGGTGGTGAGTCTGGGCCCAGAGGGAAGATCAGCCCTGATCTACCAGACTAGCAGCTGAATTGGAACCAGGAGTCTGAGGGCCTGAGACCTAGACCTGCTGGATCAGAGATGGGGCTGGACCACAGGGGCGTGAGTCTGCAGGGGAGCAGAGGCGCTACTGTTGGAGCTGTCCCCCTGGAGATCTCAGACAGGGCTAGGGGAAGAATTCTGGAGCAGGGGAGCTCGGGACACCATCCCTGGGCTCCTCTGCTCTGAGTCCCATTACAACTCAGACTGCTCCCCTAACAAAAAAAATGCAAACTACTTCTGCCTCAGGCCCAGGTGTGTGAGCAGAAGAACCAGCCCAGCTGAGGAATGACCACAAGCCAGGGTAAAGCCACCATTGATTGAAGACAAAAGAATTCAATACCTCCAACTCCTCCCTTCAAGGAAAAGGAGAGGACCTCAACCAAGGTCACAGACACTCCAGAGAAAGCAACAAGCACCTCCTACTGGCCAGCCAGAGAAACCACACTCAGTGCGTAAACCCTTTAGCGATCCCAAGGCCCTGTGAACCAGCCCCTCCAAAACTCAGGTCTCAGCAAAATGAAGAAGGGTCAATGGAAAGGTGGATCCATAGAAAAATTCTTGGAAGGGAAAGACACTAACTCAGAGAGACCTGGAACCTCTGAGGAGAATACAATCTGGTCTTCAGCACAGAAAGACTTCCTTCAAGAAATAAGGAAGGAGTTTAAAAATCAGCTAGAAAATTTGGGGGAGACAATTAATACCTTGCAACAAGAAAACAAATCTCTCAGATGTACAAATGGGCAAATGCAAAAAGTAATTAATTCTCTCAAAACCTCAATTGGTCAAATGGAAAGCTCTTTCAAAAGTAGAATTGACCAATTAGAAAAGGACTTGCAAAAGGTTAACAAAGAACACTCCTCCCCCCAAAAAAGAATGGAGTTTACAGAAACTAATGACTCCATGAGACAGCAAGAGTCAGTTAAACAAAATCAAAAAATAGAAAAAATAGAAGCAAGTGTAAAATACCTCATCAACAAAATCACTGACCTTGAGAATAGATCAAGGAGGGGCAACCTGAAA
Organism: Macrotis lagotis; assembly: GCF_037893015.1. Classification (NCBI taxonomy): domain Eukaryota; kingdom Metazoa; phylum Chordata; class Mammalia; order Peramelemorphia; family Peramelidae; genus Macrotis; species Macrotis lagotis. The sequence continues at coordinate 92,387,551 of NC_133666.1, forward strand.
ATTATAGGACTCCCTGAAAACATTGAAGAGAAAAAAAGCCTGGACTTAATATTACAGAATCTAGTGATGGAAAACTGCCCTGATATCATGGAATCGGAGGGCAAAGTAGTTACTGAAAGTGTACATCGATCCCCACCAGAAAAAGTTCCTAAAAGGAAAACACCAAGGAATGTTGTGGCCAAACTGTAGAACTATGAGATAAAAGAGAAAATCCTACAAGCAGCCAGAAAGAAACAATTTAAATATCAAGGAGCCACAGAAAGGATCACGCAGGACCTGGCTGCCTCAACTTTAAGGGATCAAAGGGCCTGGAACTACATATTTCGAAGAGCACAGGAGCTTGGAATGCAGCCAAGAATCTACTTTCCTGCAAAGCTGAGCCTTCTCTTCCAGGGAAAAAGATGTACATTTAACAAAATGGAAGAATTCCAAAAATTTCTGATGAAAAGACCAGAGCTAAACAGAAAATTTGGGCATCTAACAGGAGGTTCAAGAGAGACATGAAAAGGGGAAAAAAATGGGGGGGGGGGGTAAAAGAGAAAAAAAATTGCAATCCAGTAAGTTGAAACTGGCTATATCCCAGCATGAGGGTAAAAAAAAAGATTCTCATAAACCTTGAGAAATGTAACTCTAACAAAGAGAATACACCTAGCCAGAAATGATGGACATTCATGACCTATCCATCAGACTACTATCTAATGGGATGTAACTGGCTTTAACCCCACTTGGGAGAAAGCCTCTAATAACTCTCAGGAACTTTGACTCTATTCGATAGAATATACAGAACTAAAAGGGACAGACACTTAGAATTTTCTATGTCTTAGATAGAATGATCTAAAAAATACAATACTGCCCTAAAAAGGGGGACAGGAAAAGAGATGGGAGGAGGGAGGGAACTGAATGGCGTAAATCTCATTACACTAAGAGGTACAAAAAACCTATGGTAATAGTGGGGAAGAAGGGAGCAGAGGAGAAACACCTAAATCTTCTTCTCATCAGACTTGGCTTAAAGTCAACATACATACATTCAGTTAACTTATAAAACATCTAAACTTTCAAGTATTAAAAGGGAAAAAGGGGAGGGGGGGACAGAGAAAAGGAAGGGGAATGGGGGAAATAAGGGGAAATAACAAAAGGAAGGGAAGGGTAAAGGGAAAAACTGAAAGGGGAAAGAAAGGGGAGGGCGTGATATAGGAGGGCAAACACAATGAAGGGGGTGGTTTTCAGAAACAAAAGACTAGGGAATATGGATAAAAGGGGGGAAAGGGGGAAAAATACAAACAGAGGGAAGACAGCATGGAGGTAAATAAAGAATTAGTAATCATAACTTTGAATGTGGATGGGATGAACTCTCCCTTAAAATGGAAGCAAATAGCAGAGTGGATTAAAAACCAGAATCCTACAATATGCTGCTTACAAGAAATTCATTTGAAGCAGAGAGAGACTATAGAGTAAAGGTAAAAGGCTGGAGCAAAATATATTTTGCTTCAGCTGAAGTAAAAAAAAAGCAGGGCTAGCAATCCTTATCTCAGACAAAGCAGCAGCAAAAATAGATAGCATTAAAAGTGATAAGGATGGAAACTTTATCCTCCTAAAAGGTACCATAGACAATAAAGTCAATTCAATATTGAATATATATGCACCCCGTGGGACAGCACCCAAATTCATAGAGGAGAAGCTGAAAGAATTACAGGAAGACATAGACAGCAAAACTCTACTAGTGGGAGACCTCAACCTCCCGCTATCAGATCTAGATAAATCGAATCATAAAACAAACAAGAAAGAAATTAGGGAGGTAAATAGATTGTTAGAAAAATTAGATATGGTAGACTTGTGGAGGAAACTGAATGGGGATAGAAAGGAATATACCTTTTGCTCTGCAGTACATGGACCTTATACAAAAATTGACCATGTACTAGGACATAAAAACCTAATGATCAGCTGCAGAAAGGCAGAAATAGTGAATACATCTTTCTCAGATCACAATGCAATAAAACTCATATGCAATACTGGGCCAAGGCGATATAGACCCAGAACAAATTGGGAACTGAATAACCTCATTTTAAAAAATGAGGGGACCAAAAAACAAATTGAAGAAAGAATTAACCATTTTATCCTAGATAATGATAATAATGAAACAAAATACGAAAAATTATGGGATTCATTCAAAGCAACTCTCAGGGGATATATTATAGCTCTAAATGCTTATATGAATAAATTGGAAAAAGAGGAAATCAATGAACTAAACATGAAACTAAAAAAATTAGAGAAAGAACAAATCAAAAATCCCCAATTAAGTACCAAATTAGAAATTCAAAAAATTAAAGGAGAAATTAATAAAATTGAAAGCAAAAAAAATTGAATTAAGGAATAAAACCAAAACTTGGTATTATTAAAAAAACCAATAAAATTGATAAACCTCTGGTCAATTTGATTAAAAAAAATGAAAGAAGAAAACCAAATTGCTAGTATCATAACTGAAAAAGGTGAACTCACCACCAATGAGGAAGAAATTAAAGTAATAATTTGAAATTATTTTGCCCAACTCTATGCCAACAAATTTGATAATCTAAGTGAAATGGATGAATATTTACAAAAATATGAATTGTCCAGGTTAAATGAAGAAGAGATTAAATACCTAAACCACCCTATCTCAGAAAAAGAAATTCAACAAGCCATTACTGAACTCCCTAAAAAAATTCTCCAGGGCCTGATGGATTCACAAGTGAATTCTACCAAACATTTAAGGAACAATTGGTTCCAATCCTATATAAACTCTTTGGAAAAATAAGGAAAGATGGAATTCTGCCTAACTCTTTCTATGAAACCAATATGGTACTGTTACCTAAACCAGGAAGAGTTAAAACAGAGAAAGAAATTTATAGACCTATCTCCCTGGTGAATATAGATACAAAAATGCTAAATATAATCTTAGCAAAACGATTACAACAATAATACATTATGATCAAGTAGGATTTATTCCAGGAATGCAGGGTTGGTTCAATATTAGGAAAACTGTTAGTATACTCAATTATATCAACAACAAACCTGTCAGAAACCATATGATCATATCAATAGATGCTGAAAAAGCTTTTCACAAAATACAACATCCATTCCTATTAAAAACACTAGAGAGTGTAGGAATAAATGGATTGTTCCTTAAAATAATTAGCAGTATCTATCTGAAACCATCAACAAGCACTATATTCAATGGGCTAGAGGCATTCCCATTATCACCACTACTATTCAATATTGTATTAGAAATGTTAGCATCAGCAATTAGAGAAGAAAAAGAAATTAAAGGAATTAGAATTGGGAAGGAAGAGACAAAACTCTCAGTCTTTGCAGACAACATGATTGTCTACCTAGAGAATCTCAAGAAATCATCTAAAAAAACTACTGGAAAGAATTAACAATTTTAGCAATGTTGCAGGTTATAAAATAAACCCTCATAAATCCTCAACTTTTCTATATAGGTCTAGCAAGAAACAGCAGGAAGACCTAGAAAGAGAAATCCCATTCAAAGCAAAGTTGCATGAGAGGAAGACCTAGAAAGAGAAATCCCATTCAAAGCTAAGTATATTCTCTCTGTAGAGTTCAAGTCTCAAGAGTTTATGAGAATCTTTTTTCATGCTAGGATATAGGCAGTTTCATGATATTGGATGCAGTTTAATTGTCTTTATCCCCCCTTTTTTTACTTTTTCATGTTCTCTTGAACTTCCTGTTTGATGTCCAATTTTCTATTTAGATCTAGTTTTTTCATCAGAAAATTTTGGAAGTCTTCCATTTTGTTAAATGTCATCTTTTTCCCTGAAAGAGAAGGCTCAGCTTTGGGAAGTGATTCTTGGCTGCATTCCAAGCTCCCTTTCTTTTTTGGAATATGTTGTTCCAGACCCTTTGATACCTTAAGTTGAGCAGCTAGGTCTCTGTGTATCCTTCTGTGGCTCCTTGGCATTTAAATTTTTTTTCTTTCTGTGCTTGTAGGATTTTCTCTTTTATCAGATAGTTCTGACATTTGGCCACAGATTCCTTGTGTTTTCATTTTAGGATATCATTCGAGGGATGATGTATCTTTCAAAACTATTTTGCCCTCTTTCATGATATCAGGCAATTTTACATCACTAAATCTGTATATTAAGTTCCAGTCTTTTTTCCTCTTCAGTAGTTTCAGAGACCTATAATTCTCAGGTTGCCCTCTTTCAATCTATTCTCAAGTCTGTGATTTTGCTGTTGAGGTATTTTAAATTGCTTCTTTTTTTTTATTTTTTGTTTTGCTTTACAGACTCTTGCTGTCTCATGAATCATTAGGTTCCACAACTCCATTCTTTTTTTTTAGAGAATTTCTTATTTACCTTTTGCAACCTTTTTTCCAATTGGGCAATTCTACTATTTGAAAGAGTTTTCCATTTGACCAATGAGGTTTTGAGAGAATTATTTACTTTTTGCAATTGTTCAATTGTATTCCAGGATTTGTTTTTTTGTTGCAAGTGTTAATTTTCTCCCCCAAATTTTCCAATAATTTTTAAACTCCTTTTTATTTCTTCAAGGAAGTCTTTTTGTGCTGGAGAGCAGTTGTCATATCTCCTCAGAGGTTCAGGTCTCTCTGAGTTAGTGTCTTTTCCTTCCAAGTAATTTTTCTATAGTCCCCCTTTGCTCTGACCCTTTCTTCTTTACCTAAACCTTGTGTTAGGAGGGGCTGGTTCAAGGGGTCGTTAGGGATCGCTAGAGGTTTACCACTGAGTGTGGTATATCTCAGCTGGCCAGTAAGTTGTGCTAGAGGTTTTGCTACCTAAGTGAAATATCTCCAGCTGGCCAGTAGGGGGGGCAAGAGGTTTTGCTCCCTGAATGTAATATTCAGCATGCCAGTAGAGAGTGTTGGTTACTTTCCCTAGAATGTCTGTGACCTTGATTGAGGCCCTCTGCCTTGGCCTAAAGGGAGTGGTTGAAGCTGTTAAATACTTTTGTCTTCTATTAATAGTGAGCTATACCCTGGGATAAGGTGATCTCTTTCCCTATTGTCAGCTGTGGTGGTTCTGCTGCTAAGCCTTAGCCTGGGGCAGAGGCAGTGTGTAATTGTGTTTTTTTTTAATGGGAAGTAGCTTTAGATTAAATGGAGTTGTGGACTCTGAGCTTCTCCTGACCAAAAGAGCTCAGGGATAGATGATTGCAACTGTCCTGCTCAGGGGCCTTCCCTCCAGTCCTGCATGCAAGTTCCAGATGTTCAGTGCCACCACCAATGCCTCTACACCCTAGTTGACCTAAGCCTCCATGGTCAACCAAGTTCTAGCCCTGCCACTGATCAAGCTGGTCCAGTTCTCATGCACTCAGGCTCCCGGGCTTCAGTTCTGCCACTAAACAGGTGATTCCATGATTTATCAAGGCTCCCAAGCTCTTACTGATCCCCTGCTCCCAGCAGAGTCCATCCTCTGTGCCCAGACTCACCCATGGTCTTGGAAGACAAATCCTGAGTTGGATGTTCTTTTCCTACCTTTTCTTTCTGGGTTTTCTCAATTGGATTTCTGTTAAGAGGTTTGTTTCAAATTATTTATGAGGGAAGACAAGGTGACTTTGAATTGTGCCTGCCCTCTCTCTGCCTTCTTGGCCTGAACTCAGGACCATTTTCCATCACGAAATCCTGAAATATCAACCCAGGCTTTTTTTTTTTTATCAAGGTATTCAGGAAGTCCACTGATTCTTAAATTGTCTCTTCTGGATCTATGCTCTAGGTCAGTGGTTTTTGCAGATGAGGTATTTTACATTTTCTTCCATTATTTTGGATTTTTTGGTTTTGTTTAACAGATTCTTATTGTCTCATTAAGTCATTGGTTTTGACAGATTTCATCCTTATTTTAGAGAAGAATTTTCTTCATTTACCTTTTGCAACTCCTCTTCCAATTGGTCAAATCTATTTTTGAAAGACTTTTCCATTTGTCCAATTGTGGTTTTAAGAGAATTATTTACTGTTTGTACTTGTTCCAGTTGTATATTCCAAGGATTTGTTTTCTTATTGCATGTTAGTTCTCTCTTGCATTTCTTTTTCCAGTTTTTCCAACTGATTTTCAAATTCCTTCCTGATCTATTCTAAGAAGTATTTGTAGGCTGGAGCCCAATTCATACTCTCCTCAAAAGTCCTAGAACTCTTGGTTTTAGGATCTTTGGTTTCAAGGCAGCTTTCAGTGGACCCTTCCCCACCTTTCTGCTGGCTTTTGTGTTGGGGGAGGGGTTGGTTCACAGATTTTTGTTGTTAAAATCCCTAGAGGCTGTGCTCACTGGGTTTAATAACTGCAAGTGGGCCAGAAAGTAAGGCATGTTGGAGGCTTTCTCTGGAGCATCTGTGACCTGGATTAGTGACCCAATCCCTTAGCCCTGGGTGGATGGGAAAGGAGCAACAGAATCCTGTTTATGCTCCAACAATATGGGCTGCACCCTTGGGCTAGATAGTTAATTCTCCCTATTCTGCTGAGAGAGATCAGCAGCCTTTACCTGAGCCTGTAGGGACCCGGAAGGTCATTATTGTATTTGTTCTGGGAAGAGTCACTTTCTACCAGGTATGGGGGTGGGGAAGAGATTCAGATGGAAACACTGGGACTTGGCAGAAAATATAGGGCTTGCTGTCCTGTTTTTCCAGACCAACTGAGTTCAACGGATTGATGTCTAGTCAAATTCTGGAACTCTCCCTCCAGTCTTGATGGAGCTTTCCTGCCTGCTGCACACATAGCCAAAGCTCCACAGCTGTTCTCAGAATAGTTGCTGGGTCTGACCCTGCTGACCCTGTACTGTCTCTCTGTTCTCTTTCCTCCCACTCACCCATGCACCGCTGAGGACAGTCCTTGTCAGCAGCTGTTCTTCTAGCTTTTTTTTCCTGCTTTTTCCCATACAAATTCTGATAAGAGGCTTGATTCATATTAGTTCTGAGAAAGGCCAGGAGACCTTAGGATGGTGCCTGGCTTCTCTCTGAAATCTTGGCCAGAAGTCTCTCATAAGTAGAATGAAATATAACTCAGTTGTAAGAAAATATGTATGTGAAGACTAGAAAGAAACTTAGAAAGGTCAATGTAAACTGATGCAGAGTGAAGTAAGAAGAGAAAACAATATAAAAATGAAAAGAGCAATGTAAATAGAAAGAGCAACTGCACAAAAAACTTAAAAATGAATATTGTAGAAGTATAAATATCTACCAAGAATGCAAAACAATATTACAGGATACCCTTAGAATCCCAGTTTATGAAGGTATGACATCTGCAGTTGTTACACATTATATAAGTAATTAGAATTTTCCAATGTGTCAATTTTTTCCCTGACACTTTGTTTTCTTAAATATAATTTAATATAGGAGACAAAAGAAGGCAGTGAATGCTGGGGATAAGAATAATAATGTAAAAAGCATAAGACACCAATGATTATTTTAAAATTTGTAAAAATCAATTCATGATTCTGAATTAATAGATTACTATGTGACCTCTTTACATGGTAAGGTTAAAAAATAAATGTGACCTAAATAAAAGTGATTTTACAAGAAAATCTTAAGACAGAACATATTACTCATCAGAATCATGGATATGTAATTAATTAATAAATAATTGACAGAGAGAGAAAGCAAAATTACGTGTAAAATGAAATATTTCAAGTATATCATATTAAAAATATTTTGAATAAATAAAATTAACCATGAAGGAAAGCAGAAAACTGACAAAAAAATTCTAGACACTTTGGAGATTAAAATCTCATATCTAAAATATTTAAATAACTTTTGTCAAATCTATAGGAGTATGAGTCAATCACCAATTGATAAGTAGTCAAAGAATATGAATTAATGTTCTAAACCATTTTTCATTGGAAAATTGAAATTACAAAATTCTTCACTTAGCATTTTATAGATATCCGAGATTGTCTAAAATGATAGAAGAAAGTGACAAATGTTAGATAAGCTTGGAAAAATTGGGACATTAATTCAGGGTTGGCAATACTGTAAAGCTATCTAAACACTGTGAGGGCAATTTGGAATTTGGGCCAAAGAGTGAATAAAGTACCTGTATACTTTGACTCAGCAATATAACTACTTTTTCGATTTATGTAAATAATTTGAGAAAAAGGGAAAGAACAGAAATGTTCTAAAATCTTTATTCCAACTGTCTCTGTGGTGACAAAGAATTGTAAATTGCAGTAATGCCCACGAAAAAGGGAATGGCTGGACAAGTTGTGTTATACATTGTAATGGAATAATATTTTGCTGTAAGAAATCATGAGCGAAGTGATTTTAGGAAAAAAAAGATGAAAAGACACCAATAAAGTAAGAACTAGTAAGAAATTGCATACAGTAGCAGCAAAACTGTTGCAAAAATGACCTTTAAAAATTAGTTATTTTGATTATTATGAATGCCTAAAGTAATGCATAAGACACATATAAAGAAAGATGCTCTCTGAATCCAAAAAAAAGAAGTGACAAATATAAGTCTATTTAGAATAATTGCATATACATTTGTATGTATTTATGTACCCATCTATTTGGTGGGAAGGGGGGGAAGAATAAAAAGAAATTTACATGGTAATTTTGGTATATATTTGAAAGGAATAGCAAACTGCATATAGTAGATTTGCAGTTTAATGAGCAATCATATTTTTATTGTACTATCTATCTTATGGAAATGCTTATTTCATTCAATAAATTAAAGTTCAGTATTGAAAACAAATGTTAAAGAATGAAAGTGTCTAGTGGGGGAAGTAATATATGAACATCAAATATGTTAGAAAAAAGTGTCTTTGTTTATATCTTTTTAATTTCTCATTCATATTTACCTTCATATTTTCTCTGGTTTTAATACCTTGTATTTCAAAGTTTCTATTTAATTCTGGCCTTCACATCAGGAATTTTTGGAAGTTGTATATTCCATTAATCATCCATTCCCCACCTGCTGCCCCCAAACCCTTTTAATGAATGAATGAATGAATGAATATGAATGAATATGTGGTTTGCTGGGTGAGTTTCTTGGTTATAAACCTATATATTTTTTTTTTCCTTCTTAGATGTGATAATCTACAATCTCCATCCTTTTACAGTAGTTGTAGTACAATCTTGTGTATTGCTCATTGGCTCCTTGGCCTTTTTTTATACTAGTTTGCCATATTTTTTATTTAATTAGGAAATTTTGAATTTATCTTAAAATGTTCCCCAGATTTTGATTTTGGGGTTTCATTTGGAAGGTGATTGATGTATTTTTTTATTTCTATTTTGCTTCCTGATTTTAAGATATCCAATGACATTTAAGATTTCTGGAAATCACTGACTTGACTAATGGTTATGGTTTATATGTAGTTTGTTTATTCTTCTATTATCTCTCTTTGGTCTGTTTTCCAAATCAAGTGAGATGTTTTTAGTATGAAATACCATATATTTTAATGTATTTAAATAAATATTGTGCTTTTGTTTAATATTTCTTGTTGGTTCTTCTACCTGTCATTAGAGTATTTAGACAATAATAAATTCTAGGAAAGGCAGGTAAGTGTAAAGATTGTCAGACTTGGGTCAAGAAGACATGAGTTCAAATCTGGCTAGAAACAGTTACTAATTGTGGGATCTTAGGCAATTCATTTAAAGCTGTTTGTCTAAATGTCCTCATCTATAAAATGAGCTGAAGAAGGAAATGGCAAGTCACTTCAGTATCTCTGCCAAAAAAAACCTCACATGGGATGATGAAGAGATGAACATGACTGAAACAAATGAATAGAGACTTTTCGTAGGGATTCTGGGTCTTGGCAAATATTTTGAATATTTTTCCCCTTTTAAGAGATTTTCCAAGTACATGTTGATATATTTAATACTCATTTTTTAAATATTTCATTCTAGGATCTATCCTTTCCTTTTCTCCACATTATGTATGAACAAACATACATTATGTATGAAAAACATATATTTTTATTACTCATGTTGTAAATGAACATAGAGAAAAAAAAAAGACCGAGAAAAATGAAACAAAAAATAGTATGTGAAATCAGTGAGGGTTTATTTTATATCCTGCAACATTGCCAAAATTGCTAATTGTTTCCAGTAGGTTTTTTGGGTGATTTCTTGGGTTTCTCTGGGTATACCATCATGTCATCTGAGAAGAGTGAGAGTTTTGTCAGTTCCTTCCCTATTCTAATTACTTCAATTTCTTTTTCTTCTCATTTTGCTGAAACTATCATTTCTAATATGATATTAAATAGTAGTGGTGAAAATGGGCATCCTTGTTTCATACCTGATCTTATTGGAAATGCCTCTAGCCTCTCCACATTCAATATAATGCTTGTTGATAGTTTCAGATAGATACCGCTTATTAATCTAACAGTCCATTCAGTCCTACACTCTAGTGTTTTTAGGAGGAATGGGTGCTATATTTTGTCAAAAGCATTTTCAATATCTATTGACATAATCTTAAAATTTCTGGTAGGGTTGTTGTTGATATAATTAATTATACTAATAGTTTTCCTAATATTGAACTAACCCTGCATTCCTGGGATAAATCCTACTTAATCATAATGTATAATCCTAGTGTTAACTTGGAATCATTTTGCTACTATTTTCTTTAAGATTTTTGCATCTGTATTCATTAGGGAGATAGGCCTATAATTTTATTTCTCTATTTTAACTCTTCCTGGTTTATGTATCAGCTCCATATTGAATTCATAGAAAGAGTTAGGCAGAGTTCCATCTTCCCCTATTTTTTAAAAGAGTTCATATACAATTAGAACCAATTGTTCCTTAAATGTCTGATAGAATTCACTTGTGAATCCATCAGGTCCTGGAGATTTTTTCAGAGGGAGTTCAGTGATGGTTTGTTGAATTACTTTGACTGACATAGGGTCATTTAGATATTAGATTTCCTCTTCATTTAACCTGGGCAACTTATATACATATATATATATATATATATATATATATATATATATATATATTCATCCATATTCCTTAGATTGTGAAATTTATTGGCATAGAGTTGGGCAAAATAATTATGAATTATTCCTTTAATTTCCTCTTCATTGGTGGTGAGTCCACTTTTTTCATTTATGATAGTAGAAATTTGGTTTTCTCCTTTTTTTTAAACAAAGTGACTAGAGTTTTATCAGTTTTATTGGGTTTTTTTTTCATAAAACCAGCTCTTGGTATTATTTCTTAATGCAATAGCTTTTATCACCTTCAATTTTATCAATTTCTCCTTTATTTATTAGAATTTCTAATTATGGTATTTAATTGGGGGGCTTTATTTTATTTTCTAATATTTTAGTTGCATATTTAGTTTCTTGATTTCCTCTTTCTCTAATTTATTCATGTAAACATTTAAAGATATAATATATCCCCTGACATTCACTTTGAGTGTATCCTATAGGTTTTAGTAAGTTGCTTCATTATTGTCATTATCTAGGATAAAATATTTAATTATTTCTTTAATTTGTAGTTTCATTAACTCATTCTTTGAAATTAGGTTACTCAGTTTCCAACAAATTCTGGGTCTATATCTCCCTGTCCCAATATTGCATATGTTTTTTATTGCATTATGATATGAGAAAGATATTTTCACTATTTCTACCTTTCTGCCATGGATTATTAAGGGTTTTTTTTGCCCCAGTATATGGTGAATTTTTGTATAAGTTCCATGTACTGCAGGAAAAAAGCTATATTTCTTTCTGTCCCCATTCAATTTCCTCCATAAGTCTATCATATCTAGGTTTCTAAAAATCTGTATACCTCCTTAACTTCTTTCTTGTTTATTTTATGATTCACTTTGTCTAAATCTGAGAGTGAGAGATTGAGGTTTCCCACTACTAGTGTTTTACTGTCTATGTCTTCCTGTAGTTCTTTCAGTTTCTCCTCTAAGAATTTGGATGCTACCCCATTGGGTACATACCTATTCAGTATTAAAATCACTTTATTGTCTATGGTACATTTTAGAAACATATAGTTTCCTTCCTTATCTCTTTTAATACTATCTATTTTTGCAGCTGCTTTGTCTGAAATAAGGTTTGCTACACCTCCTATTTTGACTTCAGCTGAAGCAAAATATATTTTGCTCCAAACTTTTACCTTAACTCTATATATCTCTCTGCTTCAAAAGGGTTTCTTGTAAGCAGCATATTATAGGATTCTGGTTTGTAATCCAGTCTGCTATTCACTTACCTTTTAAGGGAGAGTTCATCTCATTCAAATTCAAAGTTATAATTATTAATTATTTATTGTCCTCCATGCTATCTTCCCTCTGTTTGTATTTTCCCCCTTTCCCCCCTTTATCCGTACTCCCCAGCATTTTGCTTGTGAATACCACCCTCCTATATACACCCACCTCCCCTTTCTTTCCCCCTTTCACTTTTTCCCTTATCCATTCCCTTCCTTCTGTTAGTTCCCTTTCTTTCTCCACTATGAAGTCTACATCCTTCCTCCCCTTTTCCCCTTTTAGTACTTAAAAGGTAAAATGTTTTTTAAGTTAACTGAGTGTGTGTGCATAAGATAACTTTAAGCAAAGTTGCATGAGAGAAAGATTCATGTTTTTCTCATCTCCTCCCTTCTTCTCCTCTATTACCATATGTCTTTATGTACCTCTTAATGTAATGAGAATTACCCCCATTCAATTGTCTCCCTCCTCCCCTGTCCTTTCTGTCCCCCTTTTTAAGGAGGAAGTGTTTTTGAATCTTTCTATATAAGTCATAGAAAGTCCTGAAAATCCGTCACTTCTGGCTAAATATATTCTCTCTAATAGAGTTACAATTCTTGAGAGTTATTAGAGTCTATTTCCCAAGCAGGGATATAGCCAGTTTCATCACATTAGTAACACTTTCATGGCTAAGTCATGAGTGTCCATCACTTGTGGCTAAGTATATTCTCTCTGATAGAGTTGCAAGTCTCAAGAGTTATGAGAATCTTTTTTGCATGCTAGGATATAGGCAGTTTCATGATATTGGATAGCAGTTTAATTGTCTTTATCCCCCCTTTTTTTACTGTTTTATGTGTCTCTTGAACTTCCTGTTTGATGTCCAATTTTGCTATTTAGATCTAGTTTTTTCATCAGAAAATTTTGGAAGTCTTCCATTTTGTTAAATGTCCATCTTTTCCTCTGAAAGAGAAGGCTCAGCTTTGTTGGATAGTGTATTCTTGGCATCATTCCAAGCTCCCTTTCTTTTTTGGAATATGTTGTTCCAGACCCTTTGATACCTTAATGTTGATGCAGCTAGGTCTTGTGTAATCCTTACTGTGGCTCCTTGGCATTTAAATTTTTTTTCTTTCTGATTGCTTGTAGGATTTTCTCTTTTATCAGATAGTTCTGGAATTTGGCCACAGTATTCCTTAGTGTTTTCATTTTAGGATATCATTCCAGAGAGGATAGATGTATTCTTTCAACAACTATTTTGCCCTCTTTTTTCATGATATCAGTGCAATTTTACATCACTAAATCCTGTGATATTAAGGTTAGTCTTTTTATCCTCTTCAGTAGTTTCAGAAAGACCTATAATTCTCAGGTTGTCCCTTTTTGATCTATTCTCAAGATCTGTGATTTTGCTGTTGAGGTATTTTAAATTTTCTTCTTTTTTTTATTTTTTTGGTTTTGCTTTACAGACTCTTGCTGTCTCATGAAATCATTAGGTTCCACAGACTCCATTCTTTTTTTTATAGAAGAATTTTCTTCATTTACCTTTTGCAACTTTTTTCCAATTGGGCAATTCTATATTTGAAAGAGTTTTCCATTTGACCAATGGAGGTTTTGAGAGAATTATTTTATTTTTGCAATTGTTCAATTGTATTTTCCAGTGATTTGCTTTATTTTTGTTGCAACGTGTTAATTTTCTCTCCCCAATTTTCCAATTAATTTTTAAACTCCTTTATTATTTCTTCAAGGAAGTCTTTTTGTGCTGGAGAGCAGGTCATATACTCCTCAGAGGTTCTAGGTCTCTCTGAGTTAGTGTCTTTTCCTTCCAAGGAATTTTTCTATAGGCCCTATTTTGCTCTGGCCTTTCATCATTATTCTAAAACCTTGTGTTGAGGAGGGGCTGGTTCATAGGGGTTCGATGTCAGGGTCGCTAGAGGTTTTACTCACTGAGTGTAATATCTCAAGCTGGCCAGTAAGTTGTGCTAGAGGTTTTGCTACCTAAGTGAAATATCTCCAGCTGGCCAGTAGGGGGGGCAAGAGGTTTTGCTCCCTGAATGTAATATTCAGCATGCCAGTAGAGAGTGTTGGTTACTTTCCCTAGAATGTCTGTGACCTTGATTGAGGCCCTCTGCCTTGGCCTAAAGGGAGTGGTTGAAGCTGTTAAATACTTTTGTCTTCTATTAATAGTGAGCTATACCCTGGGATAAGGTGATCTCTTTCCCTATTGTCAGCTGTGGTGGTTCTGCTGCTAAGCCTTAGCCTGGGGCAGAGGCAGTGTGTAATTGTGTTTTTTTTTAATGGGAAGTAGCTTTAGATTAAATGGAGTTGTGGACTCTGAGCTTCTCCTGACCAAAAGAGCTCAGGGATAGATGATTGCAACTGTCCTGCTCAGGGGCCTTCCCTCCAGTCCTGCATGCAAGTTCCAGATGTTCAGTGCCACCACCAATGCCTCTACACCCTAGTTGACCTAAGCCTCCATGGTCAACCAAGTTCTAGCCCTGCCACTGATCAAGATGTGCCATTCTCATGCACTCAGGCTCCTGGGCTCCAGTTCTGCCACTAGTCAGGCTAAGCTGTGACTGATCCAAGCTCCCAAGCTCTCTTTGGTCCAGTGCTCCCAGCAGAGTCTACCCTATGTGCCAACACTCACCCTCAGTCTCAGAAGACAAATCCTGAGGTGGATGCTTTTCTCCTGGCTTTTCTTTCTGGGTTTTGTCGATTGGATTTCTGTTAAGAGGTTTGTTTCAAATTATTTATGAGGGAAGACAAGGTGACTTTGAATTGTGCCTGCCCTCTCTCTGCCTTCTTGGCCTGAACTCAGGACGATTTTCCATCACGAAATCCTGAAATATCAACCCAGGCTTTTTTTTTTTTTTATCAAGGTATTCAGGAAGTCCACTGATTCTTAAATTGTCTATTCTGGATCTATGCTCTAAGTCAGTGGTTTTGCAGATGTGGTATTTTACATTTTCTTCCATTCTTTGGATTTTTTTATTTTGTTTAACAGATTCTTGTTGTCTCATTAAGTCATTGGTTTCCACAGATTCAATTCTTATTTTAGAGAAGAATTTTCTTCATTTATCTTTTGTAACTCATTTTCCAATTGGTCAATTCTATTTTAGAAGGAGTTTTCCATTTGCCAAATTATGGTTTTGAGAGAATTATTTTTTGTTTGCACTTGTTCCAATTGTATTTGCCAAGGATTTGTTTTCTTGTTGTGTGTTAGTTCTCTCTTGCATTTCTTTTTCCAGTTTTTCCAACTGATTTTCAAATTCCTTCCTGATCTATTCTAAGAAGTATTTGTAGGCTGGAGCCCAATTCATACTCTCCTCAAAAGTTCTAGAACTCTCTGTGTTAGGATCTTTAGTTTCAAGGTAGCTTTCAATTAACCCCGCCCCCCTTCTCCTGGCTTTTCTATTGGGGAAGGGGCTGGTTCACAGGTTTTGGTTTTAAAATCCCTAGAGGCTTTGCTCACTGCATTTAATAACTCCAAGTGGGCCAACAAGTAATTGAAGTTGGAGGCTTTCTCTGGAGCATCTGTGACTTTGATTAGTGGCCCACTCCCTTGGTCTGGGGTGGGTGTGGAGGGGGCAGCAGCATCCTGGCTATCCTGGAACAATATGGACTGGACCCTCAGGCTAGATAGATAATCTGCCTGTTCTACTGAGAGAGATCTGCTGCCTACACCTGAGCCTGCTGGGGTGGGAGGGTTGTTACTGTGTTTGTTCTGGGAAGAGTAACTTTCTCCCAAAGGTGGGGGGGAAGGGACTCAGTTGGAAACACTGGGACTCAGCTGAAAATACAGTGCTTGCTGCTCTGTTCTTCCAGACCAACTGAGCTAACTGGATTGATATCTACCTGAATTCTAGAACTCTACCTCCAGCCTTGATGGAGCTCTCCTGCCTGCTGTTCACATAGCCAAAGCTTCCACAGCTGTTCTCAGAATAGTTTCTGGGTCTTACCCTGCTGACCCTGTACTGTCTCTCTGTTCTCTTTCCTCCCACTCACCCATGCACCGCTGAGACAGTCCTTGTCAGCAGCTGTTCTTCTAGCTTTTTTTTCCTGCTTTTTCCCATACAAATTCTGATAAGAGGCTTGATTCATATTAGTTCTGAGGGAAGGCCAGGAGACCTTAGGACACTTCCTGTCTTCTCTCTGAAACCTTGGCCAGAAGTCTCTCATAAGCAGAATAAAATATAACTCTGTTGTAAGAAAATATGGATGTGAAGACTAGAAAGAATCTTAGAAAGGTCAATGTCAATTGATGCAGAGTGAAGTAAGCAGGGAAAACAATATAAAACTGAAAACAGCAATGTAAATAGAAATAGCAACTGAACAAATAAAAATGAATATTATAGAAGTATATATATGAACCAAGAATGCAAAACAATATTACAGGATACCCTTAGAATCCCAGTTTATGAAGGTATGACATCTGCAGTTGTTACACATTATATAAGTAATTAGAATTTTCCAATGTGTCAATTTTTTCCCTGACACTTTGTTTTCTTAAATATAATTTAATATAGGAGACAAAAGAAGGCAGTGAATGCTGGGGATAAGAATAATAATGTAAAAAGCATAAGACACCAATGATTATTTTAAAATTTGTAAAAATCAATTCATGATTCTGAATTAATAGATTACTATGTGACCTCTTTACATGATAAGGTTAAAAAATAAATGTGACCTAAATAAAAGTGATTTTACAAGAAAATCTTAAGACAGAACATATTACTCATCAGAATCATGGATATGTAATTAATTAATAAATAATTGACAGAGAGAGAAAGCAAAATTACGTGTAAAATGAAATATTTCAAGTATATCATATTAAAAATATTTTGAATAAATAAAATTAACCATGAAGGAAAGCAGAAAACTGACAAAAAAATTCTAGACACTTTGGAGATTAAAATCTCATATCTAAAATATTTAAATAACTTTTGTCAAATCTATAGGAGTATGAGTCAATCACCAATTGATAAGTAGTCAAAGAATATGAATTAATGTTCTAAACCATTTTTCATTGGAAAATTGAAATTACAAAATTCTTCACTTAGCATTTTATAGATATCCGAGATTGTCTAAAATGATAGAAGAAAGTGACAAATGTTAGATAAGCTTGGAAAAATTGGGACATTAATTCAGGGTTGGCAAAACTGTAAACCAATCTAAACACTGTGAGGGCAATTTGGAATTATGCCCAAAGAGTTATTAAAGTTCCTATATACTTTGACTCAGCAAAAAAAAACTACTTGTTCTATTTCAGTAAATAATTTGAGAAAAAGGAAAAGAACAGAAATGTTCTAAAATCTTTATTCCAACTGTCTCTGTGGTGACAAAGAATTGTAAATTGCAGTAATGCCCACGAAAAAGGGAATGGCTGGACAAGTTGTGTTATACATTGTAATGGAATAATATTTTGCTGTAAGAAATCATGAGCGAAGTGATTTTAGGAAAAAAAAGATGAAAAGACACCAATAAAGTAAGAACTAGTAAGAAATTGCATACAGTAGCAGCAAAACTGTTGCAAAAATGACCTTTAAAAATTAGTTATTTTGATTATTATGAATGCCTAAAGTAATGCATAAGACACATATAAAGAAAGATGCTCTCTGAATCCAAAAAAAGAAGTGACAAATATAAGTCTATTTAGAATAATTGCATATACATTTGTATGTATTTATGTACCCATCTATTTGGTGGGAAGGGGGGGAAGAATAAAAAGAAATTTACATGGTAATTTTGGTATATATTTGAAAGGAATAGCAAACTGCATATAGTAGATTTGCAGTTTAATGAGCAATCATATTTTTATTGTACTATCTATCTTATGGAAATGCTTATTTCATTCAATAAATTAAAGTTCAGTATTGAAAACAAATGTTAAAGAATGAAAGTGTCTAGTGGGGGAAGTAATATATGAACATCAAATATGTTAGAAAAAAGTGTCTTTGTTTATATCTTTTTAATTTCTCATTCATATTTACCTTCATATTTTCTCTGGTTTTAATACCTTGTATTTCAAAGTTTCTATTTAATTCTGGCCTTCACATCAGGAATTTTTGGAAGTTGTATATTCCATTAATCATCCATTCCCCACCTGCTGCCCCCAAACCCTTTTAATGAATGAATGAATGAATGAATATGAATGAATATGTGGTTTGCTGGGTGAGTTTCTTGGTTATAAACCTATATAATTTTTTTTTTCCTTCTTAGATTTGATAATCTACAATCTCCATCCTTTTACAGTAGTTGTAGTACAATCTTGTGTATTGCTCATTGGCTCCTTGGCCTTTTTTTATACTAGTTTGCCATATTTTTTATTTAATTAGGAAATTTTGAATTTATCTTAAAATGTTCCCCAGATTTTGATTTTGGGGTTTCATTTGGAAGGTGATTGATGTATTATTTTTATTTCTATTTTGCTTCCTGATTTTAACATATCAAACCAGATGTAAGATTTCTGGAAATCACTGACTTTACTAATGGTTATGGTTTATATGTATTTTGTTTATTCTTCTATTATCTCTCTTTGGTCTGTTTTCCAAATCAAGTGAGATGTTTTTAGTATGAAATACCATATATTTTAATGTATTTAAATAAATATTGTACTTTTCTTTAATATTTCTTGTTGCTTCTTCTACCTGTTATCTTTTTATTTAGACCATAATAATTTCCAGGGAAGGCAGGTAAGTGTAAAGATTGTCAGACCTTGAGTCAAGAAGACCAGTGTTCAATTTTGGCTTCAAACAGTTACTAATTGTGGGATCTTAGGCAATTCATTTAAGGCTGTTTTTCTAAATTTCCTCATCTATAAAATGAGCTGAAAAAGGAAATGGCAAGTCACTTCAGTATCTCTGCCAAAAAAAAAAAACCCACATAGGATGATGAAGAGATGAACATGACTGAAACAAATGAATAGAGACTTTTCGTAGGGATTCTGGGGCTTGGCAAATATTTTGAATATTTTTTCCTCTTTTAAGAGATTTTCCAAGTACATGTTGATATATTTAATACTCATTTTTTAAATATTTCATTCTCGGATCTATCCTTTAATTTTCTCCACATGATGGCAAGTAATTTGATATAGATTATGTATGAACAAACATGAAAAACATATATTCATGTTACTCATGTTGTAAATGAACATAGAGAACAAAAAGACTGAGAAAAGTGAAACAAAAAAATAGTATGTGAAATCACCACCAAAGAGGAGGAAATTAAAGTAATAATTCAAAATTATTTTTTCCCAACTCTAAGCCAATCTAAGTGAAATTGATGAATATTTACAAAAATATAAGGTGCCCAGATTAAATGAAGAGGAGATTAAATACCTAAACAACCCTATCTCAGAAAAAGAAATTCAAGAAGCCATTATTGAACTCCCTAAGAAAATATCTCCAGAGACTGATGGGTTCACAAGTGAATTCTACCAAACGTATAAGGATCAATTGGTTCCAATTCTATATAAAGTCTTTGGAAAAATAGGGGAAGATGGAACTCTGCCAAACACTTTCTATCAAACCACTATGATGTTGATACCTAAACCAGGAATAGTTTAAAAAGAGAAAGGAAAATTATAGATCTATTTCCCTGATTAATATAGATGCAAAAATCTTAAATAAAATCTCAGTAAAATGGTTATAAGTTATCACTGTTATGATTCATTATGATCAAGTGGGATTTATCCCAGGAATGCAGGGTTGGTTCAATATTAGGAAAACTGTTAGGTATAATCAATTATGTCAACAACAAAACTATCAGAAATTATATGTTTATATCAATAGATCCTGAAAATGCTTTTGATAAAATAAAACAACCATTCATATTATTAACACTAGAGAGTATAGGAATAAATGGACTGTTATTTAGAATAATAAGCAGTATCTATCTGCAGCAATCAGCAAACATTATATTCAGTTGGGAGAGACTAGAGGCATTCCCAATAAGATAAGGGTTGAAATAAGGATGCCCATTATAACCACTACTATTCAATATCATATTAGAAATAGTAGCTTCATGAATTGGAGAAGGAAAAGAAATTGAAGGAATTAGAATTGAGAAGGAAGAGAGAATACTCACACTCTTTGCAGATGACATGATAGTATACCTAGAGAATACCAAGAAATAATCCAAAAAACTATTGGAAACAAATAACAATTTTAGCAAAGTTGCAGGATATAAAATAAACACTTATAAATTCTCAACTTTTCTATATCTGGCTAGCAAGATACAGCAAGAAGAGCTAGAAAGAGAAATCCCATTCAAAGTAACCTCAGACAATATAAAATAACCTGGGAGTCTATTTACCAAGGCAGACTCTGAAACTTTTTGAAAATAATTACAAAACTCTAATCACAAATTAAATCAGATTTAAATAACTTGGCAAATAACAACTGCTCATGGATAGGTAGAGTTAATATAATTAAAATGACAATTCTACCAAAACTAAACTACCTGGTTAGGGCCCTACCAATCAAAATTCCAAAAAAATTACATTAATGAGTTAGAAAAAGTTACAAGTAAATTCATATGGAGAAATAAAAAGTCAATAATTTCCAGAGATTTAATGAAAAAAGTACAAAAGCAGGGGGCTTAGCCCTACCCAATCTAAAATTATACTATAAAGCATAAGTCATCAAAACTGCCTAGTATTGGCTAAGAAGAAGAGTGGTGGACCAGTGGAATAGACTAGGTGCTATAGCAGGAAACAATTATAGTAACCTGCTTTTTGATAAACCCAAAGAGTCCAGCTACTAGGATAAAATCTCTCCCTTTGATAAAAACTGCTGGGAAATTTTGAAATCAATATGGAAGAAACTTAGATTAGACCATCACATCAGACCTTATACCAAGAGAAGATCCAAATGGATACAGAATTTAGACATAAAAAACACTACTATAAGCAAATTAGAAGATCAAGGACTAGTTTACCTGTCAGATCTATGGAAAGGGAAGCAGTTTATGACTAAGGAAGAGATGGAGAACATCACCAAAAACCAATTAGATGATTTCAATTAGATTAAATTAAAAAGCTTTTGCACAGATAAAACCAATGTAACCAAGATCAAAAGAAATGTAGTAAATTGGAAAACAATCTTTACAACTAATGATTCTGACAAAGGACTCATTTCTAAAATATACAGAGAACTGAGTCGTATTTTTTTTAAAAAAGCCATTCCCCAGCATTGACAAATGTTCAAAGGATATGCAAAGGCAATTTACAGATGAGATCAATG
This sequence comes from Macrotis lagotis, assembly GCF_037893015.1. Taxonomy (NCBI): domain Eukaryota; kingdom Metazoa; phylum Chordata; class Mammalia; order Peramelemorphia; family Peramelidae; genus Macrotis; species Macrotis lagotis. The sequence continues at coordinate 92,408,909 of NC_133666.1, forward strand.
AAATCCATAGTCATATGAAAAATTTATCTAAATCATTACTTATTAAGGAAATGCAAATTAAGGCTTCTCTGATATACCACCTCACACCTCTCAGACTGGCTAATATGGCCAGAAAGGATAACAATCATTGTTGGAAGGGTTGTGAGAAATCTGGGACACTATTACATTGTTGATGGATCTGCGATCTCATCCAGTCTTTCTGGAGAGAAATTTGGAACTACACCCAAAGGGCAACAAAAATTTGGATACCCTTTGATCCAGCAATAGCACTACTGGATCTATACCCTGAAGACATAATGAAAAAGGATAAAAACATCAATTGTACAAAAATATTCCTAGCAGCCCTGTTTGTGGTGGCAAAGAATTGGAAATCAAGGGAATGGCTTAGCAAACTATCATATATATATATATATATATATATATATATATATATATATATATATATAATGTCATGGAACACTATTCTTTTAGTATAAATCAGGAAGGATGGGAATTATTGAGGGAAACTTGGAGGGATTTGCCATGACCTCATGATAAGTAAGATGAGCAGAACCAGAAAAACACTGTATACCGTAACAGCAACATGGGGGTGATGATCAACCTTTATGGACACGCTCATTTCATCAGTGCAACAATCAGGGACAATTTGGGGCTGTCTGCAATGGAGAATACCATCTGTATCCAGAGAAAGAACTGTGGAGTTGGAACAAATTTCAAGGACTATTCCCTTTCATTCAGAAAAAACCTGATATCTTATTGTCTGATCTTGTTATCTCTTATAGTTTATGTTTCTTCTTTAAGGATATGATTTCTCTCTCATCACACTCAGTTTGGATCAATGTACCACATGGAAACAATGTAAAGACTCACAAATTGCTTTCTTTGGGGGAGTGGGAGGAGGGAAGTAAGATTGGGGGAAAATTGTAAATCTCAAAAAAAATAAAATCTTTAATTAAAAAATAAATAAAATAAAATTTTTTTAAAATAGTATGCTTTGATTTGCATTCAGACTCCATCTGTTGTTTCTCTAGAAGAGAATAGCATTTTTTATCATTAGTCCTTTGGAACTGTATACCTAATGTATTCACAGCTGATCATACAATATTTCTGTATCTGTATTTGGTTGAAGCTGTTTTCTATGCTATTAATGCTCTTTCCTTCTTTTTCGTCCATAGTTTTCTTACCTTTTACCTTTTTTTGGTATTTTCATTCATTTACCCAATCATTTCAATTTATTGTGAAAACTCTTTTTTCATCTCTTTTAGGAAGGTTACAGATAGTTATGTGATATAACAGACACAGAGCAAGGTTTGAAGTTCAAAACTAAACTCAGATATTTTTAAAAAATTTTGAAAACTTTTTAAAATTTATTTTCATCCATATGCACAAGTATATTTTTAGGTTACAAAATTTCCATCCATCATCCTTTCCCACCCCCTCCCCTCAGTGGCGAACCATCAAGTTAGCATTGTTTATACATATTTTGATAGACATATTAAAGATTAGTAATTTCCAGTATGAGGAATTATATAATTAAGGGAAATAGATACATAAGAGATAATTTTTATAAAGTGTTCATTAGATTCTGAAGAGTTGTTTTTGTGTCTGTGTTTTGTTTTGTTTTGTTTTTCTTCCTCTGGATGGGGATAATATAGTCCATAGCCAGTCTAATACAGTTGTCCTAGGTCTCTGGACTGCTGAGAGGAGCTGCTTCCATCAAGGCTGTACATCTCACAATTTTGTTCTCTTACTTCTACTTCCTGTGCTCAGCATCATATCCATAAGTCCATGCTTCTCTGGAATCCGACCATTTATTGTTTCTTTTGGAACAATAGTATTTCATAATATTCATGTACCATAACTTATTTAGCCATTCTCCAATTTATGGGTAACAGCAGATACTTAATAGCTTTGTGACCTGAGGCAAGTTAGTTATCTTCTTTTACCTCAGTTTCCTCATATGAAAAATGACATGGAAAAGCAAATATCAAACCAGTCTAGTATCTTTGCCAAGAAAACCCTGCAAGGGATCATTAAGAGTCAGACATAATGGATAAAATGACTAAACAACTAAAGGATGTCTAGTTGAACTGCTTAAAGTCATTTTTTTTCTATTTAAAATTTTGTTTATAGATGCTTTAACCTCATTCACTTATTCTAAGTTTGTTGCTTGAATATCTCTAACAGCTTTTTCCTGGTGGAATTCTTTTTTGTTTGCTCATTCTTCAGGCCCTCCTTCAGGATTTTGAGCTTTCTATTAGTGCTTGGGTGTGTAGATTTGTGGAGAAACTATCTGGGGCATGCTTGTGTCCTCTTGGGTCCTATTGTTGCTTTCAAGGGGTTTTGAATGGGGTTATTCCAATATATCAGGAACAGCTCTCAAATCTGTCATATCTGATTAACACTCAGTAGTCCTAAAGGTATTAAATTTACTCATCTGGGTTTTGGAGGTTTCAATATTATTCATCTCCTAAGGACTCAGCCCAGTATCAGGTAGCTGAAAAGACTGATAGGTTCAAAGGGATAAAACTCTAGGATTCCTTAGGTCTGACTTTCTTGCTTTTGTTATTGAGTGACAGTCCCTAGGAATGATTGGGCAATGAATCTCTGAACCTGTTCTGCTGATGGGGACAGCGCACCACAGATGTTGCTTGCTTCTGTACATATTCCTTGATGAGGATCCATGTCAGGCCCATGAGGACTCCTTACCATAGGCTGCCACTCCTAACCTGGTTCTGTGACATAGCAATGAGTAGCAGGCAGCAGAACCCTCTAGTGGGACCATGACTCTCCCACTTGAACAAGGTCTGTATAGAACTGAGAAGTATCTCATAGCATAGCTATGTACAGGGTATCACTGAACCGCCATTATAGAAATGTGCACATAGTTTCCTTGACTAGAGCCTTTCCATTGCCTCTAGACCTCTCTGTCTAACCTGCCCTCTTTTCACATGAACTAGAAAATGACTCACTGCTAATTTGTTCTTGTATTTCTCATTGACTATTCAGTCTGATGCATTTTTTTTGTCTTTGAAGTGCAATGATGAGGCCAAGTTTGTCTGTGTTTTTCCTGCTTCTCTACCATCTTAGCAGGCCTCTCCAGTTCATATTTCTTTAAATCCCTTCTACTCTATTATCAGTAAAGAATTGAGAAACCCTGCTGGAACAAATGTTCAACATCTGAGAGGGAAAAACATATCCTCATTATTAGCTTTACAAACATTGCAGTTTAGCAGTCCTAAAGTGTTTTGTATTTAAATTCTGTTGGTAATTGGAGATGGTCTTAAGGACTTTTTGCTAATAATTAATTGTTTTGGACTTTCTAGTAGAATTCCTATCCCACTTGGCAGTAGAAGAACATGACATGGATTATACATGGAAATATCACATGTAAGAGAAAACAATACATGAAACTCCAAAAAGGTAATGGCAAATGGCTGAATTTCATGTATGCCAACACCAAATTCAGTTTGTCAGAATCTTTTTGTACCCACATATATGAATTTAATCCCTATTTATTTCAGATAAAAATGATGGCGGTATACTTAATTCATATTTCTCTGTTCTTCTTATTCCCCCTGATTAAACAAAATACTAAAGTTCTTTGCTCTTTCTTCCCTAAGTTATTTCTTTCCCTTTCCTTAATTTTCTGTTTATAAGGAAAATACAATAAAAAACTGACTTCCAGTTATATACATTATTTTTCTCATTCAGCCTATGAAGATCAAAGAGTACTGAGGAGACACTGGCTTTTCTTCCTTATTAGAATATGAATACTTCAAAACATAATCCATTCAGTATGCTCATATATTTCTTTTTTTTGATAATCTTTATCAAACTTTTACCATGTTCCAGTCATGGCTAGTATACAGGATGCAAAGAAAAGGCCAATGGAAAAAAAATACCTGCCTTCAGTCAGCTTACATTCTATTTGTGGAGGCAATATTTGTAAATCAGTAACTAAGCAATAAATATTGCAGAGATGGAAAGTAACTTTAGGAGGAATGGCATTAGAAACTGGGGGGACTAAGAAAGGTCTCCTAAAGAAGTCCTACTTCATAAGCTAAATAATTTTTCTTATTTTATAAATATTTGATTTGTTTTCCAATTATTTACAGTAGTAATTTCTACCTTTTTTGCTTATGTTTTGAATTTTACATATTTCCCCACCGTCTCTTCCCTTCTGCTACACCCCCCAAAAACAGATGGCAGTCTGAAAATTTTTCCATTTTTCCATGATATACATTGATCAAAATTGAATGTGCTGAGAGAAAAATCATATCCTGCAGGCAAAAATAAAATATTAGAGATAAAATTTTGTAGTACATAAGACAACTTTTTTTAAATTGAAAATAATATACTTTGGTCTTTGTTTAATTATACAAATCTTTCTCTGGATACAGGTGGTATTCTCTGTCACAGATATACTAAAATTCTCTCTGCTTATTGCACTGATGAAATGAGCAAGTCCATTAAGTTTGATTATCACCCCCATGTTGCTGTTAGGGTATACAATGTTCTTCTAGTTCAGTTTATTCTGCTCAGCATTGGTTCAAAAAGCATATATTTCTCCATGTTTCTCTTGACTCCAATGTTTAAAAAACTAAGGACCTACTCATCATAAATAACATGGAGTATTCTATTGTCTTCTATAATAGCACCAGTTTCACAAGTTTTGGGGAGTATTACATAGGATAATACTGAAATTGCTATCACAATAGCCCACACAGAATAGTCAGTTAAAATATAATTATTCCATTCCATTCATTAATGTCACATTTCCCCCAGGAATACTGTACTCTGCTATGCTATTTCAGTGGTAATGCATTGTTTTGCTTTAATTTCTACCTTCTGGAATATTGTTATCACACTTGTCTTTAACAGTGCTAGCCATCATATCTTGAGTGATGATGACTGGTATATTGTATATGTACTTTTCCTTTCTTTCTGTCTTTTTATATTTTATTTTTGAATTAGAGGCTCTGGATTTTGGTTAAGAAATTTTTCGAACTTTAAAATACGGAGTATCTGTGAAGAGCTTAGAAGTGTGTTTTTTTGATTTTTTGCTTTCATTTCTCACTTGGACTCATAGGTTTGGTCAGTCCTCGTTAGTGACTTCTTGAAATATTCTAAGTAGATTTTTTTTTGTTTTTTTAAGGTTTTTTAGTAGTATAGTAAGTCTTAAATCACTTCTCCATTATATATGTCTTCTATTCGAGAAAGGAGATAGTTTGCAATTTAGCATGTAGTTCTATCTCTTGAGATTGTTCTAATAGGTCATGGCTGTCACATGGAGTTAGCTTGATCTTGATCTGGTAGATTTTTTCGTGAAATTTTTGCACTTAAGCTATTTATTCTTTATTCAATTCTTTCTTCTCGAGAAGTCAATTTCTTTCCCATCTTTCCTCTAGAAATGATTTATATGCTCATATTTAGAACATTTCTTTCATAACCTCAGGGAATTAAAATGGAGTTTGTAGGGAATCTGTGGTTTTATTTGTGATTCTTCCTCTATGACTACTTAGTCTTCTTCCTTAAGAGAGAAATGTTTTTGATTGGGTACTGTGGAAGAAATTTCTGTCTCTTACCCTGAGGGTGAACATAGTTCCATTAACATCAGGTAGAGTATAGTGACTTTAGAAACTGGGGCAATGTTCTGTTGTCCAATGTCTTTTGCATATCAAAGAAACTTTGTGGGTAGGTGGTTCTTCTTGGCATGTTGCCCCAGTATGATTTTTCCAGGTAGCAAACTCTCATCAGAATTCAAGACCTCCAGATATCAACAATGTTTTAGATAGAAGAGACTTGGGAACATGGTATATCAGATTTTGAGTGGTTTTCAAACACTGAATGCCAAATATGATCTTTAGAACATAGAATGTCAGGGGGGGCAGAACTAAGATAACAACAGGAGAGGATCGTCTCTTAGATGCTCTCTCTCAAAACTTATAAACTAAGGACTCTAACTAAATGTTTGAGAGACAGAATCCACAGAGGGATCCAACCCATGGTAACCTGGAAAATAGCACAAAGGCTCAGCTCCACAGGGTTAGAGGGGTAACCCGCCAGAGCAAAGGAACTTCAGCCTCCTGGAGGCAGCCCCAGGGCACTGGGAGCTGTGGCTCCCAGTAGCGGGGACAGTTTCCTGACCTATACTGGGGGAGCACCTAGCATAACGTGGGGGATCAGTGGGGGGACCTCTGCTAGAACAAGTGTGAAGCCCAGACCTCAGGGCACTCAGCGAGCAGCATGGCCCTGGCAGCCCAGATCCAGGAACTGGAAGCAGGAGCCAGTAACCAGGAGCCCCCAGGGGTCCCTGAGCCTAGGGAAGTCAGTGGAGAGAGAGGGACTGAGGAATTCTGTCTTCTGTCTCTGGAATAGTACTATGGGGCTCTGACCACATTCTGATCCTCACAGCAGTCTAGGCCCCCCATAGAACAGCAGACCCCCTCCACCTCAGCCCCCTGGCATAGGGGTGCACTTATGGTCATTCACAGACCAGGAGGGAAGACAGAGCCTCACACAAGGAGATCCTTGTGGGCGGGGTGTCCCAATAATACTCAAAAGCTCAGGAAGCACCACAAAACCATGCACAGGCTGGAGAAATGAGTAAGTAAAGAAAAAAGAGGAACACAATTGAAAAATAGTTTGCCTATGATCCCAAGGAGCTTCAAAACATTCAAGATGAAGATGAAGAAGTATAAGCTCCTTCATCTAAAGGATCCAAGAAAAATAGAAATTGGGCTCAGGCTATGATAGAGCTCAAAAAAAGAGTTTGAAAATCTAGTGAGGGAAACAGAAGAAAAATTGGGAAAAGAAATGAGAGAGATGCAGGAAAAACACGAAAAAGAAGTCAGCAGCTTAGTCAAGGAGATCCAAAAATGCTGAAGAAAATAACATGTTAAAAACCAGCATAGGTCAAATGGATAAAAGAGTTCAAATAGTTATTGAGAAGAATGCTTTAAACAACAGAATTGGGCAGATGGAAAAAGAGATACGAAAGCTCTCTGAGGAAAATAAATCCTTCAGATGTAGAATGGAACTGAGGAAGGTTGCTGATTTTTTACAAGAAATCAGTACACAATACTTCAAAACCAAAAGAATGAAAAATTAGAAGAAAACGTGAAACATATTGAAAAAAACCAATTGATTTGGAAAACAGATACACAAAAGATAATTTAAAAATTATTGGAATACCTGAAAGTCATGATCAGGAAAAGAGCCTTGACATCATTTTCAAAGGATTCTTACAGGAAAATTGCCCAGATATCCTAGAAGCACAGGGCAAAATAGAAATTGAGAGAATCCATTGATTTCCCTGAGAAAGTGATCCAAGACAAAACAACCCGCAGGAATATTATAGCCAAGTTCCAGAGCTCCCAAGTCAAAGAGAAGCTATCATAAGCAGCCAGAAGGACACAATTCAAATATCATGGAGCTGCAGTCAGGATCACATAGGACTTAGCAGCAACTACATGAAAAGATCATAGGGTTTGGAATATAACATTCTGGAAGGCAAAAGAGCTGGGAATGCAACCGAGAATCAACTACCCAACAAGGCTGAATGTCCTCTTCCAGGGAAAAAGATGGACTTTCAATGAACCAGGGGAATTTCAAATGGTCCTGTTGCAGTGGCCAGAGCTGATCAGAAGGTTTGATATTCAAATACAGTACTCAGGTGAAGCATAGACAGTGGAGGAGAAGGGGAAAATATGAGGGACTTAATGATGATTAACTACATCTAGTTTTGCATAGAAAATGATACTGATAATACTCATATGAACCTTCTCATTTAATAGAGCAGGTAGAAGAAGCTTTTATAGATGAAGCACAAGAGAGAGCTGAATTTGATGTTATAATGTTGTTTAAAATGGAGTCAATAGCTAAAAGGGAAATGTAATGGAGAAAGAAAAAGGAGAGGTAGAATAGGCTAAGATGCTTAATATAATAAGATTTTTTATTACAATGAGCTATTGCAATGATATGGAAGTGGGAAAGGGGGAATGAGGGAAACTTCGCTCTCATCAGAGGTGGCTAGGAGAGGAAACAGCATATATACTCAATGGGGTATAGACATCTGGAATAAGAACAAGTGAATGGGGATGGGGGAAGGGAGGGGATGTGAGTGATGGAGGAGAGGATGGACCGTTGGGGGAGAGTGGTCAGATATAACACATTTACTTTTTTACTTATTGCAAGGATCTGGGATTGGATGGCCTGTCCAGGACCTTAGGGCCAAGTGGATGCTGGGCCTAAGGGCTGGTATGTGGGCTTGGAGCCTCTTGTCCCCAGTGCCAGGGACTTGTCTTCTGCGTCACTCAGGTACCCTACAGCAGAGACAGAGTGAAAGGAGAAAGAAAATATAGTATATGGTAGTAGAGAAGTATGAATGGAGGCATTTGTGAGCTGGAAATATATGGAAGTAACTTTAGTGATGGAGTTATCATAAAGAATGCTATCCACCTGTGACAGAGCTGGTGGTGTTAGAACACAGACTGAAGAACATCTATTATTATTATTATTATTATTATTATTATTATTATTATTATTATTATTATTATTATTTTAGGGGGGGTTGCAGGCAAATTTGGCTGGGTGGCTTGCCTGGGGCCACACAGCTGGGTGATTGTTGGGTGTCTGAGGTCAGATTTCGACCCGGGTGCTCCTGGCTCCAAGGCTGCTTCTCTGTCCATCACCTGGACACCCCTACTATTATTGTTATTATTATTAATATTATTATTATTATTATCATTACTATTGCATTTTATTTTGGATATTATTCTTTTTTTTGGTTTTTCAGGGCAATGGAGTTGGGGTGGCTTGCCCAGAGTCACAAAACTGGGTGACTGTTGGGTGTCTGGGGCTGGATTTGGGCTCAGGCACTCCTGGCTAAAGGGATGGTGCTCCTTCCACTTTGCCACCTGGCCACACCTACTATTATTATTATTTTTATTTTTATTTTTTCTCTCTCCTTTATATTATCACTCATATGGGTCTATATTTTTTGGGGTGGAGGGGTATTATGTTACTCTTAAACAAGAATATTTTAGTAATGTATAAAAAACATTATTTGTACAAAATAAGGCTAACTAGTTAAATAAATGAATGAATGAATGAATGAATGAATAAAATAAGAACATAGAATGTCAGACTTGGAGTCATGTCACTGAAGTAAAGAAAGAACTCTACTGATTATCCTATCCACTTAAATTGTTTGGCTGGTTGGTTTTTACTTGTCCTTTGTTATCAAAGAAGACCAGAATGACATCACTATGTTTGAGACAAATAACAGTATGTCTGACAGGACAGTTGCTCATCAGACCAATATAAGCACAGAATGCTCTACCACAGATTGGGCACAAATATTCCATGTGAACTCCTGGGGTGGGTACTCTAAACTTATGGATGTCATGTTTCCCTTGAGTTCCTTCAATTCTGCCTTCCTTATTGAGTGTAGTACCCTCACTGATGAGGGCATGCCATGGTGTGTGGTGCTATGCCAATATCTCCCATGCTGTGGAATTAATTCTAAAACAAATAGAGAACTTTTGAATACTGTGTACCAGTTCACTTACCTTGGCATTGTCCTTTCCAAGGAGGTGAACATTGACAATGATGTTGACACATGCATTGCCAGAGCTAGCATATTGTTTGGAAGGCTCCAAAAGAAAGTGTGGGAGAGAAGAAGCATTAGACAGACTGTCAAACTGAAGCTCTAGAGGCTCATTGTGCTGGCTTCATTGCTATGTGCCTATGAACCCTGGACAGTCTATCAGAGCCATGTCATGAAAATGAATTGCTTCCATTTAAATTATCTTAGGAAGATTCTGAAGTTCACCTGGCAGGAGAAGATACCAGACACTGAGGTCCTTTCACCAGCTAAACTGCCTAGCATTCCAGCATTACTACAGAGAGTGCAACAACAATGAACTGGACATGTTTTATAATGTCCAATTCATACTTGCCAAAAAAAACTATTTTATGGAATACTCACAGGGCTCAAGTGCTCACAAGTGGATCAGAAGAAATGATACTGAGACACCTTGAATGTCTCATTGAAAACTTTAGATTTTATTGTACTTAAATTGTTTACCCTTTAATGGAATAAGTTATCTTGATAATTTTTTTAAAATAATAACCAACTGTGAATATTGATCTCTTTGGTTTTGGAATTTAGTTTGTTCCAGATATATTTTCTACCTCTGCTAAGCATTCCTTCTATATATACCACCTATCTTCTCCCTTTTACTGAGAAATAAAGACTAGCAAAATGCTTAGAAACATGTATAGTAAGCAAAATAAATATCTCTATTTTGAATTTATCACCATTATTTATCTAGAGGCTGATAATATGATTCATCATGAGTCATCCAGGAATTGTGGTTGGTCATTTTCGTGATCATATTTTCATAGTCCTTCTAAGTAGATCCATTTCATAATACCATTTCTTACATGAATTATTCTCCTGATTCTATTTTTTCACTCCATCAAAATCATAAGCATTCCCAGATTTTTATGAAACAATTCACTTCATCAATACTAAAAGATCAATTAAAAATAATTAAAGAGTAATAACCATTGCATTCATATACTTTATATTGTTTAGTCATTCCAAATTTATTGTCACCCCATCAGATTCCAATTTATTGCCAGCAGGATGAAGCTTGAAATATTTTTGTATATTTGACATTTCCATCATTTTTTGATACTTTGAACAAGAGTGAAGTTATTTTGCAGTCATACTCGTCCCCAGTGCAGAATTTAGACACACTTCCTCAAAGGAGTTTTGGTTTTTCTGTTGTATTAGGCTATTTTCTCCTTTAGTTCCTAGAAGGCTGTTTATTTGTAGAATAATGTGTGCCAACAACCAGAGAAATGCATTCCTGCATAAGTCAAGTTAATGAATCAATGAGGATTTATCAAACACCTAGCATGAAATAAGCACCATTCTAGGCTCTGGATATATAAATATAAAGAAGGAAACAGTGTTTAATACAAAAATCTCAATAAATATTTCTTAAATGCCTTTAGGAGTTGATACATATGATATCCATCACTGAGAAGTATGTCATTGATCTGCAGGTGGAGATGGCTCAGAGCAGCCCATCCCTACAAGATTCCAAGGCAGACTTCATGGACTCATCCAAAACTTGAAGAATCTTATCTGATCACTGGTCTGGTGTGTTCATTCCCATAATCTGTTGGGGGCAGAGTCAATTGATAAACTGTATTTCCTGAGGAACTCAACACTTTGACATTGTTGGGATTCTGACCCAGGAAACTGTGAAACTTGGCCATGAGTCTTATGGATGATGTGGGTAGAGCAAATACTATCTTATAAAGGATGATTTAACAGAAACCAAAAATGTCCACTCCCTTATCCCACATTCTCCCTACTTCTGACCTGTAAATTTCATCTGTTGACTGTGATGTAGAAGGAGAAAGACCTCTGGTTTGGGATATGGAGAAAGCAGGCATGTCTCACTACCTGAAATCTACTTTCTTTCTATGATTGACCTTAATCAGCCTCTATCGCATTTTACAGGTTTGGAAAGATTACAGGAGGTAACCTGAACAAAATTTCTACGTATCTGGGGTAACTCAGCCAGGGCTGACCACAGGTAAAGAGCAGCATACCTTTGGGTTCACTTTCCTATCTACCTTCCTTCTAAGATAATTGGGTACAATCTCTGCCTACAGCTTATTGAAGAGAGGGAGGGGGAGAAGGAATGTTGGCAAAGCCTCTGGAGCAGGAGGAGATTCCAGTATTGGGCTCAGGAAGGAATCTATGGGTCAGTTTGTGCATCTCCCTGGGGGAGAGGTGGACTACTGGGCTTTTCCTGTGGCACTTCATTTGGATGTGTCTTGATTGAATTTCCTCTTCTTATTCAGGAGGAGGATAGTATTGGTAAAATCTCTAGAGCTGGAAAAGGTTTCACTTTTGACTCTAGACAGAAATGCCTCCTTTGAGACCTTGATTCTCTACTAAGGAAATATTCCCAGTCTATGAAGGCAGCTGATCTTAATCACCAGTTGCGTGGGAGACAGGTCTGTTTCCAAGTAAACCCCAAATTCTGATTTGCTGACTCCCACGCTGCATAGAATTTATCAGGCTCCTGTTTTTACCCCTCAGACCACAGGAGAGTTGGTTATTCACATTGTACTATTTGGGTGTGAAGTTTTTCTTTTCTTTTGTTTTGTTTTGCCATCTATCATTGCATTAAATAACATTTTCTGAAAGGCAATTCAAACAGGTGAATTAAAGAATACTTACTGATCATCACGGGGAAAATACACACTGTGGAACCTTCATGATACCCACAGAACTTGCCCCACCCCCCTGCACCCCAGGCCTAAATCCAGAGGAGAGATGTAGTAGATGACAGTTGGCGACTTGCCCTGCCAGTGTAAATTGAAATTGGATGCCACAAGACTATACTGCACATGGACTATGTCATTTTATTCTTACAAATTCTCTGCAGAAGTTATCATTCGTATTTTACTAGTGAGGAAACTCAGGTGCTCATGGATCAGCGTGTTTTTCATGGTCACAAATCTATTAAATGTTAGAGAAAAAATTCCAAATCCATGTTCCTTTTGAGTTCAAATATACACTATCCCTTGTCTCTACATTATCAGGAGCCTGGCTTCATTTTCTTTGTTTTTTAGCTTTCTAAACTAGTCATTTCCTGCTATTCCTCTACGGAACAGACTTCCATTGAATTTTTTGGGGGGTTTTTGCAAGGCAAACAAGGTTAAGTGGCTTGCCCAAGGCTGCACAGCTAGGTAATTATTAAGTGTCTGAGATCGGATTTGAACCCAGGTACTCCTGACTCCAGGGCCATTGCTTTATCCACTACACCACCTAGCCACCCCTCTCATTGAAATTTGACAAAAGCATTGAAAAAACCTGAACCACAGTTTGACCATCTCTGGATGTACATATATAGATAGGCAGATAGATAGATAGATAGATAGATAGATAGATAGATAGATAGATAGATAGATATAGACTGATATATAGTTAGATAGATTATAGATAGTTATAGATAGAGAGAGATAAATAGCTCTCTCTCTATCATCTATCTATAATATTCAATGCCTCTAATCCCCTACTCTTTACAAAGAGAAAGGAAGGTTATGCTGTTACTTAAAGAAATGTTAGGTATTTTTACAATGCCAAGATATGTGGTTAATGCCACCTATAGCTAGGTTACCCAATCAACATCTCAAGTGCTTTAGGAATTAATGTGTCCAAAGACTGATCTGTGCTCAATTACTGTTTTCAGGCTGCACTTAGATAGGCTGCTCAGAAGATCCTGGCATTCCTCACAGGCCATCTAATCCAATACAGTCATTCTATGCTTCAGTAAACTGAGGCATAGGAAGGGAAAGTGACTGGTCCAAAGTCACATAGGTGCAAAGGATAAGAAGTACAGTTTGAACACAGTTTTAGATCCACCACTATAAACAATGTTCTTTTCAGTGATCAGATGGGCCCCTCAGAGGAGTTTATGTTCATTTTCTCATAAGTAGAACTAAACTTGTCTTCTGTTTAGGTCAGCACCAAGAATGCTTAAAGGAAATTTTTATAGCTTTCAGAATCTCATTTTATTCAAATACCCTTTCTGGCTGATATTATTGTTCCTATTTAAAAGGAAAACTGAGGTTTGAAGAATTTTGCTGTCCAAGGTCAGATGTATTCTTAAGATTGTCAGCAAATTGGCAGTTCTTAGAAGCCTCCATTTGGAGTCAGAAATAGCTGAGTTCAAATATGATCTTTGACACTTCCTAAGTCTATAATACTGGGGGAGTCTCTTAAGCTTGTCTTTCCTTCCTTCCCTCTCTTCTCAAATGAGGATGATAATCACATTTACCATAGTGGTTGGTAGTGATGATCACATGGGGCCACTCTGGAGCAGGAGGAGGTTCCAGTATTGGGCTCAGGAAGGAATCCTTGGGTCAGTTTGTGCATCTTCTGAGAATGTGGAGGCAGGGGGAAGAGGTGGACTATTGACCTTTCTTGTAACACGTCATCTGAATGTACCTTGCCTGAATTTCTTCTTGTTATTAAGGAGGAAGGATAGTACTGGTAAAGTGTCTAGAGCAGGAAAAGGTTTCAATTTTGACTCTAAGCAAAATCCTAGACAATTGCATTCCCTACTAGAAAGCTCTTAATAAATTTTCCCTGGTTTCTATAGCCTGAGGGACTTTCAATCTTTAATATTCTGTGTTATTCCAGCTTCTCTACCTTCTGATGTTCATATATTGTATGGGCTCTCCTCTCACTAATATCTCTTCTTCTAAATGGCCTGCCAGAACTTACACTATTCTCTGTGGCATCTTCCAGATCAGACATTCTATATTCCAGGCTCTCTAATAGTCTCGATCATCTATGCTCTTGGGTTGTATACTAATCTGGCTTTCTAGGTATTGTTTCTTTTAAGATTTTTGAAAGTAATTTTAATTTTAATTACTGTTTCTATTAAACACTTCAGCAATTTAAAAAGACAGAAGTGAGTGCATTCAAGTCCTATCACCTTAAACCTTTACTTTTTCAAACTCTACAGCATACATTATCATTCATATTAACATCAATACTTGAGTTAACTGATAATAGTACAATTTGGAATTATGTTTCTGATACAAGTTTTTCTTTTATCCATATAAGTCACAATGTTTTCTTGTTCTCTCTTGGGCTGAATGTTGTGGATTCTAAGTTTTAATGCAGAACAAGGAGATGATATCAAATTTTTTGAAAAAAAGTTTTTATCATAAGTGTTTTGGGCTGTTTTTTTTCTAAGCTAACCCCATCCTTGCCCTTACCTGGCCCATGAAAGAGAAAAGATTTAAATTATTATTGTTGATTTTTTTAAACTACAGATTGTTTTTTGTTATTCCTAGAAATTTTTGCTTGAGTCATTAGGTGCCATGGTGGATAGAGTGCCTTGCCTGAAGTCAGGAAGAATCATCTTCCTACATTCAAAACTGGTCCCAGAAATTTGACAGTTTTGTGTTCTTGGGCAAGTCACGCAGAGTCAGAACACGACTAAACAACAATTCCCTCAGGTCTCGTGCTATGTGGTTAGGTGGCAGAGGGTTTAGAGTGCTGAATCTAGGGTCAAAAAGAACTGAGTTCTACTGGGACCCAGGTTGTGTTCCTGGGAAAACCATTTAAGCTCTCTTTGAATCAATTTTTTTTTTTGCATAAATGGGGGTGATAATAGAACTTCCTTCACGGCTATATAATAATGAATGATAAAATTAGATCATTTTTGTCAAGTACTTTACCAACTTTAAAAAGTTTTTCAAATGCTTCCTGCTATTATACCATTACATCTATGAAATTCTGTGATGTCAAGGCCATTCTTAATTCTCATTTTTCTAAGTTGAAAGGGTATTTCTTTTATCGCTTTTTCTCACATCTGATATAGTCTTCCTTCTAGCTACTGCCATGCCTAGTATCATGTGTTCTAAGATCCCATTGGCTATGGAAAGTTGTATTTTAAAGCTCTGATCATCTCTTAGTTTCTTTAATATGTTGTCCCGCATATCTCACATTCCAGGTCCCCATAGAAATCACTGAGTTTAGTTACTTGCCTCCATAGCTTCATATTTATAGTAGTAATAGCACTAATGCCTATCACACAGGGTGATTGTGGAGATCATATGAGATGGGAGGCATAAAACATTTAAAATTTTAATTATATTTATTGTTATGGTCATGTAAAAGTATAATATATGTTTATCACATTATTTTAACTGACTCAAATAGTATCATGAATTCAAATCAAAAAAGATCATTACCTATTTTTGGAATCATAAAAGAATTTAAAATATTCATTCTTTTTATGCATGAGTATAACACCTTGTTTGTAACAGTTGAGTGAGAATGCTTGGTTTTCTCTTTTCCTTCTTTCTCCTCCTTCCTTTTCTTCTCTTCTAGTTCATATGCTTTCTTTTTCCTTTTTTTTTTAGTTTTTTTTGCAAGAAAGTGTGGTTAAATGGCTTGCTCAAGGCCACACAACTAGGTAATTATTAAGGGTTTGAGGCTGGATTTGAACTCAGGTACTCCTGACTCCAGGGCTGGTGCTGTATCCACTGTGCCCAGCTAGCTGACCCCCTTTCTTTTTATTTATTCTAATTGCTCTGCTTGTGATATATGCATTTTTCCATAGTGTGCTGCCAACAGAGGTTTATGTTTGTCAGATTAAGTAGATCAATTATAAAGATGTTTTTCTGTTGATTCTTGAAATATATATATATATATATATATATATATATATATATATATATTTTTTGTTTTCTGTGAAAATGGTAGTGAAAAAATAGCTCCCTGCTTTTGAGAAATAACATCTGTATCACTTGGTCTCATATGACTTTGGAACAAGTCATAAAAGAAATACAGCATATCAGTTATTAGTATAGCACTCTCAAATTTCTTTTTAATCAGAGATACCTAAAGTACTCTCTCCAAATAAGTAATGCCATTTAAAGAAGCCAGGAAAAGAAGTGCATTGTTTGAATTAAATTGTATGGAAATTAAATTAAATTGTATGGAAATCTGGATTCTAGAGTTTGACTGCTGCTCAGACTTGGCTGTGGATGACTATTTGTACATTGGATGCTTTCTTGAAAGGATTTTCCATGTTTTGTTTCTCCCCTGCCTGCCACCTTGTGTTCTAAGATTCCAGTGGCTATGCCAATTTGAATTTTAGAGTTCTGACCATTTCCCAATTTCTGTGTTTTTTTCTATTTTTACTTAATATTCCATGTCCAAAAAATGTTAACATTCATTTTTGAAATTGGGAATTCCAAATTCTTGCTCCCTTCCTCCTTCTTCCTAATTTTGAAGACAATTAATTTGATATAAATTTTACACATCTAGTAATTCAAGATATTTTAATATAGACAATCATTTTGTAGAAGAAAGCACAGATGAAAAACCCAAGAAAATAAAGAAAGATGGTATGCCTTAATTTCTATTTAGCCACAAATAAGTTCTTTCTTTCGGAATAGAAAAGAAT
Organism: Macrotis lagotis; assembly: GCF_037893015.1. Classification (NCBI taxonomy): domain Eukaryota; kingdom Metazoa; phylum Chordata; class Mammalia; order Peramelemorphia; family Peramelidae; genus Macrotis; species Macrotis lagotis. The sequence goes on from NC_133666.1 coordinate 92,425,936, forward strand.
TTTCATCCTGGGTCATTTGATATTGTTTTGGTTCCGTGTGTTTCTGAGAATAGCTAAATCATTCACAGGTGATCATCTCATATGTACAAAGTGCTCCTGGTTGTCCTCATTTCACTTTATCTCAATTTATGGAAGTGCCTTCAGGTTTTCCTGAGAGCATTCTGCTCAGGATTTTCAAATCCCTGTCTTTAAGTATCTGCTCAATGTCCAGTTCTTTGCACCACAAAAGAGTTGCTATTAATATTTGTGTATCTATAGGGCCTTTTCCTTTTATAAAATGTCTTTTGTGATACACACATATTTGTTGGATTGCTCTGTCAAAAGATATGCATGACTGATCCAACCTTTCTGGAGAGCAACCCTCTGATCCAGCAATATCTCTGTTGGGTCTATATCCTGAAGAAATCATGAAAAAAGAGTAAAATCAACACTTCTACAAAAATATTCATAGCAGCTCCATTTGTGGTAGCAAAGAATTGAAAATCAAGTGAATGTCCATCCATTGGGGAATGATTGAACAAATTATAGTCTATGGACCTGATGGAACACTATTGTTCTATTAGAAACCAAGAGTAATGAGAATTCAGAGAAACCTGGGAAGACTAGCATGAACTTATGCTGAGTGAGCTGAGTAGAAACAGAAGAACATTGTACACCATAACAGCAACATGGGGCGATGATCAACCTTGATGGACTTGCTCATTTCTTCCGTGAGATAGTCAAGGACAATTTTAGGGTATCTGCCATGGAGAATACCATCTGTATACAAAGAAAGAACTGTGGAGTTTAAACAAAACCCAAAGATTATTACCTTCAATTTAAAAAAAAAGTTGTCTTATGTACTATGCTATTTTGCTATCTCTTATATTTTATTTTTTCCTCAAGGATATGGGTTTCCTCTCAATACATTAAATTTTGATCATTTTATAGCAAGGAAACAATATATAGGTTATCAGACTGACTTTTGTGGGGGAAGGGAAGGGAGATTGGGGGAAAATTGTAAAATTCAAAACATTACAAAAATGATAGGTAGAAACTACTATTGTGAATTATTGAAAAACAAAAAAAAATTATATTTCTCAAAAAAAGATAAACATGGTTTCATAGACCTTTGGGTAAGGTTCCAAACTGACAAGGAAAATGATTGAATAAGTTCACAATTCCATCAACTATGCATCAATGTATCAATTTTCCCATATTCCCTCCAACCTTGGTCATATTCCCTTTCTTTGCTATTAGTCAATTAAATAGGTGTGAGGTAATAGCCCAGAATTATTTCAATTTGCATCACTTCAATAAACAGTAATTTAGAGTATTTTTCCATTGGGATATTGATACCTTTGACTACTTCATCTGAAAACTGACTCTTCATACCTTTTGATCATTTATCAACTGAAGAACAGAACTTAGATTTATAAATTTGTCTGTTCTCTATATATTTGTGAAATAAGGCCTTTATGAGAGAAAGTTGTTTCAAAATTTTTTCAGAGTTTCTGTTTCCCTTTATCCTGTTTATCCCTGCTTATTCTATTTTCTCTCCCATTTCATCCTCACCCTCCTTAATGGTTTTTTTTTTTTATTTTGGCTACAACCTGATCTCATCTGCCTTCCCTTCAATCATCTCTTTTCCTTCCAATTTCCTATAGGATAAATTTGATTTCTAGGGGTGGCTAGGTTGTGCAGTGTATAGATCACAGGTCCTGAGTTCAAATCTGGATTCAGACAATAATTACCTAGCTGTGTGGCCTTGGGCAAGCCACTTAACTCCATTGCCTTGCAAAAAAAAAATAAACATAAAATAAAATAGATTTCTATACCAACTGAGTGTCTATTTTTCGCTCTTTGGGACAATCCTGATGAGAATAAAGTTCAAGCATTCTCTACTATGTAATTCAACATCTCCTCCACTACAAAAACTTTTTCTTGCCTCTTTTATGTGAGATAATGTATCACTCCATTATACCTCTCCCTTTCCCTTTCTCCAAGTTGATTCTTCTTTGTCAAACCTTTATTTCATTTTTTAGATAGTATCCATTCATAGTCAACTCACAACTGTGCCCATTGTCTATATATAGTCCTTCTAACTGCTCCTTTTGCCTCTAACATGACATCATGGGAATCAACTGAGAGGGACAATAATATGAAAGAATTTACCAAAATGTCTAAAAAGAATTTCTAAAAATTGCTCACTTATTTTAATGTGGATTTAAATTTGCTTCTTCCAGCTTCTTCCTTATCCTTCATTGCAATTAATAATAAAATTCTTCCTAAAACATGCATAATTTAAAAATGAATGCCCCCTAATTTGCCATGAATGAAAATGATCGTGTCTCTTCATTGACAGGAGTCTTTCATCTTCAGTCTTTTGGATTTATTATTAATCATGGCTTTGCTAAGAGTCCTGTCGTTCAAATTTGTCTTTTCTGTATGTTATTATCACAGTTTATATTATTTTGCTATTTCTTTGGTAAGAGCACACTGCATCAATCAGAGTGCTATTTCTAAATTCCTCTGAAACTGCCTATTTTACATTTCTTAAGATGCAGTAACATTCATTAAAATCCATATACTTCAGTTTCTTTAGTCATCCTTCAGCTAGAGAACTCTACCTTAGGTTCCAATTTTTAGATATCATGAAAAGAAACTCACTATATAAATAGAACTGAGTAGTGTAGCTCAATCTATTTCTTCTTCCTTTAAAGTCTTTGAGCTACAAATCCATTAAAGGAAGACCAGAGTCAAAGGGCATCTAAAAAGTTACAACATCTGTGGTCATAGTAGCAAACTGCTTTCCAGAATGATCAGCTCACTTTACAATTGCACTGACAATGCACTGACATTCCTTGTTACACACAGCTCCTGAAGTTGGTTTTACTTAATTTTTTAATTCTTAAATATTTTGAATATATTTCAAAAGTTTGTTGAGAGCTTTTATTTATTTCTTTCAAAATTATTTTTGGATATCTTTGGCAATCTATTAGGAAATTATTCTTATTCCTATACATTAGAATGTATTCCTTATAAATCTAGAATGTGCAACCTGTATTAGAAAATAAATTCTGTAAAAATATACCCTGCCCCCTTAAATTTTCCCTTATTGTTTTACCTGTAAAGGATTTGTATCTGCAAAGCAAACATCTCTTTTTCTAACCTTGTCTCTAGCATCACCAAGGAAACTCAATATTTGGAAAAAATCACATCATCTTGCAAAATTCCATCAGTTTGGGCATTTCACTTCATCACCACCCTCTGTCTCAATGACGGGAAGGAAAAGTCATGAATTTGAGATCCCTCAAGTAATAAAATAACTCAGTTGAAATAATCCGACTTATCAATTAGCTATATTACATGCGACTTCACTCTGATTTTCCTATCATTCCCCTGTGAACTACCTTTCCTGACTCTGCCCCCTACTTTTCAGTTTCCTTTTGTGAATTTGTTTTTTTTACTTTTTGAGGGTTGGGAAATCTTTTTTTTTCATGTATTTATCCCCAGAGCTTCGTACAGTGCCTGGAAAATAGCAAGTACTTTATAGATATGTATAGATTGACTAATTTTATTTAATCCCAATTTTTCATTTTTCCTTCGATGATGATATGTATTGCTTGATTAATCTTGAACACTTTCATTCTTCATTGAACAGAAAGATAATTTCTTTTTGGTGCCATAATTTGGTTATGTTGTGAACATGTATTTCTAATTCATGTATGTATTTTGAGATTGACTTACTATATGATGGAAGATGTTTGTTCAAAACTATTGTTGAGTGAGTGTGATCATTTTTTTAGTATTTTTCCTCAATACTGTGTGTGTTTTCCTGTAGTAAATGGAGTCCTTCAGTTTATCAAAGACTATTTTACTGAGTTTTTGCTGCTGTATATTATGCATCTTGATCTGCTTCACTGATGAACTTCTCAAGTACTTATTCATTTGAGTCATTTTAAAATTCTGGCATCAAGTCATTTTAAAGATAATTTCTTTATAATATAGTTTCTGATCTTATATTAAGAGTCCCCTTTATTATAATTTTCTTTTAATTATTTCCATTGAATTATGTGACCTCTTCTTCATTACAGTATTTGTTATTGTTATTTGAGTTCTATAAAATATAGCTAAGGTATTCTGATTGGTACAGTAAGGAATAAGTAAATTTAAATAATATTGTCATTTTAATTATAATGACTCTACAGATCCATGAGCTACTGCTATCCTTCTGAGTATAAATCTATCTTTATTTCATGAATATTTTATACTTAGATTTATCACATTTCCAGTTGCATCGGGCTAAATACACTTACAAATATTAAACAACTTCTGTAGCTTCTTTGAGTATAGTTTCTTTTTCTATCTCTTCTTGCTGGATTTATTTCTTAAAATACAGGAATCTGGATTATTTAGAAGAATCAATTTAGCATCCTGAAACTTTGCTAAATTTATCTCTTACTTGAATGTTTTGTTTGACTCTAAGATTTTCTAAATTATCATCAGGTCCCCTGCAAAAAGCGATGTTATGTTTTTTTTTTTTTATTTTTCTACCATCGTTTCCTCTGTCTTTCTAATCTTAATGCAGAAAAGCATTTAAAGAACTATGTGAATAATACTTTCAATACTCAGCATCCTTCTTTCTACCATGATTTTATTGGAAATGCTATTAAATTTGCTTCATTGTCTAATAAGTGTGTTTGCCTTTAGATAGGGATTATTTCTAAGGGTAAAGAAAGTTCAGTTTATCACTAACTTTTCTAGCATATTTAACACAGGGAAAGATTGAATGTTGTCAAAAGACTTTCTACATCTCTAACAACCTATGTTTATTATATATTTACTAATGGCATGATTTAATATATTTACCATATGTCATTAGTTGGTTGAGCCCTGTATTATTGTTGCTATTTCTGGCTTGCTTAGCAATATTTTTTCTAAATGTTGTATCTTTGTTCACTCAGAATATTGGCCTGTGGTTTTCTTTCTATACATTGTCTTTCCTTTCGTTAGTTATGAAGATCATATTTCTATTATATATAGAGTCTTGGATAAATGGCTACTTTTCATTTAATTGTGAACAGTATATCTATTATCAAATGGTTGTAGTGCCCTTATTACTTTTGACATTATAATTTTCCTAGAGTCCTATTAGTCTCATATGAAATTCTGCCTCCTCCATGTCCCAATTCTTCCCAAGTAGAATACTCCAGGATTAGGTTTCTTCAATTCTCTTTGTAAGATATAAATCCCTATTTATTTCCTGTTTCCATCATGAGAGTTTAAGTTCCTTGAATGTAGTAATAATTTTTCTTATTTGCCTTTTTGACAGAGAATAAAGAGAAAAAGAGAGAGTGATTATATAATGGAGTATAAGCTACAAAAATTGGAGCAATGACTAATGACTATATTAAATCCCTAAATTTTGAATTTGGATAGAATAACTTTTAAATAAAATATTAACAAAGCATTAATGACAACATATTTGACAGATTTTACACCATTACAATTATGAGTTTATTTTGAGAAGACATGAGTTCAAATCTGACCTCAGAAACTTGCTTACAGTTTTGAGTCTCAGCATATTCCTTAACGCTGTTACCCTCAGTTTCACCATATGTAAAATGAGCTAGAGACAGAAATGTCAAACCACTCTAGCATCTTTCATAAGACATCCCAGAATGGAATCATGAAGAGTCAGGAATGATCAAAATGACTGAACAATAACCAACAAAAATGAAGAGGTCATTCAACTTTAGAGATAAGGTAAAAAAATTAAATCCCTCTTACTCCTCTCCTCCCCTTCTACAACTACTACCTAGACTATGACTACAGCTACGATGACTATGACTACTACTACAACTACTACTGCTGCCACTGCCACTGCTTCTCCAACTGCTACTGTTGTTGTTCTATTATTATTTACATGGCTCTACACTTAATTGAAATAAGCACTTTATACAAACAGAAAGTGATCCTAGGAAAGACCACCTACCTGTAAGATGATCCTTGTGCCTGGAACTGGGAGAGCTTTACATATCATATTTATGATGGTTCAACAATTTTTGTTTAACCTAAGGCTGTCCCTCCACTTCCTCACAAATGAAAATGATGGCATTTAAAGAGAAAGAAATGGATGCTTGCTAGTTTGAAATTAATGGCTCAGATTCAAAATGTTCACAAGGATGCATTATCTTTATCTAAAGGCCATGTCTCTTCTAAACTTCCAGTCACTGTCTTGGACAATCTCCACCCTTCTAACCAGTCTGAGTTCCAACTTCAAAGACATCTTTTGATGAAGGAGATGATAGTTCAACAACAATAAAAAGAGAATGAACAAATAAATGGTTTGGGCATGCAACTAAAGAAATGTGAAAATGACAACTTAAAAAGCTTGAATTAAAAACCAAATCAGAAAACCTAAAAATCAAAGGAGAGCTTAATAAAACTGAAAGCAAGAAGGAATTGACATAATAAATAAAAATAGAACCCGATTTTATGGAAAAATCAAGAAAATCAATGAACCATTAATTAATTAACTTTTTAAAAATTAAAGAAAAGGGGGCTATGTGGCCTTAGACAAGCCACTTAACTCCATTTGCCTTGCAAAAGCCTAAAAAAAAGTAAAGAAGAAAATCAAATAACTAAAGTAAAAAAATTAAAGGAGTCAATTCCAGTTCAGTGGAAGCAAAGTAAGACAACTGTTAGATGCTATTTTGCCCAATTATATGACAAAACCTTTGACAATCTTAATGTAATGGTTTGATAGCTACAAAAATATAAATTACCCAGATAAAGAGAAAAAATAAAATAAATAAATTATTTAATTGTTCAATCTTAGAAAAAGAAATTTAGCAAGCCATAAATGCAATTTTTAATGAAAAAAGTACCTAGGATTAAATGGATTCACAATGAATTCTAAGAAATATTTTTAAAATAATTAATAATTAATCTACACACCATATGAACTACTTAGAAAATAGACAAAATAATTATCCCAATCCTTTATGATATGCAACCAAGAAGAACCAAAAGAATTTTAAATAAAGTACTAACTAGCAAAGAGATTTTTGCAATATATCACAAGGATCATATACACCCTAATAAGGTGGGATTTACACAAGTAATGCAGGATTATTTCAATTAAAAAATGAACAAGCAAACAAGCAAATGTGATATTAGCAAAATTGACCATACCAATAAAAAAACTAGAAGAATTCATGATTTTCTCAATAGATGAAGTAAAAGTCTTTGAAAAAATATGACATTCATTTCTATTAGAACCTGTTGAAAGCTTAGGAATAAATGGAACTAAACAAAAAACTCTACCTTTTAAAAAAAAATTAACAAAACATCGATGGTCTGGCTCCCTAATAAAAATTCCACAGGGATCAGATAAATTTACAATCAAATTCTCCCAACCATTTAAATATGAATTAATTTGAATACTATAAATTTTTTTAAAAAGGAATCAAATTATGTTCCTTCTAAGATATAAATATTGTTTTGATACCTAAGCCACAGGGAGCAAATACAGAAAAAAGAAATTACAGACCATTTTTCATAATGAATATTAATGTAAAAATATGTATCAAAATATAAGAAAAAATAATTTAAAGTATTTGAATAAAGAATATGTCATAAGCTAGAATGAGATAAAAATTACATTTAAAATAACTACAAATGACTTAAAAATTTGAGAATCTGTCCATCAAGACCAACCCAAGAACTATTTGAGCATTTTTATGAAGGTTAGGAAAAATGTTTCACAGCAACGGGTTAAGTTATTGCCAGGAACATAGGGCTGATTTAATATTAAGTAATCTACAAGACTAACTGATCATATCAGAAATAACTAAACAAAAAGTATAATAATCTCAATAGATGGAGAGAAAATTTTGACAACAAATAATAGCAATTGATATTAAAAATCCAAGAAACTACTGCAATAAATGAAGTCTTTCATAAAATGTTAGCTATTATTTATCTAAAAGCAAGAGCCTGCATTATCTATATTAGGGATTAACTAGGAGCCCTTTCAGAAAGATCATCAGTAATACTCGGATTTCTATAATCACTATCAAGATTTAACATGTAATAGATATGTATTGAAACAAAATAAGAAAAAATAATTTAAAATATTTGAATAAAGAACATTTCATAAAAGAGAATGAGATAAAAATTTCATAGAAAATAACTTCAAATGCTTTAAAAATTTGAGAACCTGCCTGTCAAGACAAACACAATAACTATTTGAGCATATTTATGAAATATTGTTCACAAAAATAAAGATAGATTTTATTAACATATATATATATATATATATATATATATATGTCACTTGTTCATTCACAGAACTAACCAATAGTATGAAAATGATGATTCCATCTAAAATAATTTGCTGATTCAGTGACAAAACAATCAGGCTACCAAAGTATGATTTGGTAGAGCTAGAAAAAGTAATTCATCTGGAAGAAGAAAGGATCAAGGATATCAAGGAAATCAATGGGTATAAAGTGATGTAGGGCAACCAGTCTTCAAGCTGTATTATAAAGTGACATTCATCAAAACAATCCAATACTGGAAAAGAAATAATGTGGAAGATGAGTGCAATAGATTAAGTACATAATACAAAGCAGTTAATAATCCTTAGTAATCTAGTGTTTACGAAACACAAAATCCTAAGCTTTAGGGTCAAGAATTAACTATTTGACAAGAAATGTTGATCATTTTGGAAAGTAGTTTGGAAGAAATTAGGCACAGATCAACATTTCATAACATATCATCAAGTTCATAAGCTTACTTATTTTGGCAATATCGTTTCCAGGGTTATATACATAGATGATGCACACATTGCTAGAGGCAGTTTGGGAGACAAAAGGTGATTGTGGTAGAGAAAAAGCATGAGGCTGCCACCAAGCTATAGCATTACAGAGTTGCTATGTTGACCTTGGTGTTGTAAACCTGTGAAACCAGGATGGTCCATCAGTGCCACATCAAGGAAATGAATCACTTCCATTTGAATTGTCTTCAGAAGATTCTCAAAATCATCTGGCAAGATAAAGTAATGGACACCAAGGTCTTTTCTCTAGTAGAACTGGCAAACTCTATGGCAGAGAGCCCAACTCCAATAGGCTGTACACATTGTTTAAGTGTCAGATGAACATTTGTTCTAAAATCTGTCTTATGGAGAGTTCACTCAAGGCAATACATGGACAATCTCAAGGTCTCCCTGAAGAAATTGAGGATTGATTGTGAGACAGGAAATACTGACACAGGGCCACCCAGCATGGTATGCCCATATCAAAGAAGGTATTGTACAATATCAGTAAAGCAGAATTTCAATAGTTTAAAAGAAATGTGAGATGTTCAAATTTAGAGATATTTTCACTACAAATATTCACATGTGCCATTCTTTGACTAACCTTTCAAGCTGGTATTTTTATAATCAGTCACAGATGAACAGACCATACCTAGATTCAGAATTTGAGAGGTTATCTGACCATCACCAGTAAGCTCAAAACTTGTATATCATTTAGAAATAAAGGGTGACATCATAAGCAAGCAAGATGTACACGGAAAAAGCTAGCTGTCAGATCTTTTAATACAGAAAAGTTTATGACCAAACTAAAAATAAAAAAAGATTACAGAATGAATTTAAAACATAAATTTGATTATATTAAATTTAAAATTTTTTGACAAACCAAAAAAATTAAGTAAAATTAAAAGAAAACATAAAATATGAAAAATTACATTATTTATTTCTGATAAATGGTTCATTTCTCAAATATATAGGGAACAGAGATGAATTCATAAAAAACCTAATCTCCAATTTATAAATGATCAAAAATATGAATAAAGACATTAAAAGAAGAAATCAAAGCTAAAGTCATGAAAAAAATGTTATATGTCACTACTGCTTAAAAGAATACTAATTGCACCAAATCCTAAATCACATCTCACATTTAGCAGATTGCCTGACATGAAAGAGAGGAAAAATTATAACTGCTAGAGGAGATAGGGAAAAATAGGAACACTAAGGTAAGATTGGGAGAGTTGTGAATTGATTCAAATACTCTGGAAAACATTTTGGAACTATTTCCAATAAACAATAAAATGTTCATTGTTTAGTGACCTACAATACAATGACAAGATCTATATCATAAAGAGATCTCTAAAAAGGGCAAAGGACTTAAATGTACAAAAATATTAATAGCAGCTCTTGCTGTATGGTAGCAAATACATGGAAATTAAAGGGGTGTCCATAAATTGGGGAAAGGTTGAATTAGCTGTGGTATATTATTGTGAAGTAATATAATTATTGTGATATAAGAAATATTGAGGGGGATGATTTCAGAACAACCTGAGAAGATTGATTTGAATGGATGCAAAGTAAAGTGAACAAAAGCAGGAGAACACTGCACATAGTAATAGCAATATTGTAATGATGATCACCTCTGATAGACTTAGCTCCTCTAATCAATATAATGAACTAAGTCATTTCCAAAGGACTAATGAAGAAAAATGTTATCCAGGTCCAACAAGAGAAGAGAAGAATATTGAAGCATACTTTTTTTTCACATTAACTTAATTATTCTTAGCTTTTTTTGCAACTTGGCTAGTATAGAAATATATTTTGCATATCTTCATATGTATAATGTATATTTTTCTTGACTTCTCCACTGTGTAGCAGAGGGATTTGAAAAAAAGGAGAGAATCTGGAACTCAAAAACTTTTATCTTGACAAAGTATGTCAGGAATGCAATTTTATGTCCATATAGCTTTCCACATTCATTTTTGTAAAATTTTTCTTCTTGCCTCCTGTCATTTTTCTCCCAGAACCCTATGAAGGCAAACATTCTGATATAGTCTATACATGCACAATCATAAGTCATATTGTGAAAGCTTCAGAACAAAAGGAGAAAACATGAGAAAAAACAAAAAATAGAAATAGCTACAATGTGCATTCAGACCCCATAAGTTCTTTCTCTAAATGTGGATGGCATTTTCAATCAAAAAACTTTTGGAATAGTCTTGGTTGTATGTATGCTGAGAAGAACTAAGTCTATGATAATTGATTATCACACAATGCTGCTGTTAAGTGTATAATGTTCTCCTGGTTCTGCTTACTTCATTCCGGATCAGTTCTGGAAAGTCTAGGTTTTTGTGAAATCCATCTGAGCAGCATTTTATAAAGAAAAATGGTATTCTATTATTTTCATATATCACAACTTCTTAAGCCATTCCCGAATTGAGGGGGATTCCCTCTATTTCCATTTCTTTGCTAGCACAAAAAAGGTGATACGAATAATTTTGTGCATATGAGTCTTTCGTTTTTTGTGTGTGTGTTCTTTTTGTGTTTTTTTTCTTTTAGTATAATGTAATTTTTTAAAAAGACTTTATTTGACTTTTGAGTTTTACAATTTTTCCCCCAATCTTACTTCCCTCCCCCACCCCCACAGAAAGCAATCTGGCAGTCTTTATTTTGTTTCCATGTTGTACATTGATGCAAATTGAGTGTGATGGGAGAGAAATTACATCTTTAAGGAAGAAACAAAAAGTATAACATATAACAAAATCAGACAATAAGATATCTGGTTTTTTTCTAAATTAAAGAGAATAGTCCTTGAACTTTGTTCAAACTAAAAGCTCCTTATCTGGATACAGCTGGCACTCTCCTTTGCAGACAGTCCAAAATTGTTCCCGATTGTTGCACTGATGGAATGAGCAAGTCCCTTCAAAGGTTGAACATCACTCCCAGGTTGCTGTTAGGGTGTACAGTGTTTTTCTGGTTCTGCTCATCTCACTCAGCATCAGTTCATGCAAATCCCTCCAGGCTTCCCTGAAATCCTGTCCCTCCTTGTTTCTAATAGAACAATAGTGTTCCATGACATACATATACCACAGTTTGCTAAGCCATTCCCCAATTGAAGGACATTTACTGGATTTCCAATTCTTTGCCACCACAAACAGGGCTGCTATAAATATTTTTGTACAAGTAATGTTTTTAGCTTTTCATCATCTCTTCAGGATATAGACCCAGTAGTGTTATTGCTGGGTCAAAGGGTATGCACATTTCTGTTGCCCTTTGGGCATAGTTCCAAATAGCTCTCCAGAAGGGTTGGATGAGTTCACAGCTCCACCAACAGTGTAATAGTGTCCCAGATTTCCCACAACCCTTTCAACAATGATCACTATCCTTCCTGGTCATATTGGCCAATCTGAGATGTATGAGGTGGTACGTCAGAGAAGCTTTAATTTGCATTTCTCTAATAATTAATGATTTAGAGCCAATTTTCATATGGCTATGGATTGCTTTGATCTCCTCATCTGTAAATTGCCTTTGACCATTTGTCAATTGGGGAATGTTTTTTTTTTTAAAAAACATATGACTCAGTTCTCTGTATATTTTAGAAATGAGTCCTTTGTCAGAATCATTAGTTGTAAAGATTGTTTCCCAATTTACTACATTTCCTTTGCTCTTGGTTACAGTGGTTTTATCTGTGCAAAAGCTTTTTAATTTAATGTAATCGAAATCATCTAGTTTGTTTTTGGTGATGCTCTCCATCTCTTCCTTAGTCATAAACTGCTCCCCTTTCCATAGATCTGACAGGTAAACTAGTCCTTGATCTTCCAGGTAAACTAGTCCTTGATCTTCTAATTTGCTTATAGTATTGTTTTTTATGTCTAAATCCTGTAACCATTTGGATCTTATCTTGGTAAAGGGTGTTAGGTGTTGGTCTAATCTAAGTTTCTTCAATACTAACTTCCAGTTCTCCCAGCAGTTTTTAACAAAGAGAGAGTTTTTGTCCCAATGGCTGAACTCTTTGGGTTTATCAAACAGCAGATTACTGTAATTATCTCCTGCTTTTTCACCTAGTCTATTCCACTGGTCCACCACTCTATTTCTTAGCCAATACCAATGTGTGTTCTTTTTGTGATACTGATCTAGTACTGGTATTTTTGCATCAAAGTTTTATGGCCCTTTGGGCATAGTTTCAAATTGCTTGCCAAATAGGTTAAATCAGTTCACAATTCCACTAAAAGGCAATTAATATTCCAGATTTCCCATATTCCCTCCAATACTGATAGCTTCTGTTTTCTGTCATATTTTTCAATCTGCTAGATTTGATGTGGTAACAGACAGCAGCTTTAATTTGCATTACTCTAATCAATAGTTATTTAGAACACTTTTTGATTTGGCTATAAATAGCTCTAATTTCTTTATCTGAAAACTGCCTGTTCATATTCTTTAGCCATGAGATATCTTGTATTTTTATAAATTTCTTTCAGTTCTCTATATAGTTTAGAAGCTAGAACTTTATCAGAAACAAATACTGGCTGTTATAATTGTTTTCCACATATTTGCTTTCTTTCTTTTTTTCAGTTTTTGCTTATTTTTTCTATTACATATAAAGATATTTTTCAAATTCATTTTTCTAAAATTTTCTCCCTCCCACTGTTCCTTCCAACCTCCCTAAGACAGCAAAGGATTTGATAAAGGTTTTACATGCATGGTCATGATACACATATAAGGATCAGAACAAAAGGAAGGAAAAGAAACAAGCAAAAAACTCACCAAATTTAAAAGGTGCAAATACTATGCTTTGATCTGTATTCAGACTTCATTGTTCTTTCCCTGGATGTGGATGGTATTTTCCATCACAAGGCTTTTATATTTATCTTTAATTACTGTATTGCTAAGATCAGCTTTAGTGTTATCCTTGGTTGGGTTAGATTTGCTTTTCTATTTATTGTAATCAAAATTATCCATTTTACCTTTCATTTACTCTTTCTCTTGTTTGGTAAAAAAAAATGTATTCCTCTCCATAGAGCTGACAGGTAAGCTATTTCTGGCTCTTCTCATTGGCTTATGGTATCCCACACTATGTCTAAGTCATGTACTCATTTCAAACTTATCTTGCTATAGGGCAGGGGTTGGGAACCTCCAGGTTATGGGCTGTATCAGTTTAACATTGCAAAAGAAACTGTTGATGGGACTCAAAATTCAATAAATCTATTATTTTTGAGAAATTAATTAATTAGAGATTTGGTCAAATATAGCCCATGAATGATGTTATAAATATCCAAGTTACCCATAGCAGAAACAAAGGTTCTTCACCCCTGTTGTAGGATGCGAGATGCTGACCTATGACAATCTTCTGCCATACTATTGTCCAGTTTTTCCATTTGATTTTGTGAAACAGTTATTATCCCAGAAGCTTGGGTTTATCAAACATTAGATTATTATGGTAATTTACTACTGTATCTTGTGTACCTAACCCATTCCAGTGATTCCCCATTCTATTTTTTAGCCAGAACCAAATGACTTTCATGATTCTTGCTTATTACACAGTTTTTGATGTGGTCTAACTGAGTCACCATCCTTTATAATCTTTTATTAATTCCTTTGATATTCTGGAACTTTTGTTCTTCCAGAAAATTTTTTTAAAAAACTTTATGGCTCATTAAAATAATGTTTAGTAGTTTTATTTGTATCATAATGAATAAGTAGATTAAATTAGGTAGAACTGTAGGTAGTATTAGCTCAGCTTGTCCCTTAGCAATTGGTATTTTTTCTAGTTGTTAAAATCTGATTTTATTTCTGTTAAATTGTTTGTATTATTGTTGATATAGTTTTTTGTCTTTCTTCGCAGTTAGACTCCAAAATATTTTTATTATCTAAAGTTTTTAAAATAGAATTTCTCTTTCTATCTGTGTTACTGGACCTTGTTGATAATATAAGGAAATGCTGATGAACTATTTGGGTTCATTTTGTACCCTGAAAAGTTACTAAAGGTTATTAATTGCTTTAAGTGATCTTTTAGTACGTTTTCTAGGATTCTTTCAGTATGCCATTATGTCAACTGAAAAGCGTGAGGGTTTTGTTTCCTTGTTGTTTATTCTATTTCAATTTCTTTTTTCTTCTCTTAGTCCTATGGCTTACATTCATAGTACAGTATTGAATAATAGTGGTGATAATGGACAACCTTATTTCACCTCTGATCTTATTGTGATTCCTTCTGCTTGTCACCATTTCATATAATACTTTTTACCAGTTTTAGATATATACTGCTTATCATTTTAAGCAATGCCTCCTTTATTTCTATATTGTTTCATATTTTTAATAGTATTGGGCACTTTATTTTGTCAAAAGTTTTTTCAGCATCTATTGAGATAATCAATAGTTTTACTATTCATATAGTAAATTATGCTGATAGTTTTCTTAATATTGAACAAACCTTCATTTATGGTGTAATGCCTATCTGATCCTTGAATATTTTCCTAGGAATATATTTCTGTAATTGCTTTGTTATTATTATGTTTAATTTAATATTATATTTAAAATTTTTGTGTTCAAAAAGGAAATTGGTCCATAATATTCTTTCACTGTTTTGATTATTCATGGCTTAGTTATCAGTAGCAACATACTGTTTTGAAAGAATGCCTATTTTATTCAAATGACTAATATAGAATTAGAATTAATTGTGCTTCAATAATTGGTACAATTCAATGGTAAATTTATCTGGTTATGTCGACTTATTTATTAAGAAGTTCACTGATGGCTTGTTCAATTTCTATTTTTCTTTAATGGGTTACATAAGCCTTTAAATTCATATTTTTGTTATTCAGTGCAGTGTATGTTTTTTGTAAATATCCATCCATTTCACTTAGATTGTCAATTTTATTGGCATACCATTTGGATAAAAGAGTTCTGAATCATTATTTTAACTTCTTTATTGGTAATTAAGTAAACTTTTTCTTTTTTCAAACTATTAATTTGATTTTCTTCTTCTTTTTTTCAAATTTGAACTTATTTCATTTTATTTTTCATCAATTCTATGCAAAAATAAATTTCAGCATTTACTTTTAAACCTTTGTGTTCCAAATTCTCTGTGCTCCTTCTAACCCAATCCCCACTAATTGAGAAAGCAAGTTATTTGATATAGGTTAAAAATGTGTTTTCATTAAAAACACTACTACACTAGCCATATTGCAAAAAGAAGCATGAGTCTTAATGTGGAAGCTGCTAAATCTTGTTTTATCCTCACTCTGGATCCACAATAATTAAATTGTGTCTTTCTGGCTCCTTGCAATATTTTCTCCTTGACCTGGGTGCTCTGAAATTTTACTATAATGTTGCTGAAAAGTTTTCATTTGGAGATCTCTTTAAGGAACTGATTCATGTATTCTTTCAATTTATATTTTGCCTGATGCTTCTAGAATATCAGCACAGTTTTCCTTGATAGTTTCTTGAAAAATTATGTCTAAGTTCTAGTGGTCATGATTTTCAAGTAGTGCAATATCTTTTAAATTATCTCTCCTGGATCTGTTTTCCAGGTCATTTTTCAAGTGATATGTATATCATATTTTCTTCTATTTTTTATTCTTATGGTTTTGTTTCATTTTTTTTATTTCTAATTAAAGTCATCAGCTTCCCTTTGCTGCACTCCATTTATTAAGGAATTATTTTCTTTAGTGTTTTTTTTATCTCCCTTTCCATTTGACCACTTTTTTTTCATTTTAAGGCATTCATTTCCTCACTGACATTTTGGACCTCTTTTTCCATTTGGTCATGTCTGGTATGTTCTTTAGTATTTTTTTGGTATCTCCTTCACTAAGCTGATGACTCAATTTTCATGATTTCCCCACATCATTCGCATTTCTCTTCCCAATTTTTCCTTTACTTCCCTTACATGACTTTCAAAACTGTTTTTGAGCTCTTCCATTCTCTGAGACTAATTCACATTTTTCTTGGAGCATGTGGATTCAGAACCTTTGCCTTTGTTATGTTCAGATCATATATTTTGATCCTCTATTGAACCAATGTAAGTGTCTATGGTTAGATTTGTTTTCTTCTGCTGTTTGCTCATTTTCCCAGCCTATGACTTGATTTAAATCTTTGTTAAGGTGAGGCTCTGCTTCCAAGGTGGAGGATGTACTTTCCAAGACTTTTGAGGGTTTTGTAGCTGTTTTCAGGGACAGCCCCCATCCAGGGAACTGAAAGCTCTCAATTCTTTCAAGGTTTCATGAGAGGCTATGCCTCCTCTTCTGACCTGTGCTCTGGTCTTTGGATGACCACAAGCACTGCTTTCTGCCCTGGAACTGTGAGGAGAGTTCCAGCTCCATTGTAAACAGTAATCTCTACTGTACTTCTGCTCCTCTTCCTAAGAATTAGACCCCAGACCAAGACCTGGATATGAGTATGGGTGAAGTCATAGAGTTCTGACTCAGGAATAGCAAAGAGACCTCTGCAGTTTCCCATGACCCCCTTTCTTTTCCTGGGCTGAGTGCTCTGGGAACAACTACTGAGTGTCTCCCTAGGATTGCTCCTGGGTTTATGTCTGTACTGAGGCCTGCACTGACCTTCCTATTGACTTTCCCAATTATACTTGGCAATCGCTGGACTGAGAGTTCTGGAAACTGTCACTACCTGGACCCAGGTGCCCCACGGTCTGTTACTGGAGGGCTGGAACCCATTGACTCTGGGGTCACTCAGGCTGTGCTGACTGCCTTGTCTAAACCAGGTGTAAAAGATCCTTCCCATAGATATTCAAAGTTGCCTTGGGCTGAAAAAATTATTTCTCTAAGTCTTTTTGAGGTTTCTGCCACTCTAGAATTTAGTTAGAGTCATTACTGAAAGGTATTTGGAATGGTTTGGAGGAAAGCTTAAGGAGTCCCTTCCTTTACTCTGCTCCCTTGTCTCTGCCCTCTGTAAAGATACTTACTGAGACAATTAATAGTGAATAAATTGTTAGGCTATAAGATAAATTCTCAAAAATCAACAGCAATTCAATTTTATTATAAGAACAATACAGAAGGAGAAAAGGAAGTCTTGATTTAGAAATAACTACAAAATACATAAACTGTCAGGCATTCAACCTCCCAAAACACACACAAAGAAATGAATTCCATAGATTCTATTATAAAATACCGAGTTTAAAAAATGAAAGATCTAAATCCCAAATCCAGGTCATACAAATGTTGTAAAAATGACATTACCAAAATTAAATGATACATTTAATGCTATGACAATCAAATTACCAAGATAATACATTACAAAATTTGATAAAACAACAAAATTGAGGGAAGTTAGATATCTAGAATATCAAGGGAAATCATGAAAAGAAAAGAAATGAAAAAGTATTTGCAGACCTTGCTTTAAAAGAGCTTTCATTCTACTTAACTTGAATTATGTATTCAGGGTCATACCAGTAACATTTCTCAAAAATTATGTTATAGAATTAGAAAAAGTGGTGACAAAATTCATCTGGAAGAATGAAAGATCTAGAATATCAAAGGAATTAATGAAAAAAATAAAAGGAAGGTAGCCTAGCTGTACAAGATTTAGAATTATATTCTAAAGCAGCAGTTATAAAACCTGTTTGAAACGGACTAACAAATACAGTGCTGGATAACTGGAATAGAATAAGTAAAAAGAAGAAATAAATGAACATAGTGTTTTATTATTTGATAAACCCAAAGCCTCCAGCTTTTGGAATAAAAACTTATTATTTGATTTTAAAAAAAACTTCCTGGGAATAATAAAAAGTTTCATGACAGAAACTAGGCATAAGTCCTCATCTCACACCATCTACCAAAATTAGGTTTAAATGGTAACAAAATTAAGACATAAAGGGTGCTACAACAAGCCAATTATGAAACCAAAGAATAAGTGGTTTATCTGTAAGATCTATGCAAAAGGAAGTATTATATGCCCAAACAAGATACAGAAAACAGTGTAAAATACAAAATTAATAGTTTTTATTGCATTAAAGTAAAAAAAAAAGTTTTGCACAAAAAAACCAATACAAACTATGTTAGAAGCAATGAAGAAAACCAGTAAATAATTTTCCAGCTTATGATACTGATAATATATTCATTCCTTAAATATATAAATAACTGAGGAAAATTTTTGAGAAGTCAAATATAAAAAGGTATAAACAGTCACTTTCCAGATAGAGAAATTCAAACTGGCTATATTCTTATGAAGAAATGCTTCAAAACACTATTGATTAGAGAAATACAAATTAAAATAACTCTGAAGTAACTCTGAAGTATCAGATTGGGTAATATTACAAAATTGATCGATTTTGGAAATGATTAATGTGGGAATAGTAGAAACTAATCCACTGTTGGTAGAGTTGTGAACTAATTCAGCCATTCTGATGGAATACTATTGATCTGTAAGAAATTATGAATAGGTCAGCTCCTGAAAACCCTGGAAAGATTTACACAAACTGAAGCTGAATGAAGTGAGAAGAAGCAGGTGAAAATTGTACACATTAACAGCAATATTTTGTGATAGTAAACTATGATGGACTCAGCTACATTCAGCAGTGCAATAAGCAAATACAATTCTGCAAGACTTCTGATGGAACATGCTGTCCACTTCCAGGGAAAATATCTATGGAGTTTGCAGATCAAAGTATACTATTTTCATATTTTAACACTTGGTTGATTTTTCTTTCTTTCTCAAGTGTACTTTTTTAATTTTACTCTTATTCTACTTTTACAACAAGACAGATAGGGAAATATGCTAAAAACTTTTGTCCATATAGATAAAAGCTATATCAGATTACTTGCTGTTTTCAGGAGGGGGAGAGAAAAAGAGAGAAAAATGTGAAACTCAGAATTTTACAAAAGTGAAGTCAATACCTATCTTTACATGTAATTGTTAAAAATTAAAATTTTAAAAATATTAAACAAAACCATTTGGAGGACTTTGGGAGGAGAACTCAGGTACTTTCTTATCTTTACTGTATTGATTCCTCTTTTTTGTATTTTTAAAATCAGCATTATGTTTGTAATTGAACCTAAACAATCAATTTATTTCATAATACTAATTTTTTATTTATCTTCCTGAACTTCAATTTAAATATAATACAAATTTAGCTTAGACAAAATCATCTTCCCTTTTTCTGCCTTGAAATATATCTGCCTCTGAGATCATTTTGGAGGGTACTACAGTCTTTGTTCACCACAGCATTTCTCAGGTGGAAACTACCCCTCAAGTTCCTTGCCAAAGGAAAGGAAGATGCTGAAGAGGGGAGAAACTGAACACTGCTCTTTAAATGGATGGTTCAGATTCAAAATATTGGGAGTAAAGATTCAAAAGAAAACATCATTCCCCTGAAGTTCTTCTTACTTCTAACTTCCCCATCACTGCCTGGCACTGCACCACTCATTCAGTTACTCGGAGCTACAACTTTGAAGACCTCATCTAATAAGGAAGTTTACAACTCATCTTGCCTAGAATCAAGTCTTCTCATCATTTGCTTGTACCCTGATCTAAAGGATTCTCTCTTCTCATCTTCTCAAGTTTCCCCAAGTTTGGTTCTCTTCTCTCACTAGAATGGAAGATCACAATGGACAGGGACTACTTTTCCTTGCTCCTGTCTTTACCTCAGTGTTTAAAACAGTCTCTGACACATAGTAAGCAATCAATAAATTCAATGACTGTCTATCTACATACCTCACTTGCTAGCTAGCTACTTATGCAGGGTGAACATTTACAAAGCAGCTCTCTGAAAAAAGGATGCACAATTTACATTGTTTTTAGTTGTTTTACAGGGCAATGGGGTTAAGTGGCTTGCCCAAGGCCACACAGTTAGGTAATTATTAAGTGTTTGAAGCCAGATTTGAACTCAGGTACTCCTGAATCCCTGGCCGGTGCACTATCCACTGTTCCACCTAGCTGCCCCTCACAATTTACTCTTAAGTTTTATTTATATCATTAATATCTTCTTCACCACTTTTAGAAATCTAATCCATAAAATAAATCAAGGCTAGATTTGAAATATTTGCTGAATTCTAAGCTATAAATCCTCAGACTAAAAGTTTAACAACTGTCTCTTCTGTATATGTGTATCTAAACAAGTCTCACTCATTTGACATTGCATATGTCATTACAATTGAGGTAAATAGTACAGAATTTCTTTGACATCTACTGTCTAAAAGGGATACTGCAACAACCCAAAAAGTTTATACCAGAAAATACTTTTCTTTCCTTATGATCTATATAGCACTTATTTCTCTCATGGTCCTGGTATTCAGTCAGCTCCCCTATCTAATCAGCTGTCACATTTTGTGATCACCTGAACAATATCTCAGATTTACATTCTTATCTCTCCACTCACAGAACCTCATCATTTCTCTTCTTATCTTTGACAATAATCTCCTCAGTGTTCACCTGGCTCAAGTCATTCCCTTCTCTGTTCCATCCTCCACTCAGCTGCTCAAGGAACATTCCTGATGTGCGGCTCTGATTATATCAGTCCCACACTCATAAAATTATATCGGTTAATTAATACATCAAGCATCAAATCCAAACAGAGTTTTTATTGTCATTCAGTATCATAAAACCTAACTATCTAATGTATTGATATATTATTCTTTGTTTTTCCATTACATTCCAGACAAAACATTTTGCTGTAATTCATACAAGGCCTGATATATCATTTGTCTTCTCTAAGCGTTAAAAAACACTTTTACTCCAGCTTGGAATTCATTAAATCATCACCTTTGTCTGTTTGAATCCAATAGTTTCCCTGTAAGTGCAACTAATATGTCACCTTGTCCTGCTTACAGACTTTCCTAAGTGCTGCCCCCACCACACCCAAAGGTAGAGAGCTTCCCTTTTTACCCCCTAAAACTAGCAATTCCCTAATATTTCATACTTAATTTTCTATTTACATGCTCTCTCCAGTAAATCCAATAGTCTTGAACCTCCTGGAAGGCAGAGGCCATTTAAATATTGCCTTTAAACTCTCAGAACTAGTCTTTGGTTTTAGAAAAAGTAGGTGACCAACAAATGCTTAACCTGATCACTTCAGGTCCATTTAGGAAAATAGAGCAGGCTTTTCCTCCCATCTGCTGGTCAAAAGAAATATTGCAGCAGATGGAAAAGGTTAGGACAAAAAATGTTAATGCAGAGAAGTCTTCAATTCATCTCAAACAAATCCTGATATCATTTTCTGACCCATTCAAACCATATTTTTATTAGATTTTAGGATGTCACAACTCAGTCACTGTGAAAAGAGTCATAAAAGGAGTCAAATGGCAACATTCAGTGAAAATAGGAATTCAGACTTGTTCATCTATCAAATGATCTATTTCATTCTTAATCCTGTCTCAGGAGTAGAGATATAGATTAAGACTAAATAGAAGTAGAGAGAGAGAGAGCATTGTATACATTACAGCCTACAGTGCACTTCATCACAGGGTGAAGTAGTAATGCTCCCTAAGACAATAGTTTTGAGAGAATGATACAAGAAAATGACTGAACTTTGCTTTGGAGGAAGTTTTAGAAAAAATATGTTTTGATAGAGATGTTACCAGGGTTAAATCAAACAATAGGTGAATGCTTTTGCATTTTTTATGTTGGGGGAGGGAGTTGCAAGACAATGGGGTTAAGTGACTTCCCCAAGGTCTCACAGCTAGGAAATGATTAAGTGTCTGAGGCAAGATTTGAACAGAAGTCATCCTGTCTCTAGCGGTAGTGCTCTACCCACTTTGTAATCTAGCTATCCCCAGAATGTTTTTGTCTTTGTGCTAAGAGAAATGTTAAACATCCTTAACCTGGTAATAAGCAGAATCAGCCAATGAAAGAAATGTCAGGCAAAGGCACTGTATAAAGCAGTAGACCTGGGGTTGGAATCTGGTTCCTCTGTCACCAGTTACTATCTTTGAAGCAGGTTTTCCATTTGTCTCTCACTGTGGCACTCCATTCTGAACAGAACTGTCCCTCTCTCCTTTGTCATTGGCAATCTTCTCAAATGTGTGGTCTCCACCCACTGTCTTGATTCCCTCCCTATTCAGTCATTGATTAAAACCCCTAAGTAGTCACAGGATCAAAGTCTGAAAAGTAGGGATCAAGGGGATCTCAGAAATCATGAATCCCATGCCTATCATTTTCTAGAGGAGGAAACAGAGTCAAGAATGTAAAATGATTTGCATTAAACAATTCTAAAAATCATCAATCTAAATATGGTAGGGGTCTAAGAGTGATTTTGTCTAAGGCCTTAATTTATTATTTTTAATTAATTTTTATTAAAGATATTATTTGAGTTTTACAATTTTCCCCCATCTTGCTACCCTTCCCCCACCGCCCCCACAGAAAGCACTCTGTCAGTCTTTACTTTGTTTCCATATTGTACCTTGATCGAAATTGGGTGTGATGAGAGAGAAATCATATCCTTAAAGAAAACAAGAGAAGTCTAAGAGGTGACAAGATCAGACAGTAAGATATCTTTGTTTTTTTTCCTAAATTAAAGGGAATAGTCCTTGAACTTTGTTCAAACTCCAAAGCTCCTTATCCGCATACAGCTGGCACTCTCCTTTGCAGACAGCCCAAAATTGTTCCCGATTGTTGCACTGATGGAATGAGCAAGTCCCTTCAAGGTTGAACATCACTCCCACGTTGTTGTTAGGGTGTACAGTGTTTTTCTGGTTCTGCTCATCTCACTCAGCATCAGTTCATACAAATCCCTCCAGGCTTCCCTGAAATCCCATCCCTCCTGGTTTCTAATAGAACAATAGTGTTCCATGACATACATATACCACAGTTTGCTAAGCCATTCCCCAATTGAAGGACATTTACTTGATTTTCAATTCTTTGCCACCACAAACAGGGCTGCTATAAATATTTTTGTACAAGTAATGTTTTTACCCTTTTTCATCAGGGTATGCACATTTCTATTGCCCTTTGGGCATAGTTCCAAATAGCTCTCCAGAAGGGTTGGATGAGTTCACAGCTCCACCAACAGTGTAGTAGTGTCCCAGATTTCCCACAACCCTTCCAACAACGATCATTATCCTTCCTGGTCATATTGGCCAATCTGAGATATGTGAGGTGGTATGTCAGAGAAGCTTTAATTTGTATTTCTCTAACAATTAATGATTTAGAACATTTTTTCATATGGCTATGGATTGCTTTGATCTCATCTGTAAATTGCCTTTGCAAATCCTTTGACCATTTGTCAATTGGGGAATGGCTTTTTGTTTTAAAAATATGACTCACTTCTCTGTATATTTTAGAAGTGAGTCCTTTGTCAGAATCATTAGTTGTAAAGATTGTGTCCCAATTTACTACATTTCTTTTGATCTTGGTTACATTGGTTTTATATGTGCAAAAGCATTTTAATTTAATGTAATCAAAATCATCTGATTGGTTTTTGGTGATGTTCTCCAACTGTTCCTTAGTAATAAACTGCTGCCCTTTCCATAGATCTGACAGGTAAACTAATCCTTGGTCTTCTAATTTGCTTATAGTATTGTTTTATATGTCTAAGTTCTGTAAGCATTTGGATCTTATCTTGGTAAAGGGTGTAAGGTGTTGGCCTAATCTAAGTTTCTTGCATACTAACTTCCAATTATGCCAGCAGTTTTTATCAAAGAGGGAGTTTTTATCCCAATGGCTGGACTCTTTGGGTTTATCAAACAGCAGATTACTGTAATCATCTCCCGCTTTTACATCTAGTCTATTCTACTGGTCCGCCACTGTATTTCTTAGCCAATACCAAACAGTTTTGATGACTGATGCTTTATAATATAATTTTAGATCAGGTAGGGCTAAGCCACCTACTTTTACACTTTTTTTCATTAAGCTTCTGGCAATTCTTGACTTTTTATTTCTCCATATGAATTTACTTACAATTTTTTCTAACTCATTAAAGCAATTTTTTTGAATTTTGATTGGTAGGGCACTAAACAGATAGTGTAGTTTTGGTAGAATTGTCATTTTTATTATATTATCTCTGCCTATCCATGAGCAGTTGTTATTTGACCAGTTATTTAAATCTGATTTAATTTGTGTGAGAAGTGTTTTATAATTGTTTTCAAAAAGATTCTAAGTCTATCTTGGCAAATAGACTCCCAAATATTTTATATTGTCTGAGGTTACTTTGAATGGGATTTCTCTTTCTAGCTCTTCCTGCTGTTTCTTGCTAGACATATATAGAAAAGTTGAGGATTTATGAGGGTTTATTTTATAACGTGCAACTTTGGTAAAATTGCTAATTGTTTCCAGTACTTTTTTAGATGATTTCTTGGGATTCTCTAGGTAGACCATCATGTCATCTTCAAAGAGTGAGAGTTTTAGCTCTTCCTTCCCAATTCTAATTCCTTCAGTTTCTTTTTCATCTCTAATTGCTGATGCTAACATTTCTAATACAATATTGAATAGTAATGGTGATAATGGGCAAGCTTGTTTCACCCCTGATCTTATTGGGAATGCCTCTAGCCTCTCCCCATTGAATATAATGCATGTTGATGGTTTCAGATAGATAGATAGATACTGGTAATTGTTTTAAGGCACAGTCCATTTATTCCTACACTCTCTAGTGTTTTTAATAAGAGTGGATGTTGTATTTTGTCAAATGTTTTTTCAGCATCTATTGATATGATGATCATATGATTTCTGATGGGTTTTTTTGTTGATATAATTGAGTATACTAACAGTTTTCCTAATATTGAACCAACCCTGCATACTTGGAATAAATCCTGCTTGATCATAATGTAATATCCTAGTGATAATTTGTTGTAATCATTTTGCTAAGATTTTATTTAGGATTTTTTCAACTATATTCATCAGGGAAATAGGTCTATAATTTTCTTTCTCTGTTTTAACTCTTCCTGGTTTAGGTAACAGCACCATATTCATTTCATAGAAAGAATTAGAAAGAGTTCCCTCTTTCCCTATTTTTCCAAAGAGTTTGTATAGAATTGAAACTAATTTTTCCTTAAATATTTGGTAGAATTCACTTGTGAATCCATCAGGCCCTGGAGATTTTTTTTAGGGAGTTCAATAATGGGTTGTTGAATTTCTTTTTCTGAGATAGGGTTGTTTAGGTATTTAACCTCTTCCTCATTTAACCTGGACAACTTACATTTTTGTAAATATTCATGCATTTCAATGAGATTATGAAATTTATTGGCATAGAGTTGGGCAAAATAATGTTTGAATTATTACTTTAATTTCTTCCTCATTGGTGATGAGTTCACCTTTTTTCATTTATGATACTAGCAATTTGGTTTTCTTCTTTTTTTAATCAAATTGACCAGGGGTTTATCAATTTTATTGGTTTTTTTCATAATACCAACTTTTGGTTTTATTTATTAATTCAATAGTTTTTTTGCTTTGGATTTTATTGATTTCTCCTTTAATTTTTAGAATTTCTAATTTAGTATTTAATTGGGGATTTTTGATTTGTTCTTTCTCTAATTTTTTAGTTGCATGCTTAGTTCATTGATTTCTTCTTTCTCCAATTTATTCATGTAAGCATTTAGAGCTATAATATATCCCCTGAGAATCACTTTGAATGAATCCCATAGGTTTTGCTATGTTGTTTCATTGTTATCATTATCTAGGATAAAATGGTTAATTCTTTCTATAATTTGTTTTTTGGTCCACTCAATTTTTAAAATGAGCTTATTCAGTTTCCAATTTCTTCTGGGTCTATATCTCCTTGGCCCAGTATTGCATATGACTTTTATTGCATTGTGATCTGAGAAAGATGTATTCACTATGTCTGCCTTTCTGCAGTTAATCATTAGGTTTTTATGTCCTAGTACATGGTCAATTTTTGTAAAATTCCATGTACTGAGGAGAAGAAGGTATGTTCCTTTCTATCCCCATTCAGGTTCCTCTGTAAGTCTACCATATCTAATTGTTCTAGCAATCTATTTACCTCCTTAATTTCTTTCTTGTTTATTTTTTCATTTGATTTATCTAGATCTGATAGCAGGAGGTTGAGGTTTCCCACTAGTAGAGTTTTGCTGTCTATGTCTGCCTGTAGTTCTTTCAGCTTCTCCTCTAAGAAGTTGGGTGCTGTCCCACTGGGTGCATATATTTATTCAATATTGTAATGACTTTATTGTCTATGGTACATTTTAGGAGGATAAAGTTTCCTTCCTTATCTCTTTTAATGCTATCTATTTTTGCTGCTGCTTTGTCTGAGATAAGCATTGCTACCTCTGCTTTTTTACTTCAACTAAAGCAAAATATTTTTTGCTCCAACCTTTTACCTTTACTCTATATGTATCTCTCTGCTTCAAATGAGTTTCTTGTAAGCAGCATATTGTAGGATTCTGGTTTTTAATACACTCTGCTATTCACTTACATTTTAAGGGAGAGTTCATCCCATTCACATTCAAGGTTATGATTACTTATTCTTTATTGCCCTCCATGCTATCTTCCCTCTGTTTGTATTTTCCCCCTTTCTCTCCCCTTTATCCATATTCCCCAGTATTTTGTTTCTGAATACCACCCCCTTCATTGTGTTTGCCCTCCTATATCACACCCTCCCGTTTCTTTCCCCTTTCACTTTTTCCCTTTTTCCTTCCCTTCCTTTTGTTATTTCCCCTTTATCCCCCACTCCCCTTCACTTTCTCTGTCCCCCTCCCCTTTTCACCTTTTAATACTTGAAAGGTTAGATGTTTTATAAGTTAACTGAGTATGGTTGATGTTAAGCCAAGTCTGATGAGAAGAAGATTCAGATGTTTCTCATCTGCTCCCTTCTTCCTCTCTATTACCATAGGTTTTTTGGTACCTCTTAGTGTAATGAGATTTACCCCATTCACTCCCCTCCCTCCTGCAGTCTCTTTCCTGTCCCCCTTTTTAAGGAGGTAGTGTTTTTAAGATCATTCTATCTAAGTCATAGAAAATTCTGAGTGTCTGTCCCCTCTGAGAGTTATTAGGGTCTTTCTCCCAAGTGGGGTTAAAGCCAGTTACATCTCTTTAGATAGCATTCTCATGGAAAGGTCATGAAAGTCCATCATTTCTGGCTAAGTATATTCTCTTTGTTAGAGTTACAATTCTCAAGATTTATGAGAATCTTTTCCCCCCATGCTGGGATATAGCCAGTTTCAACTTCCTGGGTTGCATTTTTTTTCTCTTTTATTGCCACCCATTTTTTTTTACATTTTCATGTGTCTCTTGAACCTCCTGTTTGATGTCCAAATTTTCTGTTTAGCTCTGGTCTTTTCATCAGAAATTTTTGGAATTCTTCCATTTCATTAAATGTCCATCTTTTTCCCTGGAAGAGAAGGCTCAGCTTTGTGGGGAAAGTAGATTCTTGGCTGCATTCCAAGCTCCCTTGCTCTTCGAAATATCTTATTACAGGCCCTTCGATCCCTTAATGATGATGCAGCCAGGTCCTGCGTGATCCTTACCGTGGCTCCTTGATATTTAAATTGTTTTTTTTCTGGCTGCTTGTAGGATTTTCTCTTTTATCTGATAGTTCTGGAGTTTGGCCACAACATTCCTTGGTGTTTTCATTTTAGCATCTTTTACTGGTGGGGATTAATGTATTCTTTCGATAACTACTTTGTCCTCTGATTCCATGATATCAGGGCAGTTTTCCATCACTAGATCCTGTAATATTATGTCCAGACTTTTTTTCTCTTCAATGTTTTCAGGAAGTCCTACAATTTTCAGATTGCCCCTCCTTGATCTGTTCTTGAGGTCAGTGGTTTTGTTGATGAGGTATTTTACATTTGCTTCTATTTTTTTATTTTGGTTAACTGACTCTTGCTGTCTGATGGAGTCATTAGTTTCTGTAGGCTCTCTTGTAACTCTAACAGAGAGGAGTTTTCTTCATTAAAATTTTTGCAACTCCTTTTCCAATTGGTCAATTCTATTTTTGAAAGAGCTTTCCATTTTACCAATTGAGGTTTTGAGAGAATTAATTTCTTTTTGCATTTGCCCATTTGAAGATCTGAGAGATTTATTCTCATTTTGTATTTGTCCAATTGTACTTTCTAAGGTTTTGTTTTCTTTTTGCAAGGTGTTAATTGTCTCTACCAAATTTTTAAGGTCCTTCCTTATTTCTTCAAGGAAGTCTTTCTGTGCTGAAGACCAGATTGTATTCTCCTCAGAGGTTCCAGGTCTCTCTGAGTTAGGGTCTTTCCCTTCCAAGAATTTTTCTATGGATCCACCTCTCCACTGACCCTTCTTCATTTTGCTAAGACCTGAGCGGGGGAGGGGCTGGTTCACCCGGGGTTGGGATCTCCAAAGGCTTTACTCACTGAGTGAAGTTTCTCTGGCTGGCCAGTAGGAGGTGCTGATTGCTTTCTCTGGAGTGTCTGTGACCTTGGTTGAGGCCTTCTCCCTTTCCTTGAATAGAGGAGTTGGAGCTATTGAATTCTTTTGCCTTCAATCAAGGGTGGGCTTTACCCTGGCCTAAAGTCATTTCTCAGCTGGGCTGGTTCTTCTGCTCACACACCTGGGCCTGAGACAGAAGTAGTTTGCATTTGTTTGTTAGGGAAGAAATCTGAGTTGTAATGGTACTCAGACAAGAGGAGCCCAGGGATGGTGGTCTCGAAGCCTTCCTGCTCCAGAACTCTCCCCCCAGCCCTGTCCAGGATCTCCTGGGGGACAGCTCCAAAACCAGTGCCTCCGTTCCCCTGCCAACTCATGCCCCCATGGTCCAGCTCCACCCTGATCCAGCAGGTCCGGCTCTCGGGCCCTGAGACTCCTGGTTCCAATTCAGCTGTTGATCTGGCTGATGTGGGGCTGATCGTCCCTCTGAGCCCAGACTCACCCAACTGAATTTGGCCAAAGCTGCTACCAGAGACAAATCCCGAGGTAGATGCTCTTTCTCCTGGCTTTTCTTTCTGGGTTTTGTGGGTCAGATTTCTTTTAAGAAGTTTGTTTCATGTGATAGATGGGGAAAAGATCAGGTGACCTTTGAACTATGCCTGTCTTCTCTTGGCCAGAAGTTCAGGATTTGTGATTTCACAGACATGGTTATAACTTTCTTCCTGTGAATGTCCATCCATAATCCATTGTTGATATCTTCAAATTCTTGCTCACCTTCTCCTGATCTGACTTCCTGTAAATCTTCAATTCAGTATCTTGGTTGGAGATGACCATGTATTTTCAGAGACTATGGCTGTGTCATTATAGTACAAATGTACTATGTACTATGTCTTTATAGTACAAAAATTTTTTACAGGCTCTACCGTTCTGGATGTACTACAGGCAGCTAGCTGATTGTCTTCTTTCTGAGGACCAGTATGGCTAAAAACAGAGTCTTATCTCTAGTAGCCTGCCACTTGTTACTTTAATTTTTTTGTCATTGAAATTAGTAAAATTATATATTATTTCAATTACTATGACAGCTGATTTAAACCAAAAATCTTTCCCTTCCCTCCCCCCAAAATAGCATGCCTGCTACGGTGAAGTAAAGAATGACATATTTATGATTAGTTTCATATTGTGCTACTGCCAAAATCTTTGAATTATTTATTCTTTTAAATTTGCAGTAATAATTTATTTAACCAGTACTTTCTTGTGGTACAAAAGTAAACCTTAGTTCTGTGAAATTAAACTCTGAATTTTAGAGGCTTTTAGCATATTGTGTATTGTTTTCTTGAATCAGCAGCTTTTCCTGAATGATTGGTTAAAACCAATTGGATGGGAATGTAGGATAATGAGTTTAAGAAATAGGGCTGATGATTTTGGAGAACATTACATGACAGGTGAAGAAACCTGGAACTCATTTGTGAGGTAACAAAGATCTTTGAAACCAAATAAGTTGGGAAAAGACAGTATGTATAGGATGCATTGGGAGGGGAAGAAACTAAAAGTAGGGAAGATGAGTTTTTTTAGTAGTTCACATGCAGGTTCATAGGAATATGAACCCAGATTATTAACAGGAGAAAGAGAAAAAAAGAGATAGGTGTAAGATACTAGCATGTCAAAGGTCTGCCTACATGCTCCCGAAATACTTATTTTGATAGTGGATTAGACGGAAGAAATAGGGGAAGAGGAAAAACTAATTTTGTTTAGGAAATGTTGAGGAGAATGGAAGATTTGGTTTTAGTTTTTGAGGCTGGTGAGACTTTCAAAGGATAGTGAAGGTAGTTGAAAATGCTTTATTTAATGTTGTTATCTAAAGAAAATCGACACTCCCTGTTCTATTTCTAGACCATTCGTGAATCATTTTATTGAGCTGTTGGATTACTTAGGAACTTGTCTTTAAAACGTTCTCTTAACTTGAATCACTTTTATTAGGTTGGCTAATATGAATATATAAATAAAAAAAAAACTAGCATAGGGTTGAATATGGGTTTGTGTCCTGTCTTTGCTATTTCAGTAATTGTGACCATGAGCAAATTACTTTAATCCTCCTTTGGCTTCAATTTCCTAATCTGTAAAATGGGGATAATAATATTTACTATCTTTACTTAATAATACTTACCTATTATTGTGAAAAATTACTTAACTATATAAGTGAATTGTAAATGTTATTGACCATATTGGATAAAACCCTATGCTTTTAAAATTTTGTATATTATTTTTAGTGATAGCTTTTACTTTTAGATTACTTTCATATATAAATATATTCTTTCCTATTCTACAAGAACTAACTTTTTTAATGAAGCTTAGAAAGAGTAAGGAAGAGGTAGTTCAACAGAATTCAGCAAGTCTACAATGAGAAATGAGATTGGGAAAGGGAAGATACATTTTACTGACAAGTTGAGGGCTTCTTAGAATTATTTAACTTCATTTGAGGGCTTTGTTATTGTAATTTACATTTTGTATACATTTTACATGTATTTTATCTGACTGCTTATGTAACTATCAGTTCATAGATCTTTGAGGGCTTCCATGAATTCTTCTTATTGGTCGTTTCTTTCCCTGTAATAAATATTCCATTATACTCATGTACCATGATTTGTTTAGCCATTTTCAATTGTTTTCAGTTCTTTACTATCACAAAAGTATATCTTTTTGTGAAACCTTTGGGGGTATTGAGCCTTTTCCTTTTGTGTTTGACTTTCTTGGGAGGTGGGAGGTGGTGGTAGTCTGTGCTAAAGGGCATGGAAGTTAAATACATTTTTTACTTTTTAAAATTATTTACTTTTCCTTAATGCTGATATTTTCACAGGCTCCAAAGTTTTCAGAGATGTATATGTATTATCTTACTTAAACCTCATAGCAACCCTTTGAAATGAGCATTCCAAGTGTTACTTCCCTTTTACAAATGAAAAATTAAATTCAGAGGGCTCCTATGAGTCACACTGCCTTTCAAAATTGCCAGTTAATATATTTCTTGTCTTCTAATGGAGGAAATGGGTCGAGGAAGAGAATTTGAAACTGAAAATACCCCCCACTTAAATACCATTTAATGTAGAACTTTAAAAAAACATTATTTGTATATTTTTTTCAGTTTAGCCTTAAGGTATGTATTTCAAATTAGGAAACTGAGAATTAGATGAGTGATGTACTAATGTGTATTGTAGGTAGGACTTTGACATATTTTATAGAATTCTTACATTTCCATCTAAATTATGAATCGCTTGAAGATGAGATTGTCTTGGTCTGTAAAACTGTACTACATACTGGTACATAGGCATACATGTTATTGTTTGTCCTTCAGGACAGTGATGCCATGACAAGAGACTTGTATTTGAGTGAGGGGGTGCTGCGCTAAGTCATCAGTCTCACTTTCTCCTCTGGAACCATTCGGCTCCAATGGACAAATATGAATCAGGATGACTGGATATAAGGAGGTAATCAGGTTTAAGTGGCTTGTCCGAAGTCACACAGCTAATAAATACCAAGTATCTGAGGCATATTTTGAACTCCAGTCCTCCTGTCTCCAGAGACTTCCCATTGTGCCACTTAGCTTCACATACACACACACAAACAACACTTATGAGGACATGCATATATACAAAATAGAATCATGTTCCTAATTGGTTAATTGACCAAACTGCAATTCCCATACAATTAGGCCTCATATATGTTCGCATTGAAGTAGCAATGAGAAGAACATTTTCTGATTGATACCTGCATATTTAAGGTAAAAGTGAAACAAATAATTTCCTTCCTTCACCCTGTTCCCCATTCTGATTTCTATATTGGTTGATAGGGAGCCTAGTTAAACATGGTTCTTAATAAGGATATTGCATAAAAAAGCTCTACACTGTCCTAACCTTTTTTTGTTTCTCTTCTTGATGGTACAATAAGTTTTCCACACTTCGGTTCATCCTTTCATCTACATTCTTGATCCTATTATCTCTGTGGGACCTTATCAATAACCATTACTTTTCTTCTCTAATTCATCAGATCTATTTTCCACATCTTCAAATATCTGAGTTCTCCTTAATACAAAAAAAAATAAATCCCTGACCCTTCTACCCCACTCAACTACTGATGTAAATCAGCTAGTTTAAGCACGTGCTATGTGCTTGCACTGTCCACAGTTATAAGGATACAAAGACAAACAAAGGAACCAACGCCTACTCTCAGGAACCTCATTTTCTGTCAAATAGACATGCTCACATGTCACAGTAGATAGAAAAATTTATGCAAAATAACAAGATTTTTTTTTAAATACTAGAGAGAGAATAAGGAATTGAAACTGGATTTGAAGTCTTCCTGATGTCAGCCTCAATCTATTCTACTGGGGTCCAAGGAGTATCAGAAAAAAATGTAATAATATAAGGTAAGGTTGGGGCTTGAGTTTTGAACGTAAAGGAATTCTTTAAGTTGGAAGCGAGAAGGGAGTATATTCTAAGCACCGAATATGGCTCTATAGTTGTTTGTAAAATGTGTATCATCGGGCAGGAAATCACCTGGCTTCTTTTAAAATTAGTATCCTTTCTCTTTTCAGCAAACTCTTGCATACTGTCTTTCACAAAAGCCAGTCATTCTACCAAAAGTGTTTTTCTCCGTTTACTGGTGACCAGTTAAATCACTCACCATTACGTTAAATGGCATAAACCCCTTGACTTTAGAGCAGGAGATCTTGATTTTTTTGTCCTTTCAATGCTGCTTCTCATTTGTTACTTTGCCTTCTTCCAGAGCCTTTAAGAGAGTTCTTAAGAGCTGGGGACTATGACCTTTTTTTTTGACAGCTATTCCAATATAATTGGTTTGCTTTGTAGTCCTTTATGGTTATTCCATAGAATTTATCAGTTGACCAAAGGGTCCATGACACAAAACTAAAGATCTTTTTTCTTTGAAGTGTTGTGCTTCTATTTTTCTTCTTGGTTGTGATTTCACAACTCTCTTCATTAGTAATCTGGTTTATTCCTTGGAGAAGTCTATGTAGAAGACATTTACAAACCTGTATCTCTAAATAAGCATTATCACATAGGTGTTTCACAAGTATTTCAGTTCAATATATCTAAAACTGAAGTGTGCTTATCTTTTCCAGAAAAACTCGTCCTCTTTTTAGTGTTTGCTGTTTCTTTTAGTAGCGCTATTGTTGATCATGTCCAAATTCTTAGATTATATTCGACTGGATTTCATTCAGTTCTCTATCTCTGCAATGCTCTTGAATCTTTCCATTTCTGATTCTCACTGACAAACACTATAGAACAAACCTACATTTACCATCCCCTCTAGATTGTTGTTGTAGTTTGTCTCTTAATTTTTTCAAAGCCTCTTTTTCCTGTGGTCCCTAGACTTACTGAAAGCATAAATTGGGGCATGTCATATTTTCCACTAAGTTTAGACTCTTTGACCTCATAGTCTCTTCAACAAACTGACACCATGTTTTCTTTTAGCCTTTTCAGCTACTTCCCTGTTCCACTCCAAGGAACAAGATGCCCTTCCCAGGATCAGCTCATCATCACCTTGGAACAATGTGCTGTTAACTCAAACCTTGTCTTTTCAGCCTCCTCAGCCTCTTCTCTCTGATTTGAGATACTGTCTTCCTTTATGGAGGGCAGAAATTGGAATTTTAAAAAGCCTACTCCACTCTTCATCTGCTTCTGTGTTTGGTTTTTACTCCACCAAACAAAATGCTCCCCACTGTCTTTTACCCCTTTGTGTGTCCCTACCCTTTCTTGCCTTCCCCTCCAGCCAATATTAGATTGCAAACTCCTTGAAGGTAAGGACTTGTTATTAATTAAATTCCTAGAGCTTAGCACAATGCCTGGCACATAGAAGGCCTTTGTTCAATTTTTTTTAATTATAAAAATATTTTATTTTTTCTAATTATATATAACAGTAGTTTCTACCAATCATTTTGGCAAGGTTTTGAATTTTGCAATTTCCCCCTTCACTCCCCCAACAGAAGGCAAACTGATATTCTTGACATTGCTTCCATGATATGCATTGATCAAAATTGAATGTGTTGAGAAAAAAAATCATAGCCTTGAGCAAGAAATATAATATTAGAGATAGCAAAATTATGCAGCACATAAGACAACTTTTTTAAAAAAAATTGAAGGTAATAATCTTTTTGGTCTTTGTTTAAACTCCACAGTTCTTTTTCTGGATACAGATGGTATTCTCCAACACAAATACCCTAAAATTGTACTGATGGAGTAAGCTACTCCATTAAGGTTGATCATCACCCCTATGTTGTTGTTAAGGTGTACAAAGTTTTTCTGGTTCTGTTCATCTCACTTAGCATCAGTTCATGCAAGGTTTTCTGGGCTTCTTCAAAATCCCATCCTTCCTGATTTCTAATTGAACAATAGTGTTCCTAATGGAACACATACCACATAACACCATTTCCCAATTGATGGACATCCCGTTGATTTCCAATTCTTTGCAATTAACAGAGGTGCTATGAATATTTCTGTACAAGTTATGTTTTTACCCTTTTTCATGCTCTCTTCAGGGTATAGATCCATTAGTGATATTACTGGATCAAAGGGTATGCACAGTTTTATTGCCCATTGGGCATAATTACATATTGCTCTCCAGGAAAGTTGGATCAATTCACTGCTCCAACAACAATGCATTTGTATCCCAGATTTCCCACATCCCTTCCAACATTGATCATTATTCTTTCTGATCATAATGGACAATCTGAGAGAAGCATTAAATCTGCATTTTTTACAAGGCAATTGGATTAAGTGACTTGCCCAAGATCACACAGTTGGTTAATTACTGAGATGAATCTGAACTCAGGTCCTTCTGATTCCAGGCTAGTACTCTATCTACTGCACCACCTAACTGTCCCACTAAATGTTTGTAGAACAGAGTACCTGTCTTTTTGCCAGGCCCTTGCTCACATTATTACTTGTATCAAGAATATCTTTCTTCTTCCATTTTGACAACCTACCTATCCTTTAAGTCGTAACTTAGAAATTCTGATCCTTTCTCCTCAACCATTGGGAAAAGACTTCTCTATGGCATCTCATTTTCTTTCTTAATGCACTTAACTTTATATTTATTCTGGAGTTTGGGTTATCTGTTATGTCATCTCTACAACTAAGATAGTAGGCTAAAGACTCAGTCTTTCTTAGCAACTAGCACAATATTCCAAACATAGTAGATGTGTAACCCCTTCATTTTACTGATGAGGAAATGAAACTTCAAAGAGATTAAATTACTTTCCCAAGGTCACACAGGTAGTAAAACCCAAAGTCTCTGATGGTAAACAAGTATTCTTTCCAATGCCCTAAAACAAGTAATGATTGTTGAATTGCTAATTTGTTTGCAAGTCTAATTTGAAATAATTGTCATGAAAAAAATGAAGACTTAAATATTGAACTTTAAGGTTTTCAAAGCATATGAGAAATGGCTTCCATAATTTTTTTATCTCTATTTCACAGATGAGAAAACTAAAACTAATCGAGGTCAAGGAGGTTATGTAAATCCAAGACCTTTGACATAGATATCAAGGCTCTTTCCATTTTACCATACTGTTTATACTTATTTTTAAATAACAGATTCAGTGATTTTATGTAATCCTTTTTAAAATTTGCAAATCACAAGTTGGCATGGCAACACTTTGATCTTCTTGGTTTACATGCTTATATACAGGGATATTTTGCTTGCATTTTCTCCCATTTTAGAAATGTTGGATTTTCATTACTGTTATTAGCACAGATATAGATATGTAAAAAATCTCAGTGGACACCTAGTTCAGCACCCCCAGTTTTACAGGTAAGAAAAAATCCAGTTACTTGCCCAAACTAGTATTTGAACTCCTATTTTCTTATTTGAAATCTAATATTGTCCCATACTGTCTTTTATCACTACTGCTAGAAGAGAAATAATCCCATCAGAAATGTAGGGAAAGGGTTAGAAATGAATAATCTGAGAGCAATCGTAATTACTCATACTACTTTTCGATATAGCAAAAGTTATTTCTTCCATGATTTGTGATGTATACTTTTGGTTAGCTTACTATACTTAAAATGAGATCTATTTAATTTCAGGACAGTTTGTCTTCCAGATTTAATTTAGCTTGTGATGTCTGACTTATAACTAACAGCAACAAAAATAATCTGTTTTGGTAGAGAAATACATTATCTTGGTAAAAAGATTTTCTATAATCAGTGAAATCCCCAGGTTAAGTCCTTATCGCTAATCTCAAAGTTGGAATTTTGCAAACGCATCTGAAAATAGTTCAGATTGTTCTTATGTAGCCCAATTGTTTTGAATTTTTCTGCTTCTTAGTTCCTTGAAGAGAAGAAGTATGAATTATTCCTTCATTTCCTCATTAGCTCCTAGGGGCACCTAGGTGGTGCAGTGGATAGAGCACTGGTCTTGAACTCAGGAGGATAGAAGTTCAAATTCAGCCTCAGACCACTCACTCAAATCCAATTCACATGTTTCTTGTGACGTCATCTCCTCTATGTCATGATCTTTGAAAGTGGACAAAACAAAACAGTAATTAGCTAGTAATAGTTTATCTTACATTGAAAGGGGTGGGGGAGAAAATTAGCCTGTGGGGAGTTTTGGTTTGCTACTAAGAAAACATCAATAGGAACATTTTAAGCTTCAAAGGAATATATATGTTTATTGACTGAATGCTTGAGTAGATTTTAAATTTAAAAAACTGTATTCTGACCTTAAATGTCCCCCCCCCCAAAAGATATCTATACCTGTAAGAGAGCAACAAATTTACAGATTCATTATGTCTCCCCCCCCCCCAAAAAAAAAGACCAAGAAAAAGAAACAAAAGAATATGAACTTTAGCCTGTACTCTTGGAACCATCAGTTCTCTGCATGCCACATTCGAATTTGAGTCCTTTGTAACGATGGTTGGTCATTGTGTTAACCAGAGTTTCTAATTCTTTCAATATAGATTTTATAAAAATATAATATTCTTGTTACTGTGTAAATTGTTCTCCTAGTTCTCTTTACTTCACAGTGTATCAATTCATGCAAATTTTACCAGGTTTTTCTAAAACCATTCCCTTCATCATAGAGCACAATCGTATCCTTCTATATTCATACACCATAACATGTTAAGCCATCTCATCAGTTAACAATTCTTTGCTACCAAAAAAGAACAGTTATAAATACTTTTTTTTACAAAAGGTTTCTTTTCTCCCTTTTAAACAATCTCTTTGGGATATGCATTTTCTAGTGGTATTACTTGGTCAAAGGGTATGTTCAGTTTAGGTTTTGGGATGTAGTTCCAAACTGTTTTCCAAAATGACTGAACTAGTTCACTAGCACTCCCAGTCCTGTATAAATAAACTGGTTTTCCTGTATTCCCTCCAATATTTTTATTTTCCACTTTTTTAATCATTTTGGTTAGTTTGATTAGTGTGAAATGGTATTGCCAAGACTTGGATTTTTTTAAAAAAAAGGAAAATATTTTACATGTTATTTTCAAAACTGGCCTGTTTGTCTGTGCTTCACTTTGACCTTCCTTCTGTTTTCTTCTGTGTAATTTTGTTTGGCAAGACAATAGGGTTAAGTGACTTGCCTAAAGTCACATAGCTAAGCAATTATTAAGTGTCTGAGACCAGATCTGAATTCAAGTCCTCCTGACTACAATGCTCTATCCACTGCACCAATCATTGCACCACCTAGCTGCCCCCTCTTCTGTGTATTTTTACAAATGCTTCACTTTTCCTTTGCAGAAGAAACAGAAACAAAAGAACAACCAGCCTAGTCATTTTCTATTATCTATTCTCTTTGTTCCATCCCTACAGAAAGATCTCATCCCTTCTTTGGTTCTGCTTTTTGTCGAATATAACTTAAATGTCCAGTTTTGTTTCTGATCTTTCTTTATTTTGAACTTTTACACTTAGCACTATTTAATTTTGATTTTATTTATTTAAGGCAATGGGGTTAAGAGACTTGCCCAAGGTCACACAGCTAGGCAACTATTAAATATCTGAGGGCGGATTTAAACTCAGGTCCTCCTGACTCAAGGGCCTGTGGTCTATACATTGTCCCACCTAGCTGCCGCCTCCCAATTTATCTTAATTTTTACAAGATAGTAAAGATACTTTTTTTACAACTTACTTTTTCCCCTGATATGTATTTTTAAAAAAATATTTCATTTTTTTCTTTTTCTGATTTTCCATTTCCTTTTTTTCTGATTCTTCTTTTTAAAAAATATTTTGCTTTCCAACTATATCCAATAGTAGTTTCTGCCGATCATTTTTGTAAGGTTTTGAATTTTACACTTTCTCCCCAACCCTTCCTTCCAACCCCCTACCACCCTCACAGAAGGCAGTCTGATAATCTTTGCATTTTTTCATTCTCTATATTTATTGAAATTGAATGTGTTGAGAGAGAAATCATATCCTTGAAGAGGAAAATACAATATTAGACAGCAAAATTATGTAGCACACAAGACACTTTTTTCAAAATTGAAGGTAATAGATTTTGGTCTTTGCTTAACCTCCACAATTCTTTCTCTGGATAAATATGCTATTCTCCATTGCGAGGTACTCTAAAATTGTCCCTGATTATTTCATTGATGAAATGAGCAAGTCCATTAAGGTTGATCGTCACCCCCATGTTGCTCTTATGGTGTACAGTGTTCTACTGGCTCTGCTCCTCTCACCCAACATGAGTTCATGCAAGTCTTTCCAGACTTCTCTGAAATCCCATCCGTCTTGGTTTCTTAATAAAATAATAGTGTTCCTTAACATATACCATAATTCGTTCAGTCATTCCCCAATTGATGGACATTCACTCAAATTCCAATTCTTTGCCACCACAAGCAGATCTGCTATGAATATTTTTGTACAAGTGATGGTTTTACCCTTTTTAATAATCTCTTCGTGGTGTAGACCCAATAGTGATATTGCTAGATCAAAGGGTATGTCCATTTTTATTGCCCTTAAGGCATAATTCCAGATTGCTCTCCAGAAAGGTTGGATGAGTTCAAAGCACTACAGGCAATATATTAGTGTCCTAGATTTACCACATTCCTTCCAACATTGAACATTTTCCTCTCTGGTCATACTGGCCTATCTGATAGGTTTGAGATGGTACCTCAGAGCTGTTTTAATTTGTAGTTCTCTAATCAGTAATGATTTAGACAATTTTTCATATGACTGGATAGCTTTGATTTTCTCATCTGTAAACTGCCTTTGAATATACTTTGACCATTCATCAGTTGGGGATGGCTTGGTTTGTTTTTAATCAATTTGACTTGATTCCCCATATATATTTTAGAAATGGGTCCTTTGTCAGGAATACTAGTTGTAAAAATTGTTTTGCAATTTTTTTCATTTCTTTTGTTCTTGGTTACAGTAGTTTTCTTTGAGCAAAAGCTCTTTAATTTATTGTAATCAAAATTATCTAATTCGTTTTTAATGTTCTCCATCTCTTCCTTGCTCATAAACTACTTCCCTTTATGTAGATCTGTCAAGTAAACTATTCCTTGTTCTCCTAGTTTTCTTATAATCTAGTCTTTTATATCTAAATCTTGTACCCATTTTGATTTTATATTGATATAGGGTATGAGATGTTGGTCTATTCCAAGTTTCTGCCATATTAACTTCCAATTTTCCCAACAGTTTTTTATCATGGAAAGAGTTCTTATTCCAGAAGCTGGACTCTGGGTTTATCAAACAGTTGATTACTGTAATTGTTTCCTTCTGTCTCTTTTACACCTAATCTATTCCACTGATCCATGCCAATCTATTTCTTAGCCAATACCAAACAATTTTGATGATTGATGCTTTATAATATAATTTTGGATCTGCTGAGGCTAAGCTGCCTTCTGTACTTTTTTTAAAAAAATCCTTGGATATTCTTGACTTTTTGCTTCTCCATATGAATTTGGTTACAATCTCCACTAGTTCATTAAAATAATTTTTGGGGAGTTTGATAGGTAAGGGATTAAATAAGTAGTCTAATTTATTTAGAATTGTCATTTTATTATTTTGGCCTGGCCTATCCATGAGCAGATGATATTTGTCCAGTTATTTAAATCTGATTTTATTTGTGTGAAAAGTGCTTTATAGTTGTTTTCACAGTTTGAGTCTACCTTGGCAAGGTAGACTCCCAAGTATTTTATATTATCTGAAGTTACTTCAAATGGAATTTCTCTAACTCTTGCTGTTTTATCTTGATAGTAATATATGGAAATGCTGAGGCTATATGTACTACACTCTTAAAATCTACCTCTATTGCCTAGTCTGGCTTCCATTTTCAATATACATGTCTTTTAAAAAATTTTAATTGGTTGGTGAATTTCCCTGTGCTTCCACATCAGTCTTTTTTTAGATAAATATCATTTTTCTTTCTCAGTAATTTTTTTTCCTGTTGTCTTCAGTATTTCAGTCTTGAGCATCTACCATTCTTTGTGGACTGATTTGTCCTGTAGTAACAACAATAACTCAGAAGGACTTATGCAGAATATTAGCTGTTCCAAAGACAGAGTTGATGGTGTCTGAATATAGATTGAAGTATGCTTTCTTTTAAAACTTTACTTTTCTTGAGGTGGCTAGGTGGTGCAGTAGATAAAGCACCAGCCCTGTAGTCAGGAGTACTGGACTTCAATTCTGGCCTCAGACACTTAATGATTACCTAGCCGTGTGGCCCTGGGCAAGCCACTTAA
Organism: Macrotis lagotis; assembly: GCF_037893015.1. Taxonomy (NCBI): domain Eukaryota; kingdom Metazoa; phylum Chordata; class Mammalia; order Peramelemorphia; family Peramelidae; genus Macrotis; species Macrotis lagotis. Next base: position 92,467,656 of record NC_133666.1, read on the forward strand.
CCCCGTTTGCCTTGCAAAAAGCTTAAGAAAAACTTTACTTTTCTTGAGATTTCTTTTGGGTGAGGGAGATACTTTTATAACAATGTTATGGCAGTAATGCTTTTCATGACCGTACATTTTTAGATTTTTCCCCTTGTTGATCCTCTATCTTTTGAAAAATTTAATTATCACTAAGGCAGATCAAGATGTTCTTAATTGTTCCATTTTTGGTGAGAGAATTTCTGGATAATTCAAACTTTACATCCCTATTTATATTATGCCTTTGTATTTGACTTGTGATATTTACCAAATGCCTCATTCATTTCTTCTTTCTGTCCTGATAGTTTTGTATAATGCACCAGTATTTTCTTTCTCTTCCCATTGATCATTACCATGCTTCTCTTTCTCCCCATTCCCATTCCCAACCCCATTTCCTTTCATGAATATACCTTCTAGATTATTTGGAAAGCCATAAGAGGTTTGAATCTTATCTTATGTTGGTTTTTACAATGAAACATGGATTTTGTATGTATAAGTTTCTATTTAATATTTTAACTATATAATATGATTGCATTTTGATGTATCTTATACTTCCAACAAGGTATTGTGTTCACCTTTAGCTTAAACATAAGATACATTCTTTTTAATATTATTGTAGTTTAGCCTTTAAGAATTTGAGCTGAAGAAATAAGAAAGTTGTTCTATAGAGCTTGATTTGCCAACTGTAGTTATCGAGAACACAGATAACCTGAAAGTACAGATAACTGGAATTTTTTTTAAAAAGTTACTTATTTGTTTATTATACAGCAACATTATTGATTCAGATAATAGTGACCTTGAAGGCATTTAACATCCTGAAAAATCTTTTGATTGAATTACCACTAATTGAACCATGTCTAACAGTTTGTTTTTAGTATTGGTCTAATACTATATTCTTAAATTTTTGGAGAATTTTTATTCAATGCATGTTGTATCTTGAGTACTTTTCCCTTAATCAAAATGAACTATTTTGAACAAGTAAACATTTATTGTGCTATAATTAAAATTTTTTCTGATATATCAAAATTTTTGCAATGGGTTTTAAATAAAATCGGTAAGATTTTATCTGGCTAATGGTGAACAGGTTTTGATGCCTAGTGTTATCCATATTATATTTTACAAAGCCCTGTTATGGTTTAAGTAATTGTATTCTTTCTCTTGTATATACAAATACAGGTTTAATAGCAATGAAATTGTGAAACTAAATCTTGAAATTGATAACACAATTAAAATAATATCAACTCTCACATTAATACAGAAATTCTTTTTTGAAAAGATAATGAAAAGTGTCTTCAGTGTAATTGCTGACTTATGAAGTAACATTTTATAAATAGTGGTGTGAAAAAGGTAGAAAAGAAGACAATCATGTTCTGACTTTACGATTATCAATGTGACTTTGATTTTAGAAAATTAGATAACTAAACAGATGAAACCAAGTTTGAGCATTTTCCTACTTAAAACACTTTGTTTTTAATTGAGATTTTTTTGTATTGAATAAACAGATTTCTAAAAAAATACATTTGAAATATTTCCTCTTTGAAACAGCAATGGACATTTTAAAAATTAATCGTTAAGGCAGATTGATGTTAATTAATAATGAAATCTTTCTAAAATTCTATCCTATGATCTTTCTTTGTTGTTAGGCCATTTGCCCTTGAGGTCAAAAGGGTGGAGAGAACTCATTTCACATGACTGATCCTTAGTTGAACATATTCTTTGAAACAATTGGCTCCTAGATTTATTTTATCCCTTTTTTGTATAGTTGGTTCACCATCAAGCACTGGAGCACTTCAGATAGAATTTCCTAGATGATTGATAGAGGCGAAGTTATTGATAGCAGTCTTCTCTTATTGCTCAGATTACAGGGACAACAGTTAGACTTTACCCTGGCTCAGACTACTTTGGGAGTTATACAAGCTTGCAAATAAATCTTCAGCTTCAACTGTTCATGAAATTGTTGAAATACAATTTTCAATACCATAGGAAAATAGCAGCAGGACTGACATCAAAACTAAATTCCAGAAAATAGTTTGGAAGAATATAGAATCCAACCTCAAAGAGTTGTAATGGAGACAGGGACAAATAAGAAATAAACAAAGAAGAAACTGACTTCAGATGACAAACAAAAGGTCGGAAAAAAAACAGCTTGAACACAAATTAATTACAATTCCTAAGAGAGCTGAAGCAAGAGTTAAAAATGTTTTTACAAATGAAGTAATAAGGTTAATGGAAGACATTAGAAATAAATGAAAGCTGTAGAGGGAAAAAATGAGAATTATTAGTTTGATACAAAGTGTACAAAATCTCAAGTAAGCAACAAACTCCCTAAAATTAGAATGAATGAAATAGAATACAAGAAAATAAAAAATATTAAAAGAAAAGGTTAAGTTACTCATAATATAAGCAACTGACCTGGAAAACAAATCAAGGAGGTAAAAGAAAAAAAATCACTGAACTACTTGAACATCATGACTTAAAGTTTCAAGACCATATTTCAAAAAATTCTAAGAGAAAACTACCAGACTTTTTAGAACAACTGGACAGTGGGGAAATAACAAAGAATACCATGGATTACCTTCTAGAAACCCCAAAATGAAAACTCCGAAGAACACGATAACAAAAATCTAGGGTTTCCTGGTCAAAAGAAAAATTACTGCAAACAGCTAAAAAGAAAGACTCCACATAGAGAGCAACCATAGTCAGAATCACATGTTATTTATCACTGTGACAATAAAGGAGTAAAGAGCTTAGAATACAGTATTCCAGAAGACAAAGAATATAATAAGCACATTAAAGCCAAGTATAAATTATCTAGATAAGAGTATGAATTTATAATTACTAATTCCAAATTAATAATTACCAAATTATTAGTGTAAGATCTCTTCAATATGTATGAAGGCCATAATTGAGGCAATGACCGGTATATGAATTCACCATTTGGAGCATGCCTTATGTGATTTGGCTGTATTTCTGACATCCCAAGAACTAGCCATCCCTGGGAAAGACAAAACAGGATTGGGAGGAACTGGCTATTCTCCCAATACTGATATTTAATAAAAATGAACCTTACAGCCCCATAATGGCATTTCCTTAAAAAATAACATATTGATTCAATCTATACCTGAAGCCAAAAGGGAATTGGATCCCATTCAACTTAGATGGCTCTGAGCCTTCTTTGTCCTCAAAGGTATAAAAGTTGTAAGCCCCCTCTCCTCATTGGAATCTCACCCATGGAGGAGACGTCCTACCTGGGGTATGTGGTCTCCTAATTCAGACCTCGAGGGTTGATGAAAACTGGGGTTCCCCGACCTGACATCTAGAGAGTTGGTGCTCCCCGAATTGGTGATGTTTTCTTTATCTTTCTCTTCTATTTTGATTATAGTATTAATAATCCTTTGTCTTTTATGCATTATCTGCTGTATTGGATGCTACTGTAAGCAATCTATTCCTTGTATTGTATAATTAAAATACTTTCATTTTTAACTGAGTGAGAGCATCATTTTCAGGAACAAATTCAAACCTCATTAAAATCTCAAAACATAAATTGGCATCACAAACAGGATTTGTTGTGCAAATGCCTCTCTTTAAGAAAAGTACAGAAACCCCTGTCCCTGTCAAAGTACCAGGGTGGGAGGATGCCCCATTCTCTTCTTTAGCAAAAGTTTGGGCACAAAATACGGGATCTTGTGAGGACTGGAGTAGCTGAGTAAGAAATAGCAAGCCACCCCAATTAACAGAATGTTTGTCAAATATTCCTGTGGAAAAAGGGAAAGAGATGACAGGTATATGTAGGAGAGGCTGGGCTTTATTAACGGCATATCGTAAAGTATGCCGAGAGTTAGATAGAAAGGAAGAAGAAAAAGTACAGCTGGAGAAAGAAGTAGCTGAGCTGCAAGGGCGAATGTCTATGTTACAGTGTCAGAACTTTATTCTGGGAGATCAGGCCAGGAATTATCAAAATGTTGCAGAAAAAGCAGAGATGCGAGTGACTCAATATAAATATAAGAATAGGAGAGGAAAGGTTAATAAAAAGAAGGTCTATGCTGTAATTACTTCTGCTAATATGGACTGGGATCCTGATAACTGGGATGGTGATATTTGGGATGAAGATGAGGAAAGATGGGAGGAAATAATTGAGGAAGATACACCTGATGTAGGAGAAGAAGTAAGACCTATTGTTAGAAGGAGGAATGAGCGAGAGGGAAATAACCCTGCCAAATTCACAGAAATCACGGAAGACTATTTGCAACAAGAAATAACTGATTTGTTAGCTAGGTTTTCACAAAGGTCAAGCGAATCTGCTATTTCTTGGCTTGTGAGGCTGAGTGATGGAGGGGCAGGAGGAGTTTGGTTGGACCCCAAAGATTGTATTAAATTTTTGAGTTTGACAACTAATCCTTTTGCTCAGCAGGCAATAAGAGATCATAGCCGAATTGCTATAGGACATCAGGGAGCTGGTACTAATATGCTGGCATTAGTGGTCTCTGGACTAAGCACTCAATATCCTGATACTTCCATGTGGCCAAATCCATCTCGTCCTTGGTATACATTAAAGGATGGGATACAAATGTTAAAAGAAGAGGTTATGAAAATAGCTGTTTTGGTGGGGGAGGCAAACTCTTATACAGACACCACTGTTATTGCCATACATAGAGCCCCAATAGTGAAAACTGCTCCTCCTGCTTATAAACATCGTATTTTAACCCTGTTGGTAGCCTCAACTGGGGAGTCCCTTGGACATGTAATTGATAAGCTATCTCAATTAGGAGAGCTGGGGGAATTTAGAGATGGAGGAGATCATACATCTAAAGAGTGGGCAAAACCTAGTACAGGGTTCAATAATAGAATGTCTAGGAAGGAAATGTTTACTGCACTTTTAAAGGCAGGAGTTAAGAAAGAAGAGATTGATGGAATCACTACTGCAGACATGGTACAATTATATAAAAGAAAAGTGGGAAATAAAGTATCTGCTCTGAATGTTGTTCCTTCAGCCCCACCTGCTCCTTTGTATCCTTCATTAGATCATTTAAAAGGGGAATAGAATTATGGCCAAGCCTTGCATGTCCGCATGCTGCAGATGGATTACCAACCTCATGTCCCTTTAAAAATATTTTGGAAGAATGGTTCTGCTACCAAAACCCAAGCTTTGGTGGACACAGGGGTGGAGGCCACCCTAATTTATGGAAATCCTACTAAATTCAGGAATGGAATTACCATCACTATTTCAGGTTTAGGTGGACATGAAGTTAAAGCCAAACAAGTGTCACTTTCTATGCAAATAGGAACCTTCCCTAGAAGGGAATATAAGGTAGTAATAGTGCCTATTCCAGAATATATAATTGGAATTGATATTCCAAAAGGAATGACCCTACATTTACCTGATGGTCAGTATCAATTTACCTTGAGATCACTCAAGATTGCAGTGATAGTTGGAAAACTGTTGATGTCTACAGTATCTATTCCCTCTCCTACTTCCCTAGTCAGTCAGAAACAATATAGAATACCAGGGGGAACTGAAGAAATTACTCAAACAATTAAAGAATATGTACAGGATGGGGTATTAGTTCCAATTACTAAGGCTTGGAACAATCCTGTCTGGCCAGTAAAGAAGTCAGATGGGTCATGGAGGCTGACAGTGGATTATAGACAGCTAAATAAAGTTACCCCACCTTTATATGCAGCTGTACCAGATACTATTACTTTGATAAAAGCTGTACATACACATCCTGGTTCATGGTATGCTGTAATAGATTTAGCAAATGCCTTTTTTACTATTCCCATTAACCCTGAACAATGGGACCAGTTTACTTTTACTTGGCAAGGCAGACAATATACTTTTACCAGACTCCCCCCCAAGGTTACTTACATAGTCCCACTATTTGTCATTGTATTGTGGCTGAACATCTAGATGAACTTAAATGGTCTGATGTAAAGATAACTTACTACATTGATATTATGATACAAGCTATTACAATGCAGAGTGTTGAACAGAGATTAACTCAGTTTATAGAACATATGAAAAAAGAAAGGTTGGGAGATCAATCCTGATATCAATCCTGATAAAATACAAGGGCCTGCTCAAACTGTAAAATTTTTAGGAATAATCTGGAATAAAGGTCATAGAGAAATACTGCCTAAGGCCTGACAGAAAATATTAGACTTTTCCCCTCCTTGAGATAAGAAAGAGGCACAAAAATTTATAGGATTGTTTGGGTTTTGGAGGAACCATATTCCTCATTTAGGCCAAATTTTACAGCCCCTTTATGAAATAACTAGGAAAAAGTATGAATTTGAATGGGGAGAAAAAAAAAACAAGGCTTTTGAAGAAGCTAAGGCAGCGATTCAAACTGCTTTGCATTTGTGGCCTGTGAAAGAGGGGCCAGTGAAATTACAGGTGTCTGTTTTAAATGGGTATGCTAATTGGAGTTTATGGCAGAAGCAACAACAAAGAAATGTCCCTTTAGGATTTTGGTCTAGAAAATTACCACCTGCAGGTCAAAATTATACACCTTTTGAACAACAGTTATTAGCTGCATATTGGGCTTTAGTGGAAACAGAACATTTAACATTAAATCATGATGTTATCTTCAGACCTGCAATACCAATCTTGGGATGGATTCTGGGGACCCCTGCCTCCCATAAAATCGGACATGCCCAGGAGTTTTCTATTATTAAATGGAAACGGTACTTACAAAACAGAGTAAAGACTGGGAGGCAGGGAGTGTCAGCTTTGCATGAAAAAGTATTAGAGTTACCTGCTCAACAAGAAAACATGGAAAAACCCAAAATATATGTACAGTCTCCTGTTTCTTGGAATCAGGGGTATGATACTTTAACTGAGGAACAAAAGAATCATACTTGGTTTACTGATGGTTCTGCCAAATATATCGGTTCTAAGAGATACTGGAAAGCAGTAGTTGATGATCCAAAGGGAAATATTATACTGGAAACTAAGGGAGAGGGTCAAAGTAGCCAATGGGCTGAAATTATGGCAACACATCAAGCCCTGCAACATGAGGAAGGGGGCCAATGTCATCTGTTCACCAATTCATGGGCAGTGGCTAATGGTTTGGTGGTATGGATGTGGAAAGAACATAATTGGAAAATAAGGGACAAAGAAGTTTGGGGTAAGAAGCTATGGCAACAAATTTGGGACTGTTGCCAGAAAACTAACATATCTGTGTTTCATGTAGATGCGCATGTGAAAACGGATTCTGTGGAGCATGAGTATAATGCTCAAGCAGATGAACTGGCTAAGATAGAAGGGAAGGCACTACAAGTAAAATCTACACAGGAAGATGTCTTATGTACTGGGAAAATGGATCCACACTACTGCAGGACACCTTGGTGCACTTGCCTCTTACAGGTGGGCATTGAATAGAGGAATTAATTTACCTCTTGACATTTTTAAACAAATTACCCAAGAATGTTCTCAATGGCAACTCTTCAGTTAGCACCCTCTTCCGAGGAAGGTGACTGGAGAACTAGCTCGAGGAAATTTGCCTGCTCATATTTGGGAAATTGACTACATAGGCCCATTACCTGTGATCCAAGGGTGCCAATATGCCTGTACTTGTGTTGACACCTATTCTGGAATATTAATTGCATGTTCATACAAAAGAGCTACTCAAAATAATACATGTAAAACTTTGGATATTATTTCATTATTTTATGGTACCCCTATGCAAATTCAGAGTGATAATGGAACCCACATTAAAGGAAAAGAAATTGTAACCTATTGTAATTATAATAATATTGAATGGATCTATCATATCCCATATTACCCACAAGCAGCTGGACTAATAGAAAGAATGAATGGTTTACTTAAGGAAAAATTAAGAAAACTAAGTGATAGTAATAGCTTGAGTAAATGGAAGGAAAATCTTTTTGAAGCCCTCAGACAATTAAATAATAGACCACTGGCTGATGGAGAGGGTACTCCTTTATCCCGAATGATGACATCTAAATTACAAATAAGGAGACTGTCAAATATTCCCACCATACAATGGTGGAGATTTCAAGATAATGCCAGGGAACCTTGGAGAGCCTCACTGTGGTCAGCAGGCTATGATCTATATGTAATACATGATGTGGAAATAAAACCTCAATGCCAATTGTTATGTAATACTGGTATTGGAGTTAAATTACCTACTGAATATTATGGTCAGCTGTTCTCTAGATCCAGCTTGGCCAATAAGGCACTGGGAGGAGTAATAGATAATGATTACAGAGGAGAAATTAAAGTTTGTCTACATAATTCCCATGTGTCTGAAACCTACTCCTGTAAAACTGGGGAGAGGATATGTCAAATGGTTATATTACCACATTTTATTGGACAATGGACAGAAAAAACCAAATCCCCTGATAAGACTACTAGAGGGGATCAAGGATTTGGAAGCTTGGATGAAATGTGATGGGTACCTGAGAAGGTAATCCCAGGAACTAAAGTATTGATAAAAAGACACCCTACAGACACTCCTAGGCCAGCTGAATTAATAGCCCAAGGGAATAATAATACTGCCATTGTATGTTATCCTGGAGATGATACTTGTTATTATGTACCTCTAACTCAAATGTTTTTATGAAATTAAGTGTTTTGTAGTTCTTACATGTTGCTGTTGGATTGTCTGGACTTGGACTCCGGGAGCCCGGTTGAGATTCTCTGGGATCAAGATCCAACTGAAGTGGTGGTCATCTATCGTTCCTTCACAACAGGAAAATTACACCTGCCCTGCACTCAGCTTTTGTAACATTGCTAATTGGACTATCACTAATGCCACATTTTGTCAGACTCCTTCGTCCTATATCCTGAAAGGGCCTTCTTCTGTGAACTTAAGTTTCATTATCTCCTCGTTAGTTAACGTTTCATGTTGTGTTACTACTCTTCCCTTTGTATCCCTGGCATTGAGGTATAACCAATTAGAGGAAAAATGTCCATATCTGATAGAGCAAGAGTTGGTTAAAAATTGTATTACATGGAATATAAACAATTCTACCCGTAATGTGAAAATTTCCCTTAATAACCAGTATTTAATTTGTTCTAATGCTTCTGAAATAACCAATCGCAGTGCCTGGATACAATATCTATTATTATTATCTGAAACACCACCCACCAATCATCCTCCATCTATTGTTCATGTCCCAAAATCATATGCTAATACCTCTATTTCTCAGCATAAAATTGTACTTCATTATAAGGTGTCCTTTCCACCTTTATTGCCCTGTAATAGATTTAAAAGAGCTTGGTATGATACCCTACTTGGTGGAGCTGGAACAGGTTTGGGTATAGTAAATTCTGTCATTCTTGAGACCTTGGCCAACAGACTGCTCAATGCTGGGCAGGATGTATCTCAAGCTTTAACAGTTAATGCTAATTGGTTGCCCACAACGATCCTGATGCACCAAAATACACTAAGATATCAAGGCCAATTTTTGCAAGTGTTTAATGACAGTGTGTTAGCCAATTTTAAGTTTGATGATAATGTCACTAGATTGTTTAACTGGACCAAATGTTCTCTTCAAAACATGTATACTTTGATACAGAAGGAAAATGCCCAATGCCTCCTTCTAGGTGATACTCACATGTGGGACCATGTATTCGCTCAATATACTAACCTATGGAAAAAGTTAAAACCTGAGAATACTCAATGCACTTCTAAGTGATGTAGTGGGACTGTAGTATTCTATCACATCCGTGTATGGGAAATTATGTGTCAATTCCATGTGATTCTTTTTGTGCTACATGATCATTTTGTTTTGCCACATGTATATAGCAACTATGTAGATCAAGACAATGTAACTCATACTTTATAGGACTGTACTTTTACTAACCAAGGTATGTGTGTGGGATGATGACCCAGCAGATGGAGTCCTGCCTTCTCTCACACTCCTCTAACCTATGTGACTTAACTGTATATCCTCTTTCTAAATTTCAATGTTATATGAAGTATCTTCCCAATAATTTGTTTAACCTCTAATAATAGTACTGATTTAGCCTCTGCCTCACAGAAACCTCCCTTTTCTGGATGTCTTACTAATGTTTCTTTCTTACATTGGTAGGGTGATGATTTTTACTTTTACCCTGATACAGATGTTGTTAAGAGTTTGACTTGGGTACCCAAATTGTTATCTCTTCCTTACACTTCTTTATCTTTACAACCCTTAATTGCTATTCTTGATCAATCACATGTCTTGAAGAAACTATTAGAGTCCAACCAGCGCACTTTGAATGAACATCGAATACAGACTCATATAGCTGCAGGATGTGTAATCGAGGCCTCTCATTTAGTAACTTCTGATACTAATCATCAATGGCATGATTTTGTTTAAATCGCCAACTGCTACCAAATATTTTAACAGCTTAGCTATTCCTATATTACGATTATTGGTTTTCTTATTATTATGCATTTGTAATTGTTATATGTATACCAGAATGAAACAAATTTATAATAAATTTACTCCTGTAGTCCCGTCTTCATACATCTCTCGAGGCCTTAAGGCCAAGTGAATTGATAATTACTAATTCCAAATTAATAATTACCAAATTATTAGTGTAAGATCTCTTCAATATGTATGAAGGCCATAATTGAGGCAATGACCGGTATATGAATTCACCATTTGGAGTATGCCTTATGTGATTTGGCTGTATTTCTGACATCCCAGGAACTAGCCATCCCTGGGAAAGACAAAACAGGATTGGGAGGAACTGGCTATTCTCCCAATACTGATATTTAATAAAAATAAACCTTACAGCCCCATAATGGCATTTCCTTAAAAAATAACATATTGATTCAATCTATACCTGAAGCCAAAAGGGAATTGGATCCCATTCAACTTAGATGGCTCTGAGCCTTCTTTGTCCTCAAAGGTATAAAAGTTGTAAGCCCCCTCTCCTCATTGGAATCTCACCCATGGAGGAGATGTCCTGCCTGGGGTATGTGGTCTCCTAATTCAGACCTCGAGGGTTGATGAAAACTGGGGTTCCCCGACCTGACATCTAGAGAGTTGGTGCTCCCCGAATTGGTGATGTTTTCTTTATCTTTCTCTTCTATTTTGATTATAGTATTAATAATCCTTTGTCTTTTATGCATTATCTGCTGTATTGGATGCTACTGTAAGCAATCTATTCCTTGTATTGCATAATTAAAATACTTTCATTTTTAACTGAGTGAGAGCATCATTTGCAGGAACGAATCTGAACCTCATTAAAATCACAAAACAGAGTATAATCCTACAGGAGACAAAATATATATTTTATGGAAATAGATGCCTTTTAAGTATTCTGATGAACAGACCAGACCTATGGTTAAAATCTTTGCTGTAGGAGTTGAAACATGCAAGTTAAATTTGAACATTGACAAAGGGTTAGAAGATAAATTGCATATGTTCAGATATGGAGATATGATATATGTGTGACCTCTATCATCATCAAGGGTCAGAGAGGAAGGCTAAATACATAAGATCTGGAAATGGTTTTGTATGCCTTGGTGATCTTAAAGGATGAATGGAAAAATAAGGGGAGAGGAATACATTGGGGGTAGAAATTATGGGAAGAAAAAGATTAAGGAAAATAACTCATAACTGGAGTGTGCAAGTAAGCATCTGTAAAATTGAGATGGGTAGGATAGTTGAACCACGTTTCTGAACTGGTCAAAGGAGTTGAACATATTTCATTCTTTTGGGAAACAGAAAAGAAAGATTAAAAGAGGGATTGGAACAGAAAAAGGAAGAAATTAGTCCTGACCAAACTAATTCTAAAGATGTAAAACTTTGTATAACATTTTTTGAGTTATCAAATAATGGGACTCTGAGGGGAATTGACTGAACAAGTTATACTATATAAATGTAACAAAAACGTATTATGAAGTGAAAAGTTTCAGAAAAATCTAGGAAGACTTCTATGTACTGCTACAGTGTGAAGTGAGTAGAAGAACCAAGAGAACAGTTTATACAATGACAAGGTAAAGATAAAACAACTGAAAAAAAATAGAAGCTCTAATCAGCCCTCATCCCAAAGAACTAATGTTGAAACATGTTAATTTATATCCTGATAGAGATGAAGGACTCAGAGTAAAGAATGAGACTTTTTAAAAATACAGTCAGTACAGAAATTTATTTTGTTTGGTAATACATGGGTTTTATTTTTTTTGTTTTTCTAAATAGTGAGGTTGAAAGCTATTGGAGCAAAAGAAGAACAATTTTTCTTGCATGAAAAAAGTATAATTGAAATGATTATGTAGTATCTTCTTCAAATGTTGTGGATATTATAGCTTTATTCATTTGACTTTTTTTGGTTGTTGCCTCCTTTTCCTGTTAAATGATAGAAACTTTCTGTCAGTGAGAGCTTTAATCTAAAGATGGTGATAGATTTACTTAGTGGAACCTTTACTCAAGTTAGTTTGGTGTGTACAGTGGATAGAATGCAGGACTTGGTATCAGAATGATCCAAGTTTAAATTTTGATTCAGATATTCCCTAGTTATAGGATTCTGGGCAATTCACTTGACCTCTCTATGCCACAGCTTCTGCCTCCATAAAATGGAGATAATAATGGGGCCTACCTCACCGTGTTCTTGTGAGCATTAAATGAGCTAAATCAGTGCACAAATCATTCTTTAGAATTAGATTATCTAGTTTGCAATTAATTTTAATTTTTTTTTGCAAGACAAGACACTTGCCTGAGGTCACACAACTGAGTAAATTATTAAGTATCTCAGATAGATTTGAACTCAGGTCCTCCTGACTCCAGGCCCAGTGCACTATTCACTGCACCACCTAGCTGCCCCATTGCAATCAATTTTTAATCTGCTTTCATGGCCCTTTGTGGAATCTCATTTTTATTGTATTATAATTTGAAAAGTGTGCATTTAACTAGCTTTCTGCATATGATTGGGAAGTTTTTTGTGCCCTAAAATACTGTCAATTTTTGTGAAGGTTCATAAGAAAATAGAATACGTGTTTTTATTCCCCTTCATTTTTTCTCCAAAGGACCATCATATTTATATTTTTATAAAATTCTATTTATCTTTTTAATTTCTTATTTTATGGTTAGATGCAACTACCTTTGAGAGGGGGAAAGTTGAGATCTTCTACAGTATGATTTTATTGCTTATTTCCTTCTTTTATTCATTTAATTTTTCCTTTAAGAATTTGGATACTGAGCTCAACTAGGTGGCACTGGGGATAGAGCTCCGCCCCTGGAGACAGGAGGACATGAATTCAAATTCAGCCTTAGACACTTAATGTTTACCTAACTGTATGACCTTGGGAAAGTCATTTAATCCCATTGTCTTACCAAAAAAAAAAGAATTGGATGCTGTACCGTTTGACACATATATGTTTATTATTTATATTACTTCCTAAAGGTGACTTTTAGCAAGATTTATTTCCCCTGCTTATCTCTATTAATTAGGTCTATTTTTGTTTTTTCTTTGTCTGAACCGTTTTTACTTCTACTAAATTAAAGCATAATAGATGCTGATCTGATTACTTTATTTTAGTACTTTGGGTTTTTCTTTTTTGAGTGTGTTTCTTATAAACAGTATATTGTTGGATTGTGGTTTCTAATCCATTCTACCATCAGCTTCCATTTTATGGTGAAATTCATCCTATTCACATTCATAGTTATGATTAATAATTCTGTATTCCCTTCCATCTCATTTTCTTCTATTCATCCTTATCTTGTTCTCCTGTAACTTCTTTAAAGTTTGTTTTGTTTCTAATCACTGCCTTCCTTTTTATGCCCCCCCATTTTACTAACATCATCCCACTTAACCTTTTCCTATTTTACTTCCCCATTGGGTAAGATAGATTTCTATACCCAGTTGAGGGAGGGAGGAATATGTCTGTGTATGTGTGTGTGTTGTTTTTTCCCACTCTTTGGACCAATTTGGATGAGAGTAAGGTTCACGTAATGCTCCCCCCCCATCATTTCCTCCTCCACTATAAAATCTCTTCTTTGTCTTTTTTTATTAAAAAAAATCATTTCCTTCATTCTTTCTCTCCCAGGGCAACTTTCTCTCTTGATCCCATTTATTTATTTGCATATTTAGTTATTTGTTTCTTTGCTTGTTTCATCTCCACATAACCAAGTCACTTCTACATCTTCTAAGTGGACTCCTTCTAACTGTCCTTTTGATAAAATTATTTTTTAGGGGTTTTTTTTGCAAGGCAATGGGGTTAAGTGGCTTGCTCAAGGTCACAGAGCTAGGTATTTATTAAGTGTCTGAGGCCAGATTTGAATTCAGGTACCCCTGACTCCAGAGCTGGTGCTCTATCCACTGTGCCACCTAGCCACCCCTGATAAAATTTTTAAAGAAATTTTATGTTATCACCTTCCCATAAAGGAATATAACCAGTTTAATGTGAGTACTTTGTATAAAGTCTTAGTTTTTCTTTTGGAGGTGGAAAAGAGAAACTATACCTTTATTACTTTAAAAAAAACAATTTGAAAAAAAGAGATTTGGGTCATGTTACAGATGTGAAAGATTTTAGTCACTTTCAGATGAGGTCACTCATTATTTGATTTCCTACATTGTTTTGATACAATACAAAAGGCATTTTTGAATGGGGATTCATCTCTGAATGTCTTAAATGTAAAAACAAAACATGAAAAACACTTGTTAAAAAATTGAAAACAACATTAAAGACTCTAAGTTGATTCATTTAAAAAATGGAAACAGTTTAATTTTATTGAATCCTTTATGATTTCTCTTTCCTGTTTACCTTTTCATGCTCTTCTTGAGCCTTGTCTTTGAATGTCAAATTTTCTATTAGCTCTGATTTTTTTCCATCAGGAGGACTTGGAAGTTTCATTAAATATTCATTTTTCTCCTCTGAAGGATTATACTCAGTTTTGCTGGGTGTGTTATTCTTGGTTTTAATCCTAGCTCTTGTGCTTTCTGGAATATCATAGTTTCAACCATCTGTTTCTTTTATGTGGTAGCTGCTGAATATAATCCTGATTATAGCTCCATGATATTTGAGTGTTTCTTTCTAACTGCTTGAAATATTTCTTTTTGCCCCGTTAGCTCTGGAAATTGACCTCTAATATTCCTGTAGATTTTCATTTTGAGATCTCTTTCAGGTGCTAATTGGTGACTTTCAGATTACTATCTTACTGGTTGTGGGATATTAGTACACTTTTCTTTGATAATTTTCGAAATACACTGTCTAGGTTCATTCTTTGATCATGGCTTTCAAGTAGTTAAAAGTTCTCTATTCTTGACCTATTTTCTCAGTCAGTTGTTTTTCTGATTAGAGGTTTTTTCTATCTTTCATTTTTTTCTCTTTATTTTTTCTTATGTCTCAGAGTTAGTAGCTTCCATTTGCCTGATTCTAATTTTAAGGAATCTGTTTTCTTTCATGAATTTTTTACCTCTTTCTACTTGGCCAATTCTGCTTTTTAAGGAATTGTCTCCATAATGAGGATTTGTATTTCTTTTTAAAGGTTTTTTTTTCTTCATTTTTTTTTGAATCTCTTACTTAGCTGTTCAATTGTCTTTTTTGCAAGGTAGTGGGGGTTAAGTGACTTGCCCAATTTCACAGAGCTAGGCAATTAGTAAATATCTGAAGCCAGATTTGAACTCACGTCCTTTTGAATCCAGGGTGGGTACTTTATCCACTGTGCCACATAGGTGCTCCATTAATTGTTTTCTATTAATTTTTCCTTTGCTCTCATTTCTGTATCTAGTTTTTTTTTCTCTACCACGTTTTTTATTTTCACACACACACACACACACACACACACACACACAAACACACAAACATCTTTTAGGTGTTTTGATATCTTTTTCTTCTGAGTTTGCTGGGGAGTCGAAGGCAAAGGAGTCTCTGCTGTGATGGAGATCATAGTCTTATAGAGGGGAGACAACATGCACAAATATATACTAACTAGAAAAATGCAGGATAAATTAGTTCTGGCTGAAGGAGGGAATTCTTTATCTAATTTGAAGCTAGAGAAGCCAAGAAGTGGAAAGTTGGAGAAAGACCATATCAAACATGGGGAACAAGATGAAAAAATGCACAGAGCTGAGATGGAACATCTTATATGAGAAATAATGAGACCATTGTTAGTCAATCATAAAGTATGTAATTGGTTCTCAAATTTTGTGTTCTCAGGACTCATTTACTTTCTTAAAAATATTATGTATCTCCCAAAGAGCTTTTGATTATGCATTTCTCAATAAGTTATACCCATAGAGACTTATTAAATAAGGCATTAAAGGTCTTAGTGTTATTGGGAAAATAGTGTTGTGATATCCAGACCCCTGAAAGGGACTTAAGCACTCCAAATAGTCCCAGGTTACACTTTGAGAACTGCTGAAGCATGTGAAGAGGAATTAGATAAAAGAAGACTAGAAAGATAAGAGGAAACCAAGTTATACAGATCTTAAAAACCAAACACAAAATTGTATATTTTGTCTTAGAGATAATAGGGAACTGTTGGCGTTTATTGAGTGGGGAATGGGGGAAGTATAAAACATGGCCATACTTGTATTTTAGGAAGATCAGTTGAATACCTGAGTGGAGGATGGACTGGAGTGGAGAGAGACTTAAGACAGAGAGGCCAACTAGAAGGCTTTTGCAGAAATACAGGCTTGAAGTGATGAAATCTTGCATTAGGATAGAGGCAGTGTCAGAGGAGAAATATTATGAAAGAATGAGCAATAACATATTGGTTTGGGGGAGTTGGGGCCAAAATGGGATGTTGAGAATAAGACCTAGATTGTAAGTTTAGGTGACCATGAGAATGTTGATACCTTTTATAGCAATAGAAATGTTAAGAAGAAGGAAGGGGCATAGAAATAATGAGTTCAGTTTCGGAGATGTTAAGTTTAAGATGTTTATAGGACATCCAGTTTGAGATGTTCAGTAAGTAATAGGGGGGTAAATTTGGAGGCTAAAGTAAGGGGCAATTAAGTGTCAAAGTGTATAGAGTTACAGGTCTGAAGTCCAAAAGACTTATCTTTATGATTTCAGATCTGGCTTCAATCTATAGCTATGTAACTCTCGGTGAGTCACCTAACCCCTTTTGCATCAATTTCTTATCTATAAAATGAACTGGAGAAGGAAATGGAAAACCACTCCAGTATCTTTGCCAAGAAAATCCCAAATGGGCCGCGGAAATGTTGGACATAGCTGAATTTATTGAACAGCAACAAATGAGAGGCTAAAACAGGGTGTTACAACTAAGTAGATCTGAGAGTCATCAGCATATCAATGATAGAGGAATAAGGCAGCCCAGCATACTACATAGCCTTAGGAGTCATCCAGTTAGTAGGGGAGGTCAAGATATAGCTCCAGTAAAGAAAACTTCCAGGAAATGATCAGACAGGTAAGTAGGAGAATAAGAACAGAGCACTGTTGAAGAAATGTGGGAGAAGAGTATCTAGGAGAGGAGAGTGTTCAGTAGTCAAGCACTACATAGACATCAAGAAAGATGATGATTGAGAAAAGGCTATGATTTAGCAATTTAGAAGTAGCCATTGGCAAACTGTGAAAATAATAGTTTCTATTGAGTGATGACATTTGAACTAAACCTCAGTAAAGAGGATGAGAGTAAAGGAAATGGAAGCACCCATTGTAGACAACATTGCTCAAGGAGATTAGTTGGGAGAATTAGGAGAAATAAAGGTCTTGGGTGGATCAAATAAGCTATGAAGATGGGAGAGACATGAGCAGTAGGGAAGGTAGTATGTAATCAATAGAAAGTAGAAATTCAAAATGAGTGGGAGAGGCTATCAATGGAAAACAGAGAAGTTTGTATTTTATCCATAATAGATAGCCATTTGAGACTTCATCAACAGTCATAATCAGACATGTGTTTTAGGAGGTTCATGTTGACAACAATTTGAAATGGGCCATTGGAAAGGGGAGAGACTGGTTCAAAAAAGACGAATAAGAAAGCTATTTCAAAAGTCCAGTTAGAGTACATTAGGGATTAGTCTAGAATTATTATGTTATGAGTGGAGAGCAGGGGATGAAGAGGGGACAGGGATGTTGAGAAGGTTGTTATCAACAAAATTTGATAAATAATTAGATGGATGGAAAAAGAAAGATTGAGAACATGTGATACCTTGCATTTTATGTTATGATTTCTAGCTCTTTTGAAGCTAAATCCTAAGAGATCTTGGATCAGTTATATTAGCTGTAATTTAATTTCAAGTTTAGATAATAATAGTAGAAGAATTGGACAACCTAGGAAATATTGGAAAGAAATTTTTCATTTGATTTATTTATCTATTCTTCCAGAATAACATAATTTAAAATTATGCCATGCTTCTGTATTTCTAAATTTCAGATCAAAGTTTGAGATCTGTTTTTGAAACATTTCTTTTTAAACCTCCTTACATTAACTTATATTTATATAATGCGCTATAGTTACAAAACTATTTATAAACTTTTTTTCATAAAATATCCTTGTGACGTAGGGAAGTATTATGAATATTATTCTCATTTCATAAAAACAAACTCAGAGAAACCAAGATTTGCATAGCAGTCTCATGACTAGTAGCTGATAGGACTTGTTCTTTAATTTGTGTTTTCTGAGTCTTATTCTCTCTTAATTTCTTTCCCTTTATTGACTGGTTCTGATATCTAATAATTTTAAGGGGTGGGGAAGCTCAGAAATTGTACTTTTCTGGCATTTTTTTCTATATATTCTTTCACTTAATTCTCTTAAAATCCTGACTAAATGTATTTCTGACCCTTCCTCTAGCTAGTATTCTCCTTAATTTTTTCACTGTATGATTTTCTTTGCAACACTTTGGTCTCTTACTCCTTTTAGGGTGTTCCTCCCTAACATTGTAATGTTTATTTTTATTGCCCTTTGTTTTTTGCATTTAGCATATATTAATTGGCATCTCATTGCAAATACAAGCTCTTTTTTGAGGTTAACCTATGTAATATTCATGAATAAAACCTGATTCCTTAGTATTTTGTAAAAATGTCTCAATGCCTTGGGTTTTTCTTCGTATTTTAGAATTCTTTTCATCTAAAAGCCCCAAGGAACAAAAACAACAAGCCATCAGAAAAAGAAATGACTAAGTTAGAGATAAATATAATTGAATGCTAGAAAACAATTGAAACAATAAATCAAGAACTTTAAATTATACCAACAATTTTTATAATTATTTAAAAACACTCTCAAACCATCAGAATTAGAAAAGAGAATAGAACAATTGCAGCAAGGCAAAAGAATTGAGAGAATTACCAGTGATTGTGGTTGTTAAGAAATTTGATCATCTTAAAAATGGAAATACCAAAATGACAAAAAAAGGTGAATGTCCTAAAAACACCCATCTCGTGAATTTTAAGAGAACTACACATGAAAATAACGCTTAAATTTCTCACTTTTGGCAGTTTGCCAAAGATAGAGACAATGTGGTAACAATCATTGTTGGAGGAAGGCAGGTACAGTAGTGTGCACCTTCTTCAACAGGAATCCCTGAGTGGCCCAATCACTTAACCTCATCTATAAAATGGGGCTATTTATGGCATTTACCTCCTAGGATTGTTATGAAGATCAAAAGCAATAATAATTTTAAAGTGCTTAGGCCAGAGCCTGGCACATAGAAGGCTTTAATAAGTTCCTGATTCCTTGAAAGTCAAAAATGAATCAAAATTTATGCCAGAATAATCAGAGAAATATTCTTTGTGGTAACAAAGAACATACTGTGAAATGAGAAAGAATAATATGAAGAATTTAGGGTTCAGCTAGGTGGTGCAATCAGGGCGGCTAGGTGGCACAGTGGATAAAGCACCGGCCCTGGAGTCAGGAGTACCTGGGTTCAAATCTGGTCTCAAACACTTTATAATTACCTAGCTGTGTGGCCTTGGGCAAGCCACTTAACCCTATTTGCCTTGCAAAAAAACAAAACAACAAGAAAAAGTATTTAGAAAAATATGAGATTTGTATTGATGCAGAGCAATATAAGCAGAACCACTTCCATGTCATATGTACAATGACTTAACAATATTGTAAATAGAGGAAAAAAATTCCCCAAAATGAAATTGAAGCATCTTCTAGCTCTTAGGCTGGATCTATGATCTAATCGAAAAAGCTAATTAAGACATGAAGAATTAATGATGAAGCATATTTCTTTTCTTACTGGAAAAGATATAGGTGAGGGACACTATTCAAGAGATTATATACAATGGCAGATACAGTTCATATATACAATATATATATATCAAAGATTTTTGTCACTAGACAGGGTTCAGTTCAATGGAAAGAGAAATAATGACTGAAATAAAGATGAA
The DNA here is from genome assembly GCF_037893015.1 of Macrotis lagotis. Classification (NCBI taxonomy): domain Eukaryota; kingdom Metazoa; phylum Chordata; class Mammalia; order Peramelemorphia; family Peramelidae; genus Macrotis; species Macrotis lagotis. Next base: position 92,487,935 of record NC_133666.1, read on the forward strand.
AAGCAAACCCCCAAATTAATAATTGTTCTGTTTGTGTATCAAAAAATAATTTTATAGAGCTCAAAGTGATAGATGACTTCTAAATGTTTTCAATTTCTTTCTTCTCTTCATTTCAATAAATGTATATTAAATTGCTTTTATTACTAGACTGGGGGTGGGGGGAGTAGAGAAACTCATTATATAATACACTGTATTACCAAGGTATTAGATATAAAAGAGTGCTTAATAAAATGTGAAGGGAAAGGTTGTTACTAATGAGAAGATAAAATTTGAGTTGGGTTTTAGAAAATGAATTTGGAGTCAGAGATTCAAATATTGATCCTGATAATCTTAAATGATCTTGGAACAAGACACTATCATTTCGGGTCTTAGTTTCCTCATTTGTAAGATGATGGAGTTGATAGATAATCCCTACAACCTTTCTGGGTCTGTTTGTGATCCTATAACAAGCCAATTTTCTTTTAAATTTGACCTTCACCTTCTTTGTTTTATGACAACTCTTCTCCAGGGCCTGAGCCATTTCATATCTAGAAACTGCTAGAGACTTTTAGTTATATTCCCTACATTCAGCTTTTGTCTTCTAGAATTGGTAGAATAATCTTCCTCACACTTTAATTAAAGATTACGAATTTTAGTCACTGTGCTTCCTAAAAATCTAGATAGCATTGAAAACTCTGTCAACTGCCTGATCTCTTCCACATCTTTCTTTATTTCCCAGTTCAATGCAAAAGAAACCATTATTATAATAGTCCTGGTTCTTAATTCTTCATCTTTCCTCAAATTATTTTCTTATCCTCTAGTATGCTCTCCTTAATGTGTGCTACCATTATGTGAGAAAATCTCAGATCTGAGGTCAAAACATGGCCATTCCTGTGCTCTCTTTGGCAGAACGTATTGGAACGATACAGAGAAGATTAGCATGGCACCTGCACAAGACTGACACACAAATTCATGAAGCATTCTATATTTTTGTAATGTATAAATAAAGTAATATTAACTAAAAAAGGAGAAAGAAGCCAGGAGGGATGGGAATTCACGGAAAAATGGAGGGATTTACATGAACTGGTGCTGAGCGGGATGAGCAGAACCAGGAGAACCTTGTTGCACCCTAACAGCAATATGGGGGTGATCATCATCCTTGATGGACTTGCTCATTCCATCAGTGCAGCAGTCAGGGACAATTTGGGGTATCTGCGATGGAGAATCCAGAGAAGGAGTTGTGGAGTTTGAACAAAGACCATAGATTATTAACTTCAATTTAGAAAAAAAAACTGTTATCTTTTATGTAATTTTTCTATTACTTATACGTTATTTTTCTTCCTAAAGGATATGATTTCTCTCTCATCACATTCAACTTAGAACAATGCATACCACAGAAACAATGTAAAGACTAAAAACCTGCCTTCTGTGGAGGGAGGAAAGCAAGAATAGGGGTAAAATTAAAAAAAAAAAAAACATGGCCATTCCAGAAAGCATCAGAATAGGCATTATGTATTTCCTAATACTTAAATACATTTAGTGACAGCATTGGATCATGGTATCCTAGGGTGTTGAGTTAGAAGTAAATTTGTCCCAGTTGGTTAAGTGATTTGCTGATGATCATCGAACTAGTTCAGATAAAGTTCTAAATATAAATTGTTTCTATTTTATAACTTAATATCATAAGTCATTTCAGAGGAATGTATGAATGAGAAAGATTTCAATAGGAAAAGCTTAAATTTTATTTAAAATTTTAACTTGACTTAAATTAGTATGCATGTGTTTGGAGGTAGTTGTGTAAAGAACCTAGTATTTGAATTGGAATTGGATCAACCCCTGACGTTGTCAGATTAACCATGTATCCTAAGGCAAGTGGTTGAACTTCTCTGAGGTTTCTCATTTGTATAATAAACATAATATCTTAAACTGCTTCCTTCATAGTTTGCTCTCTGTAAACTTTAAAATGGTATAGAAATGTTGATATAATAATATTTTATGTACAACTGTGCATATCTAATTATGCATATATGTAAAATGAAATTTTGCTGATAGAATTTCACAATTTGACGCAAAAAATAAACTTTCCCCCTTAGAATACTCCGACCATGAATTTCAATATCAGAAGCTGTTCACATTGATAAAATTACACAGCCCAACAACAAAAAGAAATAAAATGCATCTATTAATTTATATAACCTTTCTTAATACATGTAAAATGACTTGACTTTATTGATAAAAATTGAGAAGTGAAAAGTATTCTATTTATTTTGCATTTATTTTTAGTATTTAATAATGAGTTAGGAGAAAATGAAGTTTCCTTTCTGGTTCCTATTATCCAGCTCCTTCAACACATTCCATTTATAGATGGCATCACTACCATAAGGTAGATGCCTAAATCTTGAGTAAAGGCATTATCAAATTAAGAAGATTTGCCTTCAAATGCATCTCTGAAGATAATACTACTTCTATGACCTTGGGTAAATCATTTAATCTCCTTGGACGTCAGCTTATTCCGCTGTAAAAGATTGTCCCTTCTACTGTGAGATCTGAGATACTGTGACCTTCTAGAATCCTAATTTTAGGTAATCTTAGGTTATACCAATGGATCCAGATGACTCAGGAGAGGAGTAAATGAGACTGGTGACTTAGCATAGCACCCCCTCACTCAAATCCAATTCATATGCTTGTCAGAGCATCACCTCCCTGAATCATGACCTTCTTTGAGAATGAAGGACAAATATCATCAATATTTTTTCTAACCACTGACTAGTATAGAGAAAGGAATAAGAAGACAAAGAATAGGCAAGACAAGACAGGTGGCCATATTTTCTCTTACTCCCTATCAGTGTGTTAGCAGTCTTGTTGTGCTTTAGGTATTTATTGCATATTCTTATTTCTATGATATAAAAAAGACAATCTTTTTAGTAATCAAATGTTCTTCCATTTAGAATATTTAAACTGCTCAGACAGTGATTTACCACCCTCAGCCCCCACCTCATCATCAGGGTACTGAGACCTGCATCAATTGAAACCATAACATCAGCAGAATGCTGAGAAATTGTGGTTCCTGAGTAATATAATACAGTAGTTTCTGGTATTGTTTTTTAGTTGTAAATATTCATTTTGTTGTAGGCCAATAAATAGACATTTAACGAGGACATTAAAATGTGTTACATTTTAGTGTCTAAAATATACTTGATTTTTTAAATTCTCATTTTGGCAATCTATATTGTGAACTGACTGCTGTTTATTTTTCTGTAGATTTTAATGTTTCAGTTTTCAGTACTACCTATTCCCCTTTATTTTTTGTAATTTAAAGATTTTCTTTTTCAGTTAACAAAATGTACTTTGCATGTTACATTCCCTTCTCTCCACAGATTCATACAAACAAACAAACAAAATATCCATGTAATAAAGGCAAAACAATTTCCTTCACTGGCCATGTTCAAAAAAAGTCTCAATACTATTTTTTTTAAAGAGAAATTTTTTTACACACAATTGAATTTTTACAGTCTTTTCAGAAGAGTATGGAGGGAACTATCTTTGAAAAATAGGAGTTAGCTTCCCATATTTCACTTATGTCTAAATATTTCTAATTTAAATTCTTATATAACCCTTTCTTTATACTAATATAAAGTTTTCTTAAAACCAAAATGTTGCATCTTTAAATAGTCTACATATTAATTTAAACTCTGTAGTAACAGTTGTTTTCATTTCATTTTTAATGTTATTTTTGTTTATCTCATACTTCAAAGGCAACTAAAAGCCTATGGTAACTAGTTTTTGACCATCATGCAGATTTTATTTATATGATTTGGCATTGTGTATTTCCACTAAAATGTAAACATGCTACATTTAATTCCTTTTACCTAGGCAAACAGAACCCAAAAAAAGTCAACTCTGGGGTTTGCTATCACTAAATTGTATGGTTGTGTGTAATCCAAAACAGTATAGAATGACAAGAAATTGTTTTCCATACAAATTAAATAATGTATTTGTTACTACAAATGAATTAGACCAAGGTCTATTTAAATGCATTTTTAACCCTTTATTTGCTCTTTGGATGTTATCTTTTGTAGTTATTTGATTAAAGAACAAATTACCTAGCTTAAGAATCTTTTATTTCTAATCTGAGGGTCTTATTTCTTTCAAATCATTTACAGGGTTGTCAAACATGTCTTTATTTTCCCAAAACATAATTTTTTAAATTATTGTATAATTTTTATTATCTGGATATCAAGGTTTGATTTCCAGCTAGTTCTAAATTGTAGATGGTTATAGCTTCAGTCAAATTATTTTCTAAGAAGGGTAGATTTATAGATTTTTACTGTTTTGAATAGATCTTTTACTCTTTTGGCATTACTCTTTCATGGCAGAATTACCAAAGCCAAAGATATGCTTGAATATACCTATTATCTCCTTATACCCCAGTCCTCTAAATACTGTCTTAAAGGTGTCTGTATTAGACTCAAGACTATAGGCATTGCTCTATTTCTTTCCCTTAACCACAGTCACCACCTGAGAGAGAACTATTAAGGTTCACAGTGATGGGTTTGGAGAGTATTAACAAGCAAAGAATTGGTAGGAGAGAAAGTAGTTCACTTCAAAGACCACAGTGTGTGAAGTCTCCAAAGTTTGTCATCATAGTTTGTGATTTCATCTCTCTACCTTTATAGTCTTGATTTTTAAGTTTGCTCAGTCGTTTGAGGACGGGAATATGGGAAAGCCACTGAAGTTTAAACTGTTCTATATGTTTTTCTCTAACTTCTCACTTTGGTGAATTCTCAGCACTCTTAATTTAAACCAGTGGTTCTCAAGGTGCTTTCCACAGAGGTTTCTAAAGACATACCATAAAACTTTGAATATATTACTGCAGATAAAATTTATAATAAGTAATTTTACTTAATATAAATTTTACTTGTCCAGCATACATTGTATGATAACTATAGTGTTCACAAAATAAACAAAACTTGCCTATTACAGGTACACAATATCCTCAAAATATGCCTGACCTTGAACTCGCAAAGAACTCAACAAAAACAGCTGCTCTTACTGAAGGGAAACTGTGCATTTGTGAGTCTCTCGACTCTCCCATTGTATTGCCATCTTAAAACATTCACTGTGTTTATTGTTAAAAGAATACATTCCATGACTTTTTCCCCTCCTTCCCCTCAACAAAATAAACTTTGAAAACCATTGGCCTGTATACTTTGTTATCTAGCACTTGGTCATATGGTTTTCTCTATCTTTTATATATCTTTCTCTCCTTATTTATTTTCTAAGCTCTGCAAGGACATGTGGTTATCTTTTGTAATCCTCAAAGCACCTAGCACTGTGCTAGACACTATTGTCTGCTTAAATCGTTGTAGCAGGGAAATATAGGAGAGATTGTGATGTTCTGTACTAATACTTGGTTTAAACTCTCTAGTTCTGGGCAAAAACAGTATCTTTAAAAATATTAATTACAGATTTTAAACATTTTAATACTTGAATTTTGACATATCCAAATCATTGTAAATAAAGAACTATTTTTAAGCAAACTACAAACAGCTAAGATTAATAAGAAAACAAGCCAAATGTTGAAAATAAAATTATTGAAATAATAATATTCTTTACATTTTGTTTGTCTTCAGGCAAATAGTTATGAGCCTTTGAGTTTCTGAACTGCAAGTACTTTTTGGGCTACGCCAGAAGGAACAAGCACAGGCTTTAACACGAACTTCTCACAAAAGCACTCCAATTGTTAAAGATTGGCTGCAGTGCTGCTGTACAAATGAAAATTATAGAACTCTATAGGCGGAGATTCCTCAAGAAAATTATGGCACCTGTTGACTCATCTATCCCCAATGTACACTCAAATCCTATGCCAGCAACTTTGTCTCTGTCTACCATTCCACAGCTTACCTATAATGGTCACCCTGCAACATCACCATTACTTCCTGTTTCTCTTCTGGGACCTAAACATGAACTGCAACCACCCATCTTACATCTGCTCTTCACCCTGTCCATCTGGACATAAAACTTCAGGAATTAGCATTTTACAATTTGCTGGATGAACTGATATATATTTTGGGGGGGAGAAAATTTTCCAATTTAGATCGCATCCTTCTGTGATTATGATAAATTGTCCATGAAATTTGATTAAAATTTGGTTAAGTTTTAACACCTAGAACAGGTATCAAAACTTCTCTTAACATTATGTAATGATTAAATATGTAATTTTTTGAGGGAGTTTTATTCTCTAGGGGCTCAATTTGACTTAAGATGTAATCAAACACTTTTGATCTGCTTCTGGTCAATAGTTCAGTGAAGGTTAGTTGATGTCAAAAAAAATAGTAAAAAGATGTAATAAGAAAAACAATCTGGAGTTTAATATTTTAAATAATTTATTAAAATATTTGTACATGTAAACTTTACTTAAAAAGCTTAACTCAATTTAATTCAATTTAAATTACTTAAAGAAATTTAATGCATTAAATTAAAAGTTCAATTAAATAGTGTGGTTGAAAATCAATTTCTGCTAATAGCAATTTCAAGATTCATTTTTTTCCTCTTAAAACTTAATGATATCTATACCAGATGGAAATGGTTTTGATTATTCAGATAGGTAAATGATTTCAGTTACCTAATAATTGTTTTTATTGTTACATATATGATCTAAACAAACTTGTATTTCAAGTCCTGAAATGTGTGTGTGTGTGTCATTAGACAGATATATGTTGACTTCTTTTGCAGTCATAATTCTAAAATAACAAATACAGTAAAATTTCTATTATTGAAATTTTTTTTAGTTTTTATTATCATGTCCATCCTATCATAGTTTATGTAATTTGAGTTTAGAATTTTGATTTTTATATTTCTATTCTGTATTTAATATAGATAAATTTATTTGATTGCCTTACTTAATCAATTTTATAAGCTTATTAATTAAAATTGCTAAAATACTTTTATTTTTGTATCATGAATCATTGTTATTATATGATACTGGTGATTGGATTTAGAAAATATTAATCTCTCATCTCTTTGGCCAGACTTTATTTTAGGTATTAATACTCATTTGAATAAATGAATATCCCAGGAAATTTTTTAATCTTATCTTGCCTTTTCTATTTATTTTTTTAGATTTTATTTATTTAAGGCAGCGGGGTTAAGTGACTTGTCCAAAGTCACACAGCCAGGTAATTATTAAGTGTCTAAGGCTGGCTTTGAACTCGAGTTCTCTTGACTCCAGGGATGGTGCTCTATCCACTGTACCACCTAGCTGTCCCCTTTTCTATTTATCCCTAAAATTCCTTAAATACCAGAGATTTTATGTTTATTTTTAATTATAATTATACTTATGTTTTACATTAGCTCTCAAGTTTCGAATCATTGCTGGTGTTTATGTAAAACAAGATTCTGATTCACTGTTGTTATAAAGTCCAGTTGACAATATAATCTTAACCTTAATAATACTGGACCCTAATACTTCATTTTTGTATAATAGAAATATAATCCAATTGCACATTATGTTTTTAAAATATTTTATTCTAATTACTAATAGAAGAAATAGATTCTATTTGCTTAAAAGTTACTATATGTACAATTTTTCAGAATCTGAAAGGGGATTGTGAAAGGAAGACCATAATTTTAAGATTGTAGTTGCAAAGTGATTATCCCATAATGTCTAAACCATGAGTCCAATCTTAGCTTTTGGACTGCATCATTTAACAAAACCTTGTCAAGGATTATATGTAGAATTGAACGATTAATTATGACTACAATGCTACAATGTAATGAAAATATCAATGAGTATAATAAGAAAGTGTAATAATGCCTCATGAATAGGCTTTGATAACAACAGGTGGCCCGTGGGTTGGACACACCTGGTCTAAACAGTTTAAAAGCAATATTAAGCTAATAAGAGCAGCAGCCCAAAACAAAAGTATTTCAAGAAAGTCATAGGTCTAGAGCTAGAACGAAACTCAGAAGGAATCTATTCCAATTTCTTAATTTTATAGGTGAGGAAACTGAGACACAGGCACATTTGGAGACCTTGCTCAAGTTCACACAGATAGTGAAAGTTAGAGTCAGGATTCAAAAGTCAGGTCCTTTATCTCCAAGTTTATTGTTTTTTCATTATACACACTGCCTCTCGAAAATTTGTAGAATCATAAATCTAGACTTGAGAGGGATTTCAGAACCATGTAGTCCAGTCCTCTCAATTTTACAAAAGAGGAAAGAAACTAAGAAACATTTAGTGACTTCCTTAAGGTCATACAGGTAATAAGTAGTAGAACTGGGATTCAAACACAAGTTCAAGGACTCCACATTCAGTGATCTTTCCACTGTACCATATGCTTCATCCTTCCAGCCACTTTTCCTAGAATATTATAATTATACTAAACTATTTTAATAATACATATGGTCACTTAATCATAATTAAAGGCATTTTGCATTCATTGTCATGCATTATCCAACATAGCCTGAATTAATCATAATTTATATCTTGTCATGTTATTTTTCTTAAATAATACTGTAAGCATTTATTATTTTTGAACTTTTAAAATTTAGAAATATATAAAATTTATCTTCAGAATATGCTGTTGTAAAGTCAACACCCCAATTTTGAAGACTTCTGGAAATACTTTAAATTTCTGTTCCTATTAGAATTTTCTGTTTAGTATCCTTTTAGACATGCTTCTGGTTAGTTGGTACTATTTTTAATAACTTTTTTTGTCTTATTTACCAGGAGAGATGAAAAATATGCATATGAGAAGGTGGCTACATATTATAAGGGATTAATGGATGCTTGTTGAATTGAATTGAATTGCAGTGTATTATGTTAGGTACTGGAGATACAGAAATGAAAAAAAAATAACTTGCTATCCATCCTCAAAGAACCTTTTGCAGTCTAAGAAGGGAGAAGACAGTTATACAGACCCATCATGGAACATTAAGAGCCTACTATGTGACAAGCCTATGCTAAATAAGCACTGGGATACAAAAGAAAGGCATAAGTAAGTCTCTATCCTCTATGAACTTGTGTACTATTGAGAAAGACAACATGTAAATAAATGGTTACATACATGAACAGAAAGGCATAATAAGCTTGATTGTGATAGGTATATATATATATTATACATAATATATATATATATATATATATATATATATATGAGAAATGAAGTAGTTAGGAATGAGAAATTGGAAAGGAAGGAAGCATTTCTAAGTCAGTAAAAGGAGTTCTTAGAGGGAATCATCTTGTAAAAAATAAACAATTCCTGTAGGATAGGTTTTGCAAATGCAGACAGAGAGTGGAGAAGGAAAGACTGAGAAATGACCAGCAGTCCAATTTGACAAAAACATAGTGTTTGAATAGGGTAATATGAGAATCAAAGGGTCTTTGATGCCTGGAAATATTCTGGTTTTATATATACATTTTTAAAAAGGGGAAAACTCAATTAGGAAAATGTTGAAGGGGAATAGACTGAGTTGACCAAAAATACTTTCATGTACTCTGTGTGTGTGTGTGTGTGTGTAAAAGTGTGTGAAAGAGTGTAATACATATATATCTGTATCTACTTACTTGCTTCTGCTTTCATTAACAAAATATATACATATATAAATATGTGTAAATGTATGTATATGTGTAATACATATATATCTGTATCTACTTACTTGCTTACTTTTACTTTCCTTCACAAAAAATATAAAAAATATGTATAAATGTATGTGTATATATGCAACACACACATATATATCTATATATCTATATCTACTTAATTCCATCCCATCTCCTTTAACAAATTGTCTCATTTCTCAATTATCATATTGCTCAGAGTAGCCATGTCATTCACTGTTGTTATGGTAAGGATGAATATTATTCATCATTTTTATGACATTGCTATTCCTGTGCCTGATATTCTAGTTCTACCCACTTCACTTTGCATCAGTTCATAGAAATTTTCTGAAGTTTTTCAGAAACTATACAGATAAGTCCAAAGGAGGAGATAGAGCCTAAAACTGGCCTATAGAGGAAAGTCAAATATTCTTAGAGGTAGAAATAAAGAAGAAAGTGTATTCCAGGCAGAGGGAATGACTTGCACAAGTTCTCAAAGAAATGAAATATCAAATTCAGGTAATGACCAATAATCAATATAAGGTATTGTTTGTGAAGTGGCATTAAGTGAAAATATTGGTTTTGAGTTGTTTTTTAAACATTTGTAACAGGGAATGGATTCTTAAGGATGGGAGTAGGGAGATGGAGAAGGAATATATTTGGAAAGAGAAGGTTATATAAATGAACCAAAGCAGTAATTTTTTTATTAGCAGTATTTTGGTCCAAATATTTTATTTCATAGGTCAGCTATATAACTGACAGCATATTTTATGTTTTTGTTTGTTTGTTTTTCTTGACCTGTTTATTCAAATATTTCACAGCAGGTATTTTACAAATTGCAGTAAATTTTCAGAATTCCAGAAGTTCAAAAAATTAATTTGCTTCAAATTAAATGTAATATGAAGTCAATTGTAGCATATATTTGAAAAGAAACAATAAAAGTTTTATCTTGCCTTTTTAAAAACTTTAAACCCTTCTTGAATATAGTGACATTACCATTATTAACAGAAATTATAAAATTTTGTTTTTTACCACCTTGATTATCTTTTTCCAGTTATAATGAATAGGCTATTATTAATTTAGACTTAGACATGATAGCATGATGGTATACACAAAATCCAGACAAGACTTCTTATATAACAACCAAAGCAACCAATGGAACTACTTGCTTCTGGAAGCAAATACTTTGATTTAGACCTGGGATAGCCCAATAACTAAAGTAGTACAGAATACTAAAAATTGCTCCTATGCAAAAAGTTCTCAAAGAGAATATCAAAAGGGACCTTTTGTGTGAAATATAATTTTTAATGATTACTCTCTGTGAAATGCTTTTTTCCTTCAGTCATGGAGACAAGTAGACCATAATTTTGTTAAGCTTTTATATTTTTTTAAGACAATGGGGTTAAGTGACTTGCCCAAGGTCACACAACTAGGGAATTAGTAAATGTCTAAGGCTGGATTTGTACTCAGGTCCTCCTGACTCCAGAGCCAGTGCTCTATCCACTGTGGCACCTAGCTGTCCTTTGTTATGCGTTTAACCTACTGAATTGAAAGGTGTCAGCCCTTCAGGTTCTACCTAAAAAGGATGGTAGATCTGAATTTGTTTGTTGAAGTCATTAAACATAAAATTTAAGTAAATAGTAATGAACAGAAAGCAATAGGAGTTTATAAGTTTGAGTGACATTTCATACTCCTTAATTAGGTTTTTTTCTGGTGAGCTTTTTACAAGGTCTGTTACCTTATCATTCTTTGCTTTACCCCTAAAATTTCCAAGCTTTTTAACTAAGGCTCTCTAGAGAAGAAAGCCAACAGTAGATCAACCAGATACAGAATAAATTATAGGTAGCCGATCTAGGGAAGGCACTGGCATTAAGGGAGATTGAAAAAAGGCTTCTTGTGGAAGGTTGGACTATCAGAAACTTGACGGATGATGGGGGAAGACACTAGGAGACAGAAAGAAAAATATAGATAAGGAGGAGCAACCAGTGAAATAGCAGAGATGGAGTGTCTTGTGCCTGTAACAGTAAAACCTGTAAGTACTGTAGACTATATCCTAAGACACTTTAAGTTGCAAAGAAAGGTACTAGCTGGCTTTGGGTAGAAGGAATTTCCCCCCTCAAGAATTCCTTATACCAGTGAATTTAACAATCCAGTGTCAATTCCCCATTTTAGATCAAAAGTCATCAGAGAATATGAGCAAACGGTTCTCAAAAGTATTACAAGCTATTAAATATATGAAAAAATATTCTATGCCGTTAATAATGATGAGACGTGAAAGTCAAAACAATTATGAAATTTCACCGAGCAAATTTACAAGGATGACAAGGATTCAGCATTAAAGAAGTTGCCAAAAGTACGACACAGTAATATATTGGAAGAAATGTAAAATTAGTGCAATCATTCTGGAAAACAGGTTGGAATTATGCAAAGAAAAGTGACTAAAATGTCTATACCTCTTCACCTAGCTATAACATTTACCCCTAAGAGGTCAGAGATATAAAGAAAGGCCCCATGTGCACCAAAATCTTAATTTTTAACACTTCATTATAGCAGTAACCAAGACCTGGAAACAATAGTTATGACATAACAATGTACCAACCTATGGGGGAAGAGCAAAAAAAAAATTGTAGTACAAGAATGTAATAGAACATTGCTGAGGCTTATAAATCATAAATATGATGAATATTGCCAATTAAAAGCTATAGATTTGGGGCAACTGGGAGGTGCAATGAATAGAGCACCGGTCCTGGACCTGAATTCAAATTTGGCCTCAGACACTTAATATGTACTCAGCTGTATGATCTTGGACAAGTCACTTAACCCTGTTGCTTTGCAAAAAACCCCAAAACACAAGCTCTAGGCTGTTTATTTGTCCATTGATAACTCAAATAGAAGATATTTTAGAAGGTAAGGCATTCATATATATTTAATAAGTCAGTTTGAATTATAATAAATTCATATTAACATGAAGAAACTTGAAACTATTAAGAAGCAATTGCCAACCTGAATGGAAAATAATAAAAATAATTTAGAATTTCTTAAATTAGCATAACACATGAGTTCCAGTTATAATAATATATAATAAACCAAGTTTCATTATTATGAAGGATTTGGAAGATGCATAGAATGACAATTATATCTAGGAAATATAGGGTTTTAAGTTTTGGAAATTCCTTTACATATTATCTCATTTGATCCTTGAGAATGAAAGATGAATGAAGTGATTTGACTTGAATGTCACCACAGAATTTGAATTCTGCCTGACTCTTTAGTCTTATACTCTATCCAATCTGCCATCTACCTCACTTATTTGTTATGGTTATTGCTGTTATTATATTTTCTTTTTTCTTTTTTTCATTGGAATTCAGAAAGAATGTTCATGGGACATGTCAATACCTATTATCTTTTTATGTTTATGTTTATATGGACAATTACGTGGTTGGATAAAATAGCGACATTTTGCTGTTGAATAAAAGTATTAGGATATGAACTTATCCTCCGTATTCTCACTGAAAGCAATTCTCTCAGTGGAACTTTAGTAATTGTCCACAGAACTTTTTTCATGTGGCTTGGAGATTTCATGTAACTTGGCATGGTGACATCTATTTTAAAAGTTCTTGTATTTTGGAATCTGTGTCATTGCTAGGTGATTATAAGGAATAGTTTAAATTTATAGTGTTCCAATTCCTGTACACTTTACTGATTAACTTCTCCAAAATATTTTTAGTTCTTTTTCTTTTATTTTAGGCAATAGGGTTAAATGACTTGCTCAAGGTCACACAGCTAGTATGTGTGTCTTAAGTATCTGTGGCCAGCTTTGAACTCAGGTTCTCCTGTCTTTGGGGCCAGTGCTCTATCCACTTTGTCACCTAGCTGCCTCAAAAGTATTGTTCTTAAAGAATAAATGATTAATGAGAATTCTGTAAGAATATCATAAAAATGTACAAAGTTTCACTTCAGGATGTAAAATTTACCACCAGTTTAAAATCTAGCAAGATGCAATTTAGTGGTTAAAGTTGTACAAAAGAAATACACCATCTTTCATGGACTGACAAGATGAGAAAACACCCATTATGTAATTAACAGAACTAGGGGCAGCTGGATGTCACAGTGGATCAAGCACGGGCTCTGGAATACAGACCTAATAGTGGTATTGTCAGGTAGGTCAAAAACATGCAAAGTTTTATAACCCTTTGGGTGTAGTTCCAAATTGTTCTCCAGAATGATGGTTGAACCAATTCACAATTCTACAAACAATGCATCAGTGTCCCTATTTTTCCACATCTCTTCCAGCATTTGGCATTTAACTTTTCTGTCATGTTAACGAATCTGATAGGTATGAGGTAGTACATCAGAGTTCTTTTAATTTTTATTTCTCTAAGTAATAGTGATTTAAAATATTTGTTTTCATGTGACTGTTGATAGCTTTACTTTCTAATGAATCTTTTGGTGAGGATACTGATACATTTGGTGATTCATTACTATTATATATGATATTGTCCAAATCTGGTTTGATCTATTTTACAGTTCCAAAAGTAAGCAATTAATTTATATTACATAAAGTTGTTCATTGATTTTAACAAGTTATAATCCATTCAGCTTTGATTTCAGAATATCTCAATATATTCCTCCTAGTCATTATTTTATTTATGTCTTGTAAGGAAGAGACTAAGCAATTTTATGTTGATGTTTTTTTGATCCATTGATTCATTATGTGCCCTATATTTAAAAACTTTCTTTCTTTTTTCCTGTGCCTAATAAGACTAAATGACATTTTGACTTCGCTGGAGAAAGATTCCACAGTATAAAAGATTTGTTTAATGTGATTTTGGATAAAACCTTAGAGCTTGATATCATATAAGTGCATCAAACGATAAACTGTTTTGGTTTAACTTCCTTTTAAATTTGGAAATCACACTTAGTTCTCTTTAGGAAAGAGGATAATGGATTTAAAGCAGGGTAAACTTTAAATTGTCTTACTGAAAAATATTAAATGTTAAATTTCTGTTTTCATCAGTTCCCAAAGTCATTGTATTGATAGTATGTTTTAAGTGGAGAACAATTTTCTCTGTATACTTTAATCAGTCCACCTTTCTTGGAATATTTAGGTCTACTTTATATAGCTGTAATTAATGAATAAGTAATGAGTGCAGAAATGAGTCAAAGGCTTGGTGAAAATTATATCCATATATACATATGTATATACACTATATATACATATATATAGTATATTATGATACTTTTGAACAACTTGTCAGTAATCACCACATGGGTAATATATTACTATTTATATACTCTTTGGTACATACATTTGCTTTTCAGTTAGGTTGGTTTTAGTGATAAAGACTGAGAGTGCTTTATATAAAGTATATAAACATGTAATTGGTATATAGTTGGCATATTCACTGGTGTTCTTGTCTTGAAAATTGAAATGTGATGCTTTCTTTTAAGAAAAGTGAAATTGTATTTGTATCTGAAGGACGCTGCTTTGCCACAATTATTATTTATCATTTTTAAAAGTCCTGTTGATAATTTTATTTTTATGTCTTTAATTTACCAGTCTATTCTTCCTCTACTCTCTCACAACTTTCCTTGTTATGTACTTTCTCAAAAGGCAATCTGTTCAGTTTTCATTTCTGTTCAGTACAAAGTAATCCTTTATTAAAGGATTGTTAATATAACATGAATTTGAACTCTAAACTTCTGTCTTTTCTTGAATCTTCCTCTGAGTTCACTATATTTAAGTAGATTTAAAATATTATATATCTATATAGATATATATCTAATTATATATATATACATATTCTGTTTAAACAGTGTGTTAAGAGATGCTTAAATTTTTTAAATCTAAAGCCATAAATAGATATTTTGCATATGTCTGCAGAATAATTTTTGAAGTTAAATTTCAAATTACAATCTTATTTTTTTTCTTTGAAAGTTCATGGGTTTACTTCTCATTTGCACACTTATACCCAGATCATCTAAATCAAAGCAGTAGACATAAAAATTTCCCAGACTAGGAATGATCTCAGATCACTATTACTAGATAATATTGAAGAAATATAGCTATTATATTCTTGAGTAAGATTTTAAAAAAATATGTTTCCTATCTCTTTTCCTCGACTTTTCACCTTCGCTTTCTTATTTCAGATATTATTTCCAGTTGTCATTCAATCATATAAATATATCTTTTACTCTCATTCTTAAGATATACTTACCAATGCTCTCCATAAGATGTAAGTACTTTATGTCTATTGAATTTTTACGTGTTGTTTGCATACCCTTAAAAATGTCTCTGTATCTGTGTTGCTTTTAAACTGTAAACAATTGAGAGACCGGCAACCAGCTCAACATTTTAGAACTTATTGTTCTATTACACACATCACAAAGAGGTCACAAAAATCTTCACTCTTTTAAAATTTATAATAAACTCATTTTACTTTTCAAACTGTCTTGCTTGTCCTGTGATTCCTTCTGGTCTTCCTTCTGTTCTCTTTTGCACATTTCAAAAATGTCATTCAATGACCCCCATTTTCAGCAACCTTATGCATTCCTCAGCTTGCTCTTCTGAGACTCCATCCTCTTGATGAAAAAAAAAAACAAAATAAAATTTTTATAACAAATAAGTGTGGTAGAGTACCTGTTACATTAGCATATTCCAGTAGACAATAGTATTGCCAGGACAGAGAGTAGGTATATACTTTCTATTATTCCAAATTGTTTTCCAGAGCAAATAAAGCAATTTCACAATTCTACCGGCAATATATTTATATGCCATTTTCAGAAATCTGAATGGAAGGTGAAACCTCAAAGTTGTTTACAATTACTACAAGAGAACTAGGAAGAAATTAAGCAAAGGACAGGAAGAAAATTAATGAATTCAGTTCAAATCTTGGCTTTCATGCTTATTTTATACCTATATCATTCTGGTCAAATCACATCATCTTTAGACTTTAGTTTCCTATTAAAAAATATGAAGACTCCCCAATTGACAAATGGTCAAAAGATATGCAAAGGCAATTTACAGATGAGGAAATCAAAGCAATCCATAGCCATATGAAAATTTGCTCTAAATCATTAATTATTAGAGAAATGCAAATTAAAGCTTCTCTGACGTACCACCTCACACCTCTCAGTTTGGCCAGTATGACCAGGAAGGATAATGATCATTGTTGGAAGGGATGTGGGAAATCTGGGACACTATTACACTGTTGGTGGAGCTGTGAACTCATCCAACCCTTCTGGAGAGCTATTTGGAACTATGGCCAAAGGGCAACAAAAATGTGCATACCCTTTGACCCAGCAATACCACTACTGGGTCTATACCCTGAAGAGATGAGGAAAAAAGTAAAAACATTACTTGTACAAAAATATTTATAGCAGCCCTGTTTGTGGTGGCAAAGAATTGGAAATCCAGTAAATGTCCTTCAATTGGGGAATGGCTTAGCAAACAGTGGTATATGTATGTCATGGAACACTATTGTTCTATTAGAAACCAGGAGGGACGGGATTTCAGGGAAACCTGGAGGGATTTGCATGAACTGATGCTGAGTGAGATGAGCAGAACCAGAAAAACACTGTACACCCTAACAGCAACATGGGAGTGATGTTCAACCTTGAAGGACTAGCTCATTCCATCAGTGCAACAATTGGGAACAAGTTTGGGCTGTCTGCAAAGGAGAGTACCATCTGTATCCAGATAAGGAGCTATGGAGTTTGAACAAAGTACAAGGACTATTCCCTTTAATTTAGGAAAAAAAACAGATATCTTATTGTCTGATCTGGTTACCTCTGAGAATTCTGTTCTCTTTAAGGATATGATTTCTCTCTCATCACACCCAATTTGGAGCAAGGTACAACATAGAAACAAAGTAAAGACTGACAGAGTGCTATCTGTGTGGTGGGTGTGGGGGGAGGGAAGCAAGACTGGGAGAAAATTGTAAAACTCAAATAACATCTTTAATAAAAAAAAATAAAAAATATAAAGAGGGAGTTTTCAGCCATATGAAAAAACACTCCATGTCAGTAACAATTAGAGAAATATTGTTAGTGATTTGAAGCATATTGTCATAGGGTTGTTATTATTGTCATAATCTTTTCTCTCTGGGACTCTGCTCGCAAATGTTGTGAAGATACTTTCTCTTCATTTGTCTCATTTATGTTTCTAGATTCATAATATTTCTGTTAAGTCATCAAATATTTATTAAACATCTATTAAGTTGACATTTGGTACCTTCCTCTATTATATCTCCAGTGTCATGTCTTAATTTAGACTTTGTGTCAGGGGTCTCTGAGTCCTCCTGTATTATTGGAAGAGTTGCTTGGGCCCTTTTTGGTCTTTACTGAAATTTCTTGGCTTCTTGCTAATGATATTTTTTCTGCTATGTCTTCACATGGTGTTACATTCAGATTGCCCTTTTCCCTTCCCCCTTCCTACCCCCCCATCCTATATAATCCTAACCTTCATCCACCTCCAGTAAGCATTTATAGTCAAGTGTTGTGGTCTTGACAGTTCTCTGAGTAGTATTTCAATTCTGAATGTTCTTAATTTCTTGTACTTCTGAAACATGCCAGTCAGAGAGATTTGGGATGTCCATCCTATTCAATTCAGCTCTTTATCACTTTTCTGTGAAGAATTCTCTTCTAGAACTTGGGTTTCTAGATATCTTTGCAAATTTTCAACTAGGTAAAGGCAAATATTACAGTTTCTCTTTTAATTTTTTCTTTTATTTGTTTTTGTAGGATATTTGGGTTAAGTGACTTGACTTAAGTCACACAGCTAAGTAATTTTTAAGTATCTGAGAACTGATTTGAACTCAGGGACTCCTGACTCCAGGGCTTGTTCTCTATCCACTGTGCTACTTAGTTGCCTCTCTCTTTTAATTTCTTGATAATTATTTGACTTCCTGTTTTGCTGTGTGCTTCTCTTTGTTCATTCATATAACCATCTAAACTGGAAGTACCAATAAAAGGTATTCTTTAGTCATTGAAGGACTAGTAAAAGTATAAGCACATAAAATATGAAGGAAGTGAAATAAGCTTAAATGTATATGCCCATTAGTCTAAGTGCTCATAATGGGGGGAGGGGAATCCTCAGAAAAGCTTATCTAGAAATTAGCAGATTTCTTTAAATGAAATGAAAGCTTTCTATTTATATGAACAAAAGGAAAGAAAATCTCTGGCAGTTAATAAAATCTAGGAGAAGACTTATTTGATTCTTCTGAAATCTGAAATATTTTATACTGGAAAGGACTTGAGTAATTTTCTAGCCCACTTCTTATTTTTACAGAAGAAATTGATGCTTTTATTTCTCTTTTAAATGGTAAATGTTTTAGACCAATCTTGTGTAGAGTCACCATATAATTAAATCTCATTATATGATAACATATGTCGACAATTATGTTGGTAAGATATTACAACATGTGGAATATAAGTTCACATTATTATTTAAATAGTTTTCAGTGATATTAATACCACAATAATTATAATAAATGAATAAATTCCATTCATCTGTTTCCAAATTTTTAACTGTTTTCTATAAAGCTTTCTTTTGTTCTAATTTTTATCTTACCATTTTGCTACATTTAAATTGATTTTCCTGAAAACATATCTGGAAAGGTTTATAAAGATTATGGGCACATTAAGAACCTGATATAATTTCAATCTGAAAGAATGGAAATAATTTGTGCTTTAAGGCTTCCCCTCCAGCTCTACCAAAACTAGAGTTACGTGTCTTATCTAAGAAAATTCTACTCTGGAATTGAGAGAGAACTAAAATTTGCCATTAATGAACAGTTTTCAATATTCCTAATTCTGTTTTTCCTCCCAAGACTATAGAAAGTCAAATTCTGGTCCTCTTACATAATACTTTTACACTTTTAAATTATTTTCTCCTGCTTTTTAAGCAATGTTTAACTGTAAAGAAAACACTGGCATCAATACTAGCTGATAATGCGCTGTTGGAATTTTGAGTAGATGTTTCTTGTAAGAAAGAAACTTTCTAATGTTACACTGAAAAAGCTCACTTTGGATGCAAAGTGCATTGAAAATCTGAAAATCAAAGAAGAAATCAATAAAACGGAAGTAAGAAAACTATTGACTAATAAATAAAACTAAGAGATGGTTTTATGAAAAAGGCAAAATAGATAAACTTTTGGTTAGTTTGATTTAAAAAAAAATAATAAACCGAATTATCAGTATCAAAAATGAAAAAAGTTGAATTCACCATCAGTGAGGAAGAAATTAGAGTAATAATTCAGAGCTATTTTGCCCAAATGTATGCCAATAAAATTGACAATATTTAGAAAAATTGATGAATATTTATAAAAACTTAAATTACCCAGTTTAAAAGAGTAGGAAATTAAATACTTCATTTCTGAAAAAGAAATAGAATAAGCCATCAATGAACTCCCTAAGAAAAAATCTCCAGGACCAGATGGATTCACATGAGAATTGTACTATACATTTGAATAACAATTAATTTGAATTCTATACAAACTATTTGAAAAAATAGGTGAAGATGGAGTTCTGTCAAATTCCTTTTAGGACATCAGTATGGTGCTGATACCTAAATCCAGAAAAGTCAAAATAGAGAAAGTAAATTTTAGCCCAATTTCTCTAGGGCATTCTAATGCAAAAATTTTAAATAAAATATTAGCAAAATTATATACCAAGTTATCACTAGGATAATATGCTATAATCAAGTAGGATTTATACTAGGAATGCAGGGTTGGTTCAATTTTAGTAAAACTATCGACATTTTGATCATATCAATAACACCTCTAACAAATCATATGATTATCTCAATAGATGGCTGCAAAATCTTTTGAAAAAATATAGCACCCATTCCTATTAAAAACACTAGAACAGGGGTGGCTAGGTGGTACAGGGAATAGAGCACTGGCCCTGGAGTCAGAAGTACCTGAGTTCAAATCCAGCTTCAGACACTTGATAATTGCCTAGCTGTGTGACCTTTGGCAAGTCACTTAACCCCAGTGCCTTGCAAAAAAAAAACAAAACACTAGAACCTATAGGGAATAAATGGTGTCTTTCTTAAAATAATAAAACCATCAATAAGCATAAAAGTAGTGCAGATGGGCTAGAAACAATCCCAGTAAGATCAGGGATGAAGCAAGGATGCCTGTTATCATCACTATTCTTTAATATATTTGCATTAGAAATATTAGCTTTAGCAATAAGAGAAGAAAAGGAAATTAAAGAAGTTAGAATAAGTAATGAAGAAGCAAAACTCTTTCCAGATGATATCTTAGAGAATTATAGAAAATCATCTAAAAAACTACTAGAAACAATTAGCAACTTTAGCAAAGTTGCAGGATATGAAATAAATCCACATAAATCATTAGCATTTCTATATGTTACCAACAAGATTCAGCAGCAAGAGTTAACTGTAGAAAACATAAAGTATTTGGGTGTCTGTCTACCAAGTAAAACTCAGAAATTATATGAAAAGAACTATAAAACACTTTTCACACAAAATCGGATCTAAATAATTGGGCAAATGTTAATTTCTCATGACACGGTCTATCTATTATAATAAAAGTGACAATTCTACCTAAATTACTTATTCTTTCCATGTCAATTAAACTACCAAAAAAATTACTTAATCGAACCAGAAAAAAATAGTAACTAAATTAATCTGGAGGAACAAAAGATCAAAAATACCAAGGAAAATAATAAAACAAATGCAAAGGAAGGTCTAATCCTCCTAGTGGATCTAAAATTATAAAGCATCTGCTTGGTACTCGCTAAGAAATAGACTAAGTTATCAGTGGTAACTGCAAAAGAAACAGGAGCAACATCTCACACCCTATCCCAAGATAAGGTCGAAATGAGTACAATAAGCCAATTAGGAGAACAGGTAATAATTTATCTGTCAGACCTGTGGAAGGGGAAGCAGTTTATGACTAAAGAAGAAATAGAGAACTTTATAAAATGCAAATTGGATAATTTTGCTTATATTAAATTGAAAAAGTTTTTGCCCAAATAAAATCAATGGACCCAAGCTCAAAGAAATACTAAAATGGGGCATAATTTTTACAGCTAGTATTTCTAACAAAGAACTCATTTCTAAAATTTAAGTTTAAGAACTGAGTCAAATTTATAAGAATACAAGTTATTCTCCAATTGATAAAATTGGGGCAAAGGAGATGAAAAGGCAATTCTCAGATGAAGAAATGAAAGCTTTCTATAGTCATCTGAAAAAAAAGTACTCTGTATCATTACTGATTAGAGAAATGCAGATTAAAACAACCCAGAGATACCACTTCACATCTATCAGATTGAACAATATGACTAAAAAGGAAAATGATTAATATTGAAGGGAACTTGGGTAAATTGTTTGTTTTTAGGTTTTTGCAAGGCAAATGGGGTTAAGTGGCTTGCTCAAGGCCACACAGCTAGGTAATTATTAAGTGTCTGAGACCAGATTTGAACCCAGGTACTCCTGACTCCAAAGCTGGTGCTTTATCCACTATACCACCTAGCCACCCCGAACATGGGTAAATTGGAACACTAATGCAATGTTTGTGGAATTGTGAACCGATCCCACCTTTTTAGAGAGCAATTTGAAATGACCCCCAAAAGGCGTTAAAACTGTTCAGTCTTTGATCCAACAGTACCACTTCTAGGTCTGTATCCCAAAGAGATCGTAAAAAAGGGTGAAAAACCCACATGTGCAAAAAATATTTATAGCAGCTCTTTCTGTAATAGCACAGAATTAGAAATTGAGAGGATACCTATCAATTATAGAATGGCTGCACATTTTGTGGTATATGGATGTGAATAGTACACTGTTGTTCTATAAGAAATCATGAAGGACAGTACTTCAGCATAACTGGAACTGATGCTGAGTAAAGTGAGCAAAACTAGAAAAACACTGTACACACTAACAGCATTACTGGGTGATGATCAGTAATGATAGACTTACATATATCTAAGGTGTTGTGTCATATGTATTCCAGGCTAAGAGCTATGAAGGGTTAACACAGAAACAGTTATGTGCTTTAACCAGCAAGATGTACTTCAGAGCTTAGATAAGGGAGTAGCTGCATGTCTGAGCTAACAAGGTGTATTCCCAGGCTCAGATAGATAGCGCATTCTGAAATAATTACCTTCTGCACTCTGTTTATCAGAACACTGTTTGGTTCTCAAAACAATCACCTAAGACATACACAAGGTATGCATGTGAAAAAATGCTTACTAAAACGCTTATGTAATTGGTTACGTAAATGTAGAGTATAAAAGTATGTATCCTGTGATCAATAAACGAACCAGCTTATGCATCATATTGATGTCGGCCTGGGTTCCCTCCTCCGGACTCGACACTAAGGAAATAATTTTTCTTACATTTAGTTTACCTTTCCAACTTTTTTTTGCTTTTTGCAAGGCAGTGGGGTTAAGTGACTTGCCTAAGGTCACAAAATTATATAATTATTAAGTGTCTGAGGCCAAATTTGAACTCAGTCCCTCCCAACTAACTGCCCCTTACCTTTCCATCTTTAACTAAATATATGTTCTGCCTACAGTCTGTCCTTACTTCCATCTTTTTAAATTAATCTATTTTTGAGTCCCCTGTGTGTCATTAGTTTAGAATTTCATTGTTAAAAACTTCCCATTCCTCATCATCTGGCTTTCTCTCCCTCTGCAGTTTTAACCTACATGAACTCCTACCAAATCTTTTTCTGAAAATTCTGAAATCCGTTCTTCCAAAATCTAGTGTGCCCATCAAACAAATCCTAGAGCAGAGAAAGAAACTTATGGTATTCTAAGTTTGAATGATCAAATTCACCTAAGGTTATCCCCATTCCAAGTTTGGCAACATTTTATCTATTAATGAGTATCAGATTTGGTATAAAATTTCCTCTTATTAGTGTTTCTACCTATTTTGTAGATTTTGCAAGGCATGGCATTACATCAGTGAGGAAGAAATTAGAGTAGGTCACACAGCTAGGTAATTATTAAGTATCTGAGGCCAGTTTTGAATTCAGGTCCTACTGACTCCAGGGCTGGTGCTCTATCCACTGGGGCACCTAACCCTAGTATTTCTACTTTTTGACAAAATTATCATTAAGATGAGTCAAAGGGGCAGCTAGGTGGCCCAGAGGATAGAGCAACGACCCTGGAGTCAGGAGTACCTGGGTTCAAATGCAGCCTCAGACACTTAATAATACCTAGCTGTGTGGCCTTGGGCAAACCACTTAACCCCATTTGCCTTGCAAAAAAAACCTAAAAAAAGACGAGTCAAGAAAAGAGTATCAATGCTTTAGAGAGAAAATACCTATCAAAATCCAGGGATTGAAGATTTCCATTCACTATTTGATCATACTTCTATAACAGAATTTTATCTTAAAAAATCATCTATTTCCTCTTCCTATCCAAGTGGTCAGTAGCATACTCTGATAATAATATTTACTTTTCTGCCAGTGTGTACCCAAATGCTCTCTACTAATACTTGTTTAGATCTAATTCCTGGATTCCCTCAGACAACTATATCTTATGAAAAATGTGCTCTCTTCCTATTCTGTATCTAGAACTGAAGAAGTGGAAGAAGGCAGGAGGCATTTTTCCTTGGATATGAACATATTATAAATGATGAAATGGTGTACATTACCTCCACTGCAGAAGGTAGTCACATAACAAGAGCGAATAATAGTTTATTGATAGTCTAGTTTGAATTCATAATGATGAGAGAGAGAAAGGAGAAGGTCCTTGCTAGTATCAGTAAAAGAGCCCTGGTTTCTGGTGTGAAAACTCCAGCATTCAGATCATGGTTCTAGAGCTTAATACCTATGTGACCTCCTGGATTGGTAAAATAAGAAGACTGGTCTAGGTGATCTTTGAAGCAATTAACAGATCTAGGTCTTTGATCCTAGGATGAGAATTTAGAAGAAATCAGAGTAGTACAAATAGATAAGGTGTGTTGAATTGAAATCTCTGTGTCTTTGAAGAACTGAAGCAAGGACCTATTGTAGTATATTAGAGAATCAATTCTCAGTTGACCCCTGAGGGAGGAATCCTGCCATACCCTCAAATTGTTTTCATGATAATTGTATATATCCTAGGACTTTGTCATTTACAAAGAACTTTATATAATGTTATCTTATCAGATCCTTTCAACAAGTCTGGAAAGTGGGTACTGTTGTTTATCCCCATTTTACAGATGAGGAAAGAGGTTGAAAAAGGAGTAATTTTTCCCCCAGGATGACACCATTGGTAAACATCTGAGGCAGAATTTGAATTAAGATATTCTTGACTCTTAAGTCCACCACTCTATCCATGATATCAACTAGCCTCCTCTAAGTAATTCAGACTCCTGCAGTTAGATTTTAATCCCTATCTTCCTTTGCCCCTAAAAAAACTTTAGCCCTCCTTCATCTTGATTCACTCAGTCAATTTGGGGAAAGGAAGGGATGCATTATTTTTGCTACTCATATCAATTATTTAAATTTTATCATTAAGAAAGGCTTTTCTTGTAATAATTATCATGTCACAATCAAATTCTACACATGGAACTACAGGAAAAATATGATTTGTACATCTTTGGTTGATATTTTATTTCTTCTCAATTACATGTAAAAACAGTTTTAAAATTATTTTTTTAATTTCACTTCCACATGCCTCCCGGTTCCTTCCCCATTCATCTCCCTGAGATATGTTAAGCAATTTGTTAGGAGATTATGTTTTTAATCTCTATCTATTTGATAGAGGTTATGTCAATCATGCAAAATATATTTTCATATTAGTTATGTTGTGAAAGAAAACACAGTATATTGGTCTTTTTAATTGTTCATGTATTTAACCATGGCTGACTCTTCATGACCCCATGGACCATAGGGTGCCAGGCCCTTCTGTCCCCTACCATCTCCTAAAGTCTATCCAAAATCATGTTTATTGTTTTCATGACAGCATCTTTCCATCCCCTTCTCCTTTTGCCTTCAGTGTTTCCTAACATCAGGATCTTTTCTACTGAGTCCTGTCTTTTCATTATGTAACCAAAATATTTAAGTTTCAGCTTCAGTATTAGTCCTTCCAGTGATTGACCCTCCAAGGAATCTCAAGTTTTCCAGCACTATAATTCAAAATGTTGCTTCTATAGTACTTAACTCTCCTTGTGGTACAACTATCATATATTGCTATTGGAAAAATATATAGCTTAGACTATACAGACCTTTTAAAATAGTTTACCATAAGTTTTATTGAAAAATACATTTGGATTAAAAAAGGAAAAGTGAAGATATTATTGACTTGATATAAAATTCATAAATGTCACTGTAAAGAATTGTCTATGTAGTATAAGACAAATAAAGTTAAAGTTCTAAGTAAAATAAACCCTGTACTAAAATAAGATGTTACACTCACTTCTCTAAAAATATTCTCCATCCTACCTCACTACCAGCACTAAAAGCTAAAAGTAATCATGTTTCTGTAATGGAATATGGAAAGTGAATCTCAGGTATCCATCCCAAAACATTAGTTTTTAAATCTTTAATATGCTACCATCTACATTCATCCATTTTTTAAAAATTGACATATCATTTTCGATATAGTGAAACCATGTATCAGATTACCAATGATTAAAAGTTTGAATTTTTTAAACATCTCTTATTTCCTTCATCACAAATTAAAAACAAAGACTTATCAGCACTGAAAAATTCTGTCTTCAGTAATAGCTACGTGTTTTGAATGTGGTATTGTCATGACACTAAATATAGATTATTACTAAATAGATGCATTTATACTTTTAAAAATATTTGTTTTTTAAACCTTTGAGGCAACAGATTTTATGATAAAATTCAGCAAAAATAATTTAGAGTCAACAAGTTTTATATTCATTCCAGTAAGGACTAAAGCTCCATCTGTGTACTGAACCAGAGAATGTCAAATTTGGAAGGAAATTCAACATCCTTGTGTTCTAACCTATTCTCAACAAGTGGTTGGTTATCTAGTCTTTATGTTAAGAGTTCCAGCAAAGAGGAATTCACTTTACTTATTTGTTGATTTGTTTTTACAAGGCAGCAAGGTTACTGTGACTTGGCCAAGATCATATAGCTAGGTAATTATTAAGTATTTGAGACTGAATTTGAACTCAGGTCCTCCTGACTCCAGGTCTGGTGTTATACCCATTGCGTTGTCTAACTGGCCCAGAACACACTATTCGCTAAAGCAAGCTGTTTCTGTTTTGGATATCTCTAATTGTTATATTGCCTACATTTGTCTCTTTGCAACTTTCTCCTTCATAGATCTACTCTTTGGAGCAAGCTAAAGAAGATTAAATCTGCTTTCATGTATTGTTCTTCAAAAATATGAAGACAACTATCAAGGTATGATCCACCCACCCAGTGACCTCTCACTACCTCCACTTTGTTTTGTTTTTTCCTAAATGAAACAATCCTATTTTCTTCAATCAGTTCTCATATGTCCCTAATATTCCTCTGGTTGCTTTCAAGGGCGTGTGTCCTTTTTGTGTAGCATTCAGACATGTACACAATACTCCAGCATTTCCACATGGATATTATATATATGTATGTAGATATAGATATAGATATAGATATAGATATAGATATAGATATAGATATAGATATAGATATAGATATAGATATAGATATAGATATAGATATAGATATAGATATAGATATAGATATAGATATAGATATAGATATAGATATAGATATAGATATAGATATAGATATAGATATATACATATATTATGTAAGCACCTTGTAATTTTTATGTACCTCTCTTCCTTGCATGTGGCACAAAGCCCAACCCATGATTAACACTTAGAAGTGCTTGATGAATGGACTATACCAAAATATGAGAGGACTTTTAGCATATTGTGTCTATACGCTAGCTGGGTCTTCTCTTCTTTAATAATTCCCCTTGGGGTTGGAAGCTTATAAGAGAATTTGGATCTGAATTTTTCAGCTCACTATTTTCCATTAGAAGTTGTGCTTGGGGGCGGCTAGGTGGTGCAGTGAACAGAGCATTCTCCCTGGAGTCAGGAGGACCTGAGTTCAAATCCAGACTCAGATACTTAATAATTACCTATCTGTGTGGCCTTGGGCAAGCCACTTAACTCCATTCTGCCTTGCAAAAAACTAAAAGCTAAAAAATAAATGGAAAGAAAAGAAGTTGTGTTTGGTTGGACTCCACAGCATTATGCTTTTGCAATGGTAACCTCATGGTGATGTCTCTTCACTGTCCCCTCCCCAGCTTTCCAGGCAACATTTACATGTTGTCTTCCCCTTTAGGCAGTATCTCTATGCTGGAACATAGCACACTACCAGATGTACTTGCAGTCCTATGTTTGGGGCTGTGAGCTTGGCCAGGAATGTAGCAAAATAGGTTGAATGCTGTGATTTACCTGTCTGGAGTGAGTAGCCTTCCAGCAGAAAACCAGTTAATACCAGTTGTGCAGAATACCAAAGGCATGTCAGTCAGCATTGTAAAAGACTAAATTTTTAGCCTCCAGGAGGTAAGGAATGTGTTCAGTTTAATTCAGGGAACCCTTAGTAAGTACCTACCATGTGTCAGGAGTTGTAAGTGCTGAGGATACAACATGAAGGGGGAAAATGAAAACTACCCAGTTTCTAATCTGTTCAGCCAAGAAAAAATCCTTGAAGCACTTGCCACTGCCTTTCCGATAAGTACTTCTAAAATATACTCTGCTGTATTAAATTTTATCTTAAGGTATTATTTAATCATATATATGATATTTACACATGATTTGATAGTCATTTTCAAATATACTTGTAATGTATTCCTTTCTTTTTTATATATGAAGTACAAAGGAAAAACATTAGGATTTGAACAGTGACCCATCAAAATGGAAAAATTTCACAAAGGCTACATTAACTAGTACAAATATCTCATATTTCAGACCTTCTTCTAACACAAATTTATATTCATAATGGATGAACTTAAAAACTCTAATTTACTGCTTAATTACACTTTTGAAAATCAGATCGAAGAGCTCAATTTAACTCTTAATCCCAATAACTTTTCATCAACTACTTTGCTTTCAAAATTCAACTAATTCTGTTTGCTTGTGGAAAAGTTTTATCACTTTACTTCATTATAATTCCTTTATTATGCCTCTGACTTACCAGAACAAAATATCCCTATCTAACCATGACATGACTTGAGTTTTCTCCATTACTTCTTCATGATGCCCCTCCTATCTAACTGACCACTTCTGTCTTTGCTGAATCCTCATCCACCCAGAAGGTTCTGTCCCAAGCCCTCTTCTCTTCTTCATCTATCCTATTGTCTCATCAGCTCCCATGGATTTCATTATCATCTTTATGCTGATGATTTTTAAATCTTCCTACCCAGCTCTAACTTCCCTGTTTTCCTCTAATTTTGCATCTTCATTTGGCTTTTCAGATACCTCAAACTGAAAGTCCAGTAGACATCTTAAAGTAATTTTGCCCCAAACCAAACATTTTCCCCCTAAACCATCCTGACCCACAACCTTCACTATTACTATGGACGGCAGTCATCCCTCTAAGCAACCCCCATCCCCAAATTTAATTTGTTGCCAGGTCTATTTATTTCACTTTTGCATTATTTCTTGAATATATTTCCTTCTGTCCTCAGACATTGTCACCACTTTAGTGCAGACCCTCATCGTTTCAAAACTGGGCAATTGCAGTAATTTAATGGTGGGTCTGCCTGCCTCTAATTCATCCTGCTAAAGTGATTTTTTTTAAAGTACAGGTTTGGGGTGGCTAGGTGGCGTAGTGGATAAAGCACTGGCCCTGGAGTCAGGAATACCTGGGTTCAAATCCGGTCTCAGACACTTAATAATTACTGAGCTGTGTGGCATTGGGCAAGCCACTTAACCCCATTTGCCTTACAAAAAACCTAAAAAAATAAAAATAAAAAATAAAGTACAGGTTTGATCATCTTTCTCTATTTCTTGCTCTCTCCACCCTCCCCACCCCTTTCTCATGCATGTGCATACACAGTTCCCTATTGTTTTTTCAGGTTCAAATACAAAATTCTCTGTTTGACATTCAAAGCCCTTTACAATGTAGCCCTCTCCTGCTTTTCCAGCCTTCTTACGTATTAATACCCAACATATACTCTTCGATTCAATGACAGTAACCTCCTGGCTATCCTACAAATAAGACATTTAATCTTCTGGCTCTTGACATTTATTATGACTGTCCCCTATGCATGTAACATTTCCCTTACTGTCTTCACTGACTTTCTTTATATCTCACCTAAAAATCTCACTTGTAAAGGAAGTCCTTCCCAACATCTTAATTCTAGTGAACTCCTCTTATATACTTCATTTTTATCTTGTATATAACTTCTATACATATTTATTTATTTGTTGTTTTGCCCATTAGATTTTGAGCTCCCTGTGAGCAGAGTCTGTCTTCTGCCTCCAGTGTTTAGCATAGTGCCTGGTACAAGGATAGGCAATTAATATTTTTTGTCTGATTGCTCATATGGCATAATATTCCCAGCACCACTTTTTCTGTCACAAAGGTACTCTGAAACAAAATGGGTGTCATGGATTGGGAAATGACTAAAAAAAACTGAGGTATATAAATGTAATGAAATACTATTGTAACATTACAATTTACAAATTGAAGGACCTCGAGAGACTATGAATGATTTGATGCAAAAGGAAGTAACCATTATAAATGATAATTCCTGGAAAGCAAGAGAAAACATTATTTTTTAAAGAAAGATTTTATTTATTTTGAATTTTACAATTTTTACCCCTAATCTTGCTTCCCCTCTCTGCCACAGAAGGCAGTCTGTTAGTCTTTACATTGTTTCCGTGGTATAAATTGATCTAAGTTGAATGTAATGAGAGAGAAATCATACCCTTAAGGAAGAAAAATAAAGTATAAGAGATAGAAAAATTACAGAATAAGATAATGGATTTTTTTTAATAAATTGAAGGTAATACTCTTTGATCTTTGTTCAAACTCCACAATTCATTCTCTGGGTACAGATGGTATTCTTCATTGCAGATACCCCAAAACTGAGTCTGATTGTTACACTGATGGAATGAACAAATCCATCAATGTTGATCCTCACCCTCATGTTGCTGTTAGGGTGTACAATGTTCTTCTAGTTCTGCTCATGTTGCTCAGCATGAGTTCATGCAAATACTTTCAAGCTTCCCTGAATTCCCATCGCTCCTAGTTTCTAACAACACAATAGTGCTCCATCACATACATATACCACAGTTTATTAAACCATTCCCTATTTGAAAGGCATTCACTTAATTTCCAATTATTTGCCACAACAAACAGGGTAGCTATGAATATTTTTGTACAAATGATGTTTTTACCCTTTTTCATCATCTCTTCAGGTTATAGACCCAGTAGTGTTATTGCTGGATCAAAGGGTATGCACATTTTTGTTGTCTTTTGGCCATTTTTCTAGATTGCTCTCCAGAAAGGTTGGATGAGTTCAAAGCTCCACCAAAAATGTAATAATTGATTTTCCACATCCCTTCCAATATTGATCATTGCCCTTTCTGGTCATATTGGCCAGCATGAGAGGTGTGAGGTGGTACCACAGAGATGCTTTAATTTGCATTAGAGAAAACATTCCTAAGTCATCCTGATTTAAATCAATGTCATGAACAATCTTATTTGCAGAGGAGTGATGATGAAACATGCCTTTCTTCTTTTTGGTAAAGAGATGTAATGGGTACCAGAGAATAAAGCAATGTAATAGTCATTGTACTAGTATGTTTTGCCTAAATTTCCTTTGTTAATATGGGATGCCATAGTTACTGAGTGGAGGTGGTATATTGATTGTGTAGTATTTTTTCTAAAGAATATAAAACCTTTTGTTTAAATGATGGGTCAACAATAATTATAAAATCACTGAAGCTACTTAGTGTTTTCGGTACTTCTTGGTACACATACCACAATGGGTTAATCACACACTCCTTTTTGGATACTTTGTCTTTTCAAAACCCCTTCATTTATTGTTCCCACTTACATTTCCTCAACTAAAAGACAGTAGAACTACATGGTTTCTTGACTTCCCTTCCTGCTCAGAATCTCTATTCAAATGCTCTTCTCCCTGAGTTCACCTGCTCTCTCTTTAACTGTTGCTACTATCTTTATTTTTGCTAAGTAATTCATCATTTTCTAAGATGCTGTCTTTCCATTCCCTTTATTCATTCTTGGCTTCAACTCTCAAATCTACAAAGAGGCAGCATGGGCTTCTACTTAAGAGAGCTGGACCTGGAACTGAAGATCCAAGCTCACATCTTAAATTTAATAGTAGAATGAGTTCAGAGCACTCTGGTATGGACATTCCTGTTGTCCCAGGTCTCAATGACTCTCAGGATGAACTCCTCATGGCCACATACTCTGTCTATTATCCCCTTACAATTCCCCTTTCTTGTTTAAGCGCAAAGCGCCCTATAGATTCCCAGAAAAGCGTTGTCTTGGAGGATCAACAAAAACATCAATCAGAACCTTTCTTATACATGAGATGAGGACTTGCATCACAAGGGGCACACACAAGCAAAATAATAAAAGTCCAATACCAAACAATATATAAGGTAAAAATATATGCATCAGACCACCAGATTGAGCATGAAAGAACTGATCAGAATCTGCTGCCTGGTCAATATAATCAGCTATTTGGGCTAATTTTGACAATTCTAATGTAACATTTTCCATACTCAATCAATACAGCTGGGCTCTAATAACATTCCATTCTACTTGAGATTCATTATATTGCGCTTTGGTCAAACAATATTGATTATATCTATAATCACATTGTAACCTTTGTTGTAATTCCAAATATTGTACTTCTTCTCCCAAAAACATAGTGGCTTTCTACAATTGATATAATGCTTTATAAAATTGCTCATCTACCTGAAGCTGGCGTTTAAATTCCACTGAAACATTCTGCATTAATTCTTGTAATCCCTGTGATTCAACTATTTGATTCTAAGTATTAGATATTGACATAGCAAAGGCTGTAGAAGCCACAATGGCTTCTACCAGTAATGTAATGCGCCCAAAATAACACAAAAAATATATATCTTCTGTTTCTCTGTTGAAAGGATAATATTTTCTCATTAATTGTCTCAAAAATATGATCACTATGTGTTCTATAACAATTTTTTTGTTTTTACAATAGTAAATGTATAATGTGGTCATGTTACTTTGAAAACTTTTCTACCTACAGCAAATTTAGGGCCTATGCAGGTTCTTACTAAACAATTCATATAAGTTAAATTGAACACCCCATCAGAATATTTAGTTAATGTAATATTAGATTTTCCTTCTACTAAAAATGCATATTCCTCACCCAAGCATACCCTGGCACAAATAGCGGTATTAATAGTTATATTATTCCTTATATCAATATTAACCAATTCAGGCATTCCTTGCACAGTATGTCCCCCAACCAATGCAACAAATGTTTCTATCCCTTTAACCTCTATTCCAGATCCATGTATGTGTATATATATATATATATATATATATATATATATATATATATATATATATATATATATTGTAGTCGAGGATCATTTACTGCTCCTCTATCTTGCATGTCTCTTGTGGTATTATGACAAGATATTAAATATTCTGTATAATTCATAAAGTCTAAAGGTACTTTGATGCACTGATGAGTATGGCAATATTTAAAGGGCATGAAACCAGGATAATGATACATAAGTGAATAGAATTACAAGAACTTAACCTGTTTCCTTGATATTGCTTAGTTTCATTCAAAGATATCTCAGTACCATTTAATCTCCATGTATATAAGTGATATTTCCTGGTGTCAATTTGTATAGAATTCTCATTTGTTTTTACAGCAATATCCCACAAATATATCCTTCCATCCACAATCTGAGTACACCATCTATCAGCAGGTACAATACTTTTAGTGTAATTCCATTCAGTGCTCAACCAGATTCCTCCCATTTGTTTCTGCAAGTACACAGGAAATCCTTTAATCAATCCCATGAAAGTCATTGTTTTGTTAAAGTTCTGTATGGATTCGTTACTTGTTATTTCTTCAACACTCCCTTCATCGTACATTCAAGAAAGATTTCCATGTAAAATAAATTCTAGCATAGTATCTGTCCAGGATAGTGTTTTCAACCACAGTGGAGACGGAATGAGAGCCCATCAATGATCAGTCATATTAGCCTTTCCTACAGTTAACACGTGCATCATCATAAATGTTCATATGAGTATCTTTGTCTTTTATGAGCATGATTCTTTCTTCCTCTTTTGCCTTGCCTTCTCTTTTGTCGATTCTTCCTCAGTTTCCACATTTCTTATTCTTTTTGCAGAAACCAATTTGTCTCCATGATCTGTGGAAACACAAAGAAAACCTGGACCCCATATTAATATTCTATAAGGTCCATACCATGAGCCATCGAGCTCCTTTACCAATACCATAGATTTTATTTTCAGAATTATTTTTAAAGTATTTTCTTTCCAACTGTTTCTTAATTTGTATAAAATATCTCATGGCTGAAGACAAATTGTCCAATTTAGAAATTTGTAAAAAATTATACGTATATATATATTGCTTTGTCTAGAATTCCTTGTGATAGACGTCCTCTTCCCCTTTCTTGTTTAGCGAGGATCGCCTTAATATTTCTGTTAGCATGTTCCACTATGGCCTGACATGTAGGATTGTAAGGAATTCCAGTGACATGCTTTATTCCCTAAAACTTTTAAATTACAAAGATTTCTTAAGACCAATTGTTGCTAAAAAATCCCTTCTTATGACTATAAGATTTTCTTCATACTTCTCTTAAATTCCAAAAGTCATATTCAAATTAGTTTTAAATCATCTTCTTTTCAAAAGCCTAAAAACTTTGCAAATTCTTATCTTTATCAGTGCAATACTAACTTCTCAATGCTTTCATTTATAAAAACTTTCTATCCTTACTGACCAATATTTCTTAATATTAAATTCTTCTTATTAAATTAAATTCTTAATATTAAAACATTCTATATTCTGGGAATGAGGGATTCCCCACAATTTGAGATATCAAAGTGATATGTACTAATTCCTTACCTTTATTGTTTATCATTACTCACTCATTCCAGATTCTTCCCAGATACATGATCCACATTCCAATCAGTGTAAAATATTAACTTCCTCTTAATTATTCTAAAGCTAACTCACAAGTCTGTCCTGACTCCCATAACTCTGGAGGAGCCATAAAACATCAGAATCCAAACAAACATATTCTTTACAAACCCCTTAATTCAATTTACAGGTATCTTTAGATTAGCATACTATAGGATCAATAATAACATAATTAACATTTACCTTACAATTGCTTTCATATCAAACTTTTTACTTTATGGGGTTTATTATTTTTCTAATCAATTCATTGCCAAACATTGCAAAAATTACCAATTTAATGCAATTTTAAATCAGCCCAACCTCATATAAATACATATGTCCCTATAGACTTACAGTTCTATACTTTCTTTTTTTTCTTATAATGATTTGTACACCATTTTCCAAAGTTCCCAAAATCCATTTTTTGTATACAAAGTCAAACCTGCTCAAACCTTTCCATACTTAACAAATGTTTCAAAAGAAACCCCAATTGTCTCTAAGTCTGGATTTTCTTTCCAGTACTTTCAGAATCTCTTACTCAAACTATACCACTCACATTTTTCCACCATTCCTTTTCATTAGCTCTTCTTGACTTTAATTCATACTATTCCGAACTAGAGTCACATAGCTTATACAGCTATATAACTACAGATATGATTCCACTTTTCACAATGCATTTTTCCTTCCAAGGTTTTAATATTTAACATTTCTTGATTACAACTGCTAAAATCCTGGAGAAGGCAGTCATTCAAAAATCCCTTAGCCTAATTAGAATATTCCCTGCCCCCCTTCTTCAAATAGAGTAAACTAAATAACTTTTATAGAGAGAGACCATCCTAGATTCTTTCTGGGGGTGGTGGTCTTCTATTCTTCAACCCTTACATGTCCCATAATTTCCTGTAATAACTAACAATATCTGAATCTATATTGATAAACTCCTGAAGCTCTAATGATGCCATATAATTCTGGAAAAAATATTAATTATTTAGTTTCCCCTATATGGGCATTTTGGTAACCACATTATACACTTTAGGATTAACCTGACTCTCTTGTCTTTCTGAAATTTATTTTCCCTATTTTCAAATTAAAATAGCATTTCTTTCTATGATTTCTTTGTTTAACATATTTGGTAATATTTGCTGTTTCTTTAACTTCAATGTCCTTTTTAACACTTACTTTACTAATTCTTCCTGAAGTAGCTCTCCCTCCTGAAAGTGGGAGGGATGGGGAAACACACCGGCAGCACAGAATCAAGGAGAATGATAAAGAGAAGGGAACATAAAAAGGAATGGGGGGGGGAGCCCTCCTCATAATAGTAAAATAACAGGGTGAGTAGTTTGGCCTCAGTCAATTTAACATCAGAATCCATTCCTTTTTTAAAAATAAAAACAAAAAATCCTGGAAGAGGAGGGGGATCAGATTACTCACAGAAAGCAGGCTCAAGGGGAGAGCCAGTGAGGGCATTAGATGTCAGAATAACAAAGAGCAGCAATTTAAATGAGGCAACGCAAGGACAATTTTAGGGGAACTTTTCTCCCCATCTAGCAAATCAATAGAAGAACCCAAACACACAAGTAAACAGACAATCTAAACACATAAAGACAGACAAGGCACAAGTACAGTTTACACAAACACAATAGAATTTTCCAACACATATCCACAAACACAGACAAATGGCAAATTCCTGACGTCTCAGGAATGCCGTGAGGGGAGATTCTCTCTTAAACTAGTAAGAAGGAGCTGGCAGGGGAGGAGGAGGCCAAATTTCATCCTCCTGTACAACTTTATTTCTTTTCTTTCTTTTCTTTTCTTTTCTTTTCTTTTCTTTTCTTTTCTTTTTTTTATATATAGTTTTACTGTTTGTTTGGCTTTCTATAGAGAAATGTCGCTCCATTCTCTCAAAAGCATTTTTCACTATACTAATTATCAAGAAATCTGGTTCTTTAAGATAATCAGGGCATTCTTGTTCATAGCTAGTCATCTGTTCTCCTATTACCTGCCATTTATCTTTTGTTATTTCTGTGTTCTGGGCCCATGGTGATATAGTCTCTATTTTTTCAATGAACGTCCGTAAATCTTTTAGTTGTATAGTAATCCCTTGTTTCTTGATAACTTTGTATAACTGTCTGGCCCAAATTTCACTTTCCTCTGGCTTAACCATGGGAACCTATTCCCCATCTTCCCCGCCTACTCAAGTAGCAAAAGTACTTTCACTATCTTCTTGTCCTACTGACAAGGTCCCGGTCCTCTTTCCTGCCCTTACCTTTAGTCCCTGTTCGGGCGCCAATTCTGTCGCGGTCCACTCTGGGCAGCCAGGTCTCAGTTTATTTCACACAACTCTTCGGGGAGCTCCGCCGGACATGTCCCGCATGTTCAATAATGAAAGTCAGCCAGTGAGAGATAAGCAAGGAGTTTATTGCAGGTATATGCTACATCTCTGACTCACATAGTTGAAATAAGGGTATATGTAACCCTAGTCCCCTTGTATCAGCATCCCTCATCTCCAGGCCTGTGGAAGTATAAGGGGTATGCCACAAAAGGTCTGTATCCTGGAAAAATGTGGAATCTTCAACAAGATAAAGATGAAAGGTAGAGAG
This sequence comes from Macrotis lagotis, assembly GCF_037893015.1. NCBI lineage: Eukaryota > Metazoa > Chordata > Mammalia > Peramelemorphia > Peramelidae > Macrotis > Macrotis lagotis. The sequence goes on from NC_133666.1 coordinate 92,525,228, forward strand.
ATAAGGACTAGAACTCCTTCCTGGGACAGTTGAACAATATGAGGATGAAAGGCAGAGGGATAAGGACAAAAGGGCCTTCCTGAGAATATTCAACAAGATAAGGATGAAAGGCAGGAGAACAAAGAGAGAGAAGGGCCAGAGCTCCTTCCTGAGTTCAGAGAACTCTGGTATGGACATTCCTGTTGTCCCAGGTCTCAATGACTCTCAGGATGAACTCCTCATGGCCACATACTCTGTCTATTATCCCCTTACAATCAGTAATACTCTTCCAGTATCGAAGGATTTGCATGAACTGATGCAGAACGAGATGATCAGAACCAGAAAAACATTGTATAACCTATCAAACTTTATGGACTAGCTCATTCCATAAGTGCAACAATCAGGGACAATTTTGGGACATCTGCTATGGAGAATACCATCTGTATCCAGAGAAAGAATTATGGAGTTTGAACAAAGAACAACAAGTATTACCTTCAATTTAAAAAAAACCATTGTCTTATTCTGTAATTTTGCAATCTATTATACTTTATTTTTCTTCCTTAAGGATATGATTTCTCTCTCATCACATTCAACTGAGATCAATGTATATCATGGAAACAATGTAAGGACTAACAGACTGCCTTCTGTGGAGGGTGGGGGAGAGAAGCAAAAATAGGGGAAAAATTCTGAAACTCAAAGTAAATAAAATCTTTCTTTAAAAAAAAATATTCTTGGGGGCAGCTAGGTGGTGCAGTGGATAAAGCACCGGCCCAGGAGTCAGGAGTATCTGGGTTCAAATCCAGTCTCAGACACTTAATGATTGCCTAGCTGTGTGACCTCAGGCAAGCCACTTAAGCCCATTTAGCCTGCAAAAACCTAAAAATTATATATATTCTTCCCACCTATACATCCCATCTAGTTTCACAAATCACTTTTGTTTGGATCAAAATAATAATTCAGCTAAGATGTATTTTATGTACTTTTTTGTTTGTTATGTTGAGGGAAAGAGGAATAAGAAACAGCTTTGTTCTAATTAAACTTTATATTGGCTTTGGCTGCTGTACAATAGCAGTATTTCCCTGAAATCATGTGATTTATAGGAGACCAAGACTTAGCCCCAGTAGCTAAGTATCAGTGATGATAGAAGATGGAGTTAGTTTGGTTCTCTCACTTGGAATGTAGGATTTTCAAAAGAGAATAGGAGGAGATAAGCTGGAAAAAGTTGTGGAAATGCTTAAGATAAATGACAATAGAACTTAGGAGAAAGCAGAGAGCTTCTGATGCCTTTCAACAGTGTTGATAGTACTAAGACCTTCTTCACATGGGAAGGAAGAATTGGTCCAACTAAATTTGTGATAGCCAGTTTAGTTCTCTACATCAAGAAAGCCTCACAGCACTATGAAGGACAGAATGGAGTGGAGATAAGATCTTTGAGATGGCTGCTTCAGTTTCTTCCTTTCCCTACTGGAGTTTTATCAGTAATACTAGAGAGCAAGGGATCGATAGGTAGCAGCAACCAAACTGTCAAAATATGTGTTACTACCTGGAAATGAGAGATACAGAATTAGAAGAGTAGATAATTAGTATTACCACTGACAAAGAGAAGTCAGAATACAAGAGTAAGTTTAGGGGAAAAGAATAAGTTCACTTTTAGATATTGAATTTAAGGTGTGTGGACTGTTGAAGTTGTGGAACTGGAACACTTAAAAGACTGGTGATGTTGATCAATGTGAGAGTCATCTAGCACAAGAAGTGGTCATTGAAACTTGTAGCAAATGAGTTCTCTTGGAACAAGGGAGTACCTGAGTAGAAAAGGACAATGTAGAGAAGATGGTAGGTATCATTGAAACTATGAGAGAAATCATCGTCTGTTTGAGGTTAATGGTACTGTTTTATTTCTTTGACTCTGCATTGCACCTCCTCTCCCAAAGCAGCTAGCATATAAAACATTTTGTTGCTCAAATGTATTCATTCATCAAACACATTGCTTTAAAGCCACTCAGGGGATCTAATGTATGGAATCTAGTGGGGAGGCAAGGTGGAAGAATATAAAATGTATACACTTGCAGCCTTGCTCTCCTGTTACCTATTGAGAGGATTTTGAAATTTTGTCTAAAAAGTGTTATGAATCTTTGTGCTTCTGATTTTACTTTAATACTGGCCTAGGAACAGAGCCAAAAGATCTAAAATAAACTTGGTTTGCTAGACTGAAGTCTTTACACAATTTAAACAGGGCCCCTAGTTGTTATGGACTTTTCCTTTGCCTAACAGAGATGCTCTGCTTTATTATAGGTTTAGCTTTTGTTTCTATGTTTATGTATTTGAAAACAGACATTTAAGTGTATTTCAGTTAAGAAGGGTACCTTTTGAAAGTTAAGTTGAAAATTGTTTCAATAATAAACTCTGATTCATATATCCAGTTATTTTCTCCAAGTTCTATCTAGGTCACCAAACAAATTTTAATTTATATTTCTAAGTTCAAATTGGAAAAGCCTGGATCAGGAGGGCTTTTGTACTTTTTGGTAGTAATGCATTTATATGCATTTTCCTCTTTGTTTTTCTGTGAGTACTGATTGTTAGGGAAATGTTGACTTATGAATAGAATCAACATTCAGAGTATATATGGAGAGAATTTTTTATTTTTCCCTATGTCAGTCATTTTTTCCTAGTGAGTCCTATTAATTTTCCTCCATTCTTTCCTTCCCTTCTCTAAATATATCCTTTATCCAGCTGCCAAAATAACCTTCCTAATGCATACATTTTACCATATCACCTCCCCAGTTATTGGCTATTTGCTTACAGAATATAATATAAATAGGAGAGAAAATGAGGCAGCTAGGTGACTCCCCAGAGTCTAGAGGTCCTGAATTCAAATTCAGCCTCAGAGAGGCAATTTACAGGTGAGGAAATCAAAGCAATCCATACTCTTATGAAAAATTGCTCTAAAAATATTACTGATTAGAGAAAAGCAAATTAAAGCATCTCCGAGGTACCACCTCACACCTCTCAGACTGGCCAATATGACCAGAAATGACAATGATCAATTTGGGGAAGGGATTTAGGAAATTTGGGACCCTCTTGCATTTTTGGTGGAGCTGTGAACTGATCCAGCCTTTGCCGGAGAGCAATTTGAAATTATGCTTAAAGGGTAATAAAAATGTGCATACCCCTTGATCCAGCAATACCACTACTGGGTTTATACCATGAAAAGATTATGAAAAGGGGGTGAAAACATCACTTGTACAAAAATATTCATAGCAAGCCCTGTTTGGCAAAGAATTGGAAATTGAGTGAATGTCCATCATTGGGGAATGGCTGAACAAATTGTGGTGTGTGTGTATATATATATATATATATATATATATATATATATATATATATATATATATATATGTGTGTGTTATGGAACACTGCTGTTCTAGTAGAAACCAGGAGGGATGGGAATTCAGAGAAGCCCGGAAGAATTTACATGAAATGATGATGAGTGAGATGAGCAGAACCAGAAGAACACTGTACACCCTAACAGCAACATGGGGATGACGATCAACCTTAATGGTCTTGCTCATTTCATCATTGCAACAATCAGGAACAATTTTAGGTTATCTGTGATGGAGAATACCATCTGTAACCAGAGAATGAACGGAAGATTTTAAAGAAAGAGCAAATACTATAACTTTAATTTTTTAAAAACCCCTTATCTTATTATGCAATTTTGCTATCTCTTATGTTTTAGCTTTTCCTTAAGGATATGAATTCTCTCACAATGCATTTGATTTTGGTCAGTATGTACCATGGAAATAATGTAAAGACTATCAGACTGCCTTCTGTGTGGGGGAGAGAAGCAAGATAAGGGGGGGAAATTGTAAAATTTAAAAAAATTTAAAGTTAATTAAATTCAGCCTCAGACACTTAATTGTTACATCGCTATGTGATCTTGGGCAAGTCTCTTAGCCCTACTCTTAGAAAAACCAAAAAAAAGAAAAAAAATAGAATATAAATCTTTTCATCTGATCTTAAAAGCCTTATATAGGGGCAACTAGGTGACATAGATAGAGCACCAGTCTGGGAGTTAGAAGGACCTGAGTTCAAATCTACTAAGTCTTAATATACTTAATAAACTTGCTTAGGTGTGTGACCTTATGCAAGTCACTTAATCCTATTGCCTTGTAGAAAAAAATCCAAAAAAATCCCCACCTTATATAGTATAACTGCAACCTAGCTTTCTAGCTTGATTTTCCCCTCTTTTACTTAGTGTATTAAACAATTCTGCTACTGAGAACATGCTCTAAAATTCAACTCCATTCACTCATGTAACTTATCCTGAGAGGCATTCCTCCCTTCTTTCTATGTACTGAAACTTTCCCTTTACTTCAAAGCCTAGATAAGATACTATCTGCCTTTATGAAATCTTTCTTATATTCACCATCCCGAGTCAAAGTGCCAACTTTGTCATAATTCTTATAGCACTCTTTTATCTAGATCATATTCTGCCTGCCTAATTTGGGCAGAAACCTTATCCCCTTTATTAACTTGTAAACACTTTGATGGTAGGATTTTTTATGTTCCCTATCTTTGTATCCTTGGCATCTATTACAATTCTTTATATATACTAAATGCCCCATAAATGTATATTGACTGAATAGAACAGGAATTGCTTAATTCAATAAATAATTCAATAAAACCCACCACCTCTATTATTTAATACATTGAAGGGAAGAAAAAGAGGGTTGAGTGAACCATAAAATTTCTGATTTAGCATTTGTATATTAGCTATCTTCTCTTTTTAATATGCTGTTTTACCAATTGAACTTCAAGGAACTTGTCAGCTGAGCTGTTGTGTGGTCTTTTTTTTTTTTTAACGTTATAAAGCAATACTGAAATAATCTGGAGATAGAATCCTGTGGTTTTGTAGCCCTAGTTTGATTTGGAACTCATCTCTAAATGATATTTTTATCTTTTTATAGTGATCTGTGTCTTAGCCTATCATTAGTCTTTAAGTCATTTCCCTGAGCCTCCTTCTTCCATAACCAGTATTATATCTTAGAGTTAAGGTATTGGTTATGGCTAAAATTTGAAAATGGTCGCCGTTGCATTATCTTGTGAGAAGAGAGATTGTTTTGAGGACCAGATATAAAGATGAACTGAATTCATTTAAAATTTGTTTCTTAGGATATAAAATATTTCCTTCAAAAATCAGCTATATTTCTTCACCATTACATAATTTAAATTTCAATGGTAACGTTTTTTAATGGTAATATATATGAGTATGTGCGTATGCACAAGCAGTATCTTTTATGTTTTGCTAATGTTTTTCGAGGATACACTTTCTGAATTTAAATTGCAGTATTTTGTTCTGATACCGATTTTTTCAAGGCTGATTAGTCCTAGTCTATAGCTGGGGCGTTGTTTTTGTTTTAAGTGCTTTCTTTACAACTCTAAAACATTTTATACTGAATGTCAGTGTTATTTTTTTCTAATGTCTCTTCTCTTGATGTACATACTTGAAGGTAATTAAAACTGTAATTCTTTCTTTCTTTAGCATCAAACAACAGTCAGCATTTTCGAGAAACCTGTTTTGCATTTGCATTGACTCCACAAGTGCAACAAATCAGTAGTTCCATGTAAATTGTTTTCCAATATCACTTACAATCTGGCATATGAACTCAGTATTGACTATAAGATGTAATTACAGTGTGCTAGATATTGTATGCATTTCAAGTACACTTATCCCAACCTCCTGCTGCAGAGAGTATAAAAGCCATCATTTCTGTTTATTTTCATTCAACAAACTTTTACTGAAATAAGTGCCCTTGCTTAAAATTTTCCCTTTCATATGCATATACTATAATATTTCTATTTATGTCTTGTATTTCTAGGGATATTTCTGGGACTAAATGTGACTTCACAGTACAGGTCCAGCCCAGGTACAGTCTTGATTATAGTGTAAAATACTTTGACACTTTAAAAGACAATGCATAAAGTAAAAATGTGTAAATGAAGTTTCTTAGGCGTATTTACCAGTCCGTTAATAATTATACTGAAAGTAGGGTTAAAAGAAGTTATTTGTATACCTGGTTTCCCCCATTCTTCATAGTTTCTTTGTGGTTATGAATTAATGGGAACAAATCTTCCCAATAATTTCCTAACTTTGCTAATTTATACTCAAGATTTCAAAACACAGTCTTTACTAAACCAAATTCCTCAATTTTATTCTATAGAGGTTTATCTTAAATATAAAGAAAAACTCTTAAAAAACAATATTACAATGATCAATTCTTTTAAAATACATACAAAATAGCAAAAATACTCTTCATTTAGCTAAAGGAATGATTCTAGTTATCAAAGGGACCTATTAGTCTCAGCCATTAATCAAACCATTTGAGTTTGGTTTGCCATAAAAGGTACACAGTGTACAGTACATTTAAAAGACACCATGTGAAACTGTTGATTTTTTTAGCTATAACTTATAGGACATTTTCCTTTGTGTGGTGATAGTTTAATCTTCTTTGTAAAAAATATTTTTGTCCATATAAAGCACCTAATATGACAGATTTTCAGTCAATCAGTTATTCTTTACTAAGTCATAACCATATTGATAGTACAGTAGTAGATTCTCTAGAGAGCTGAAAAGAAAAGAATGACATCTCTTTATGAAGCTTATTCCTGAGGCTCAAGAGTGAGACAAAACTGATATACAACATAATTAGAGATCAGGAAACAGCTCTTATGATCCATGCTTAAGTATTGTAGGTATTGGAGATTCAAAAGTGTTTTTGAGATCACTTTAAGTTAAAGAGTTGGGAAAATTCTCATGAAGCAGGTAGATGTGCATCATGGAGGGGTTAAGTGGGATTTGGGGAGGTAAGGAAAGATATGATGGAGGGCATTCCAAACTGGAAAAATGTCATGGGCCTCCAAGGGTTTGGAGGCAAGAATGAGTGAAATATATGTTTGGAGTGTTGACCAGGAAATGAAAGGAAATGACTGGGGTTTCTCCTGCTCATCACCACTTTCTAGATTAATAATGCATATTTAGGTGAAACAGGAATGGATATATTCTGATTCTGGTCTTAGAAAATTATGTTAATATACATAACATTCCTAGAATAGTTCTTTACATCAGAGATAGGAAAAATCTTTAATGTTTATTCTAGTCTTGATCAGTTCAGATTTAAACAGTCTAATAGTAAAGGCTTATATGCAACACTCCACCCAGAAAACAGGTTTATTCTCTTAAGTAGTTAGTGATTTGACATTTAATAAACTCATTAGTCTTTAGAATTGTTTTATAAGTCTTTTACTTTACATGTAAAACTAATAAAAATATCTCAAACACACATTTTATCAGAAATTAACCCTTTGTTTTACCTGTTTTAACTCTTGCTTTTTACATCTATATACCAATATTTCTGTAAACTCCTTATGCTTTTAGACATTCTTCTACTTATTTCATTTCTTTTTTCTTTAGGGTTTTTTGCATTTTTTTGATTTTTTTGTTTTTGACCTAATTTAATAAGATTTGAATTGCCTCCTTTGGGAATAATCTTGTAAATTGTCTTAGCAGGGGCGGCTTGGTGGTGCAGTGGATAAAGCACTAACCTTGGAGTCAGGAGTACCTGAGTTCAACTCTGGCCTTAGACACTTAATAATTACCTAGCTGTGTGGCCTTAGGCAAGCCACTTAACCCATTTGCCTTGAAAAAAACTACAAAAAAAAGAAGGTGGAAGAGGAAGAGGAGGGGGAGGGGGAGGAGGGGGAGGAGAAGAACAAGAAGAAGAAGATTGTCTTGGCAATGAAATTACTATGCTTTCACCCTCCAAGGGATTTGTTTTCCACATTTTTACATTAGTTAGATGATGCGTTGTATACTGCCTTTTTAGTTAAACCTAAGTTGAGTAGTTTCCAATTCACTTTGGTTTTTATGGTGATGATAATTGATCTGATAATATCTAAATAAATAAATAGAGGATCTTACTTTGTATTGACCTTTTTTTGATAAATTTCATAGCTAGCTTACAGAAAATCAAGATGTTGAGGGAAGGGCATAAGGAAAAAAAAAGAAATCTTAAAAAAATGAAACTTGAGTTAGTTCCATAATATTCTATTAATATTTTGTAATGATGGAATGACAGGCAAGTTTATGTTGTAATTAGAAAGTGGGTAACTTATTATGACATGATATGACATTGGGGAGGCGAAGGCATGACAAGCACATGAATTGGATTTGAGTGAGGGGTTACTGTTCTAAGTCACCAACCTTACTTTCTACACAGAGCTGTGTGGGTCCAGTGGCCAGATATGAAATCAGGGCAAGTGGAGAAGACCCTGAATGTGAGGAATCAGGGTTAAGTGTCCAAGGTCACACAGTTAGTAGGTGACAAGTGTCTGAGGTGGCATTTGAACTCCCATCCTTCTGACGTCAAGGCCAGTGCTCATCCACTTCACCATCTAGCTGCTCAGTAACTTATAATGGACTGAAAAGGTCAACCTTATAGTTCATTTCTTAAATTTACAGAAAGAGCAGAGTTAGAGTTTTTCCATTATGTAGCTATACTTAGTTTTTTTGGGAGGGGAGGGGTGGTTGCCAGAAAATTAAGTGCACAGTTAAGAGTTAAAGGATATTCAAGGGTGCTAAAATGTTTTGTTTCAATTTAAATAAGAATACAGTCCAAGTATTACTTAATTATACTTTATCATATAGAACAGCTTCCACTGCCAGTTTTTGAAATCACTGAGCCTACTTTGAGAATCACTCTAAAAACTATTTTCTCAGATACCTGATTTTTTTCTTCCAAAATCTTTATCGAATTAGAAAACTGGAAATTCAAGAATATTATACATGTCTCCTAAGTCTAAAGTAGTCACAGGAGGAAAATACACTGCAATAATCAATTCACAGAAGGAAGGTGAGCACATAACCTTCATATACAGGATTTGCTTGATGAGAAGGGTTTTTTGGAGCTACCTGGTATAAATACTTTGTTTACAGGCTATACAGGGTGTCTAAAATAGTGTAGAAATTATTTCCATTAAGAAATTGATAGTATAGGACGATGTGAATTATTGTGAAGATAACCAGGTAGATTCTTAGTAGTGTCACTGAAGCTAATGGGAATAAAATTATTTGTAAAACTTATCAAAACATCAATGAGAGATATTGAAAAAATATAATCAATACTTAATATGCTTAGCCAATTTTCTGAGTCATGAACATATTCTAAAAACTTCTTAGTTATCGATTGAACAGAAATGTTAATAAATTCATCATTTTGAAAGATGACTGAATTTGTTATGTTTTTCACGTTTTCTTTATCAGAACTAATTGACTACAAGAAGATCATTTTCGACCCCATCTTTGTGTGAAAGTTAATGGGAAAGATTGAGGGAAAATTTTAAAACCCAAATAATATCTTTAATAAAAAAAAATTTAAAAAAAGAAAGTTAATGGGAAAACTTGTAGCCTTCTAGTAAGTCTGAAATTCTTAAAATTAGCAACTTATCTGTCATAGTATAACCATCATAACTTTAATCAATAGTATGATTTTAAATATGTAAAGTTTAATTTAGTAATTTAAAGATTTGATGAGAATTACATATAGATAAAACATTTAACATAAGGTATTAAAAGGTATGCACTGAAGAAAAGCATTAGAGACAAAGGGCCAAGAGCAAGGATTTCAGGTTAGGTTGAATAAAACACTAGATTCCAGGTAAAGAAGATATACCCAAGGACTTCTTTTTATGAATGTTTGTGGGTGAATGAGTTTAAAGAAAAGAGAACCATTTTCTATAGTTTTTTCAAATGATGTTTTTCTTAATTTCTGGTACATGATATCTTCTTAATTTTAAACTCTTATTGATTTCTTTGAAATGTAGTCACTAATATTTTCCTGCAGGTTTAACATACCAGGCCTGTAATCTTTCGAAAAAGAACATAAGATCTGCATATTAAGATGTGATTTTAAAAATTGATTCAATAGGACATCAAATTCAAGTAAATTCTTAAATCTTAATTCCAAAGAAACCCTTGCTTCTTTTGGCTTTAATGAAAACACCATATCTAATAAAAGTCAGTATACAAAGTTTTTATTAAAAGAATAATATTTCAAATTATGTTAAAGAATGTAGAGAAATTTTTAAATTTTAGTCTTAGGGCTATCTTCCACCTACCATAAATGGTGTGGAACCAAAGAGAGCTACCCAACCAATTAATATCACCTCACTTGTCCGATTGTACACAACTGAAGTTTGGGCACCAATTTATTATTAACTAACTGTAAGAAGTACGTAATACAAGTACAGGTCCTAGTTATAAACATGATCATCATTTTTTAAAATGAGAAGTCTGGGGTTCAGAAAGTTAAGTGACTTTCTAAACCTCAAACGGCTAGCAAATCTTAGTGCCCAAATTTATTAGTCATCTCTTAATTGCTAAATCCTTGATCTTTTCTCAATCATTATCTTGCTTGACTTCTCTGAAGCATATGACACTGTTAATCACCTTTTCCTCCTTGAGACTTTCTCCTCTTGGGATTTTCATGACACTACCTTTTTTGACCCTACCTTTGGGACTACTCCTCAGTAAACTTTGCTAGATGACCATCCTTATACTGCCCCTCTAACTGTATATAGGCCTGAAGGCTTGGTCCTGGATCTCCTTCTCTCCAAATTCTTACTCTTGGAGAACTGCTCAGCTTCAGCAGGTTCAATTATTATCTCTGTGCAAATGATTCCCAGTTAAATATATTCGGCCTTAGTTTCACCCCTGAATTCCATTTGCTCATCACATGTTACTTACTTGAACCTAAATGTCTTTTTGTCCAACTGTATAAAAATATAGTTTTCAACATTCATTTTGAATTCTAAATTTTTCTCCCTTCCCATGACAGCAGACAGTCTTATATAAGTTACACATGTGCAAGCATGTTAAACATATTTCATATAAGTTATATTGTGAAGGAAGAAACAAAATAAAAAGGAAAAACCATTTAGAAAGAAAAAAATATGAAAATAATTTTCTTCTATCAATGGGATTTTTCCATCACAAGTCTTTGATCATTGTACTGCTGAGCAGAGCTAAGTCTGTCATAGTTGATCATCATACAACATTGCTGTTGATGTGCTGTTAATGTTTTAATGTTCTCCTGGTTCCGTTCACTTTGTTTAGCATTAATTCATAGAAGGCTTTTCAGGTTTTTCTGAAATCTGCCTCCTCATCATTCTTTTTAGTTTTTCCAAGGCAACGGGGTTACGTAGCTTGTTCAAGGCCACACAAGCAGGTAATTATTAGGTGTCTAAGGCTGGATTTGAACTCAGGTACTCCTGACTCCAGGGCCGCTGCTCTATCACCTGTGCCACCTAGCTGCCCCTCCTTATCATTTTTTAAAGATAATAATATTATCTTACATGCATATACCACAGGGGCAGCTAGATTGAGGAGTGGATAAATGCACTGACCCTGGGGTCAGGAGGACTGATTTCAAATTTGGTCTCCAGATACTTAATGCTTCTAGCTATGTGACCTTGGGCAAGTCACTTAACCCAATGCCATCTCATGAAAAAGCAAACAAACAAAAACAAGCATTCATATACCACAATTTATTCAGCTACTTCCCAATTGATTGGCAGCCCCTCAATCAAAAATTCAATCTAGATATCTTAAACTTAACTATTCACATTTCCCCAAAATCTGCCCACTTTTTCAAAGGTCTGAGTCATCATCCTTGATTTTTTTCTCTCCCCTACTCACTACTAATAGCCATTTCATTACCAGGCTTATTGATACATTGCCCACCAATCTAGTTTTCATCACTGCATATGTCTACTGCCCTAATTCCAATTCCCTGTTACCTTCTTGCAATGGGCTCCTAATTAGTCTCCCTGCCAAAAATCTCTAGACGATATACACTTGCCAAAGGGATTTTCCCCAAGTGTGGATCTAATCATGTCACTGTCCTGCTCCAGTGACTCCCTCTTTCCTCTGGATTCAAATAATAAACTTCTCTGAAGACATCATTGAAAACTTCCACAGTCCAAATGCCACCTGCCAGTCTTGTTAAGCATATCAGGCAGGACTCTTCTGCATATACTTCTGCATTCTAGCCAAATTGGCCTTCTGGCTCTTCATCCTATAAGATGTTATATTTCCCATCACTGCCTCATAAAATGTCTCATTTTCTTCAAGGCTCGGCTTAAACTCTACTGCCTACGTGAGGTCTTTTTCTTATTCATCCCAGCTGCTAATACATCTTGTCCTTGAAATGACTTTGTATATATTTTCTAGATGTTGTTGTGGTTTTTTACGGGTGGGTTGCAAGGTAATGGGGTTAAGTGATTTGTCCATGGTCACACAGCTAGATAATTATCAAGTGTCTGAGACCAAATTTGAATTCAAGCCTTCCAGACTCCAGGATCGGTGCTCTCTCTACTGTGTCACCTAGCTGCCCCATATGTTTGGAGAGTGGAGAGAGAGGTTGTGGGGAAAGGAAGCTTTTGCCTCACGAAAGGGGTACTGATGTCAATGCCCAGACTCAATTCTTCTTGATTGGTGGCTCAACTAAGGACCCAGCAGCCTCAGGATGGATGTGTAAGAAGGAAGAGATGACTGGGCCCAGCCTAAAGTCCACCTGAAGCTCAGGTTCCTGTGTATGGGAGACAAAGGGTGGAGAAATGTAGACTCTGGAGCAGAGGTCTGTTGTTCCTGGTAGGCAAAGAGTCCTCAAATAGTCCTTAGGGACCCTTGTCCTTGCCCTTACCTCTTGATGGGATGGGGTCTCTGAGGTGTAATAGTGCTTGTGAGATGGGGGTGGGGGTGGGGAGGGTGATAATACTCTGTGTGTTGACAGAGAAATGTCTTACTAACTTTTGTCACTGGGGGAGAACTGTGAAATCATTTTCTTTGGGGTTATTTTTAGTTTTTTTTTCATGGCAATGGAGTTAAGTGGCTTGCGCAAGGCCACACAGCTACTGACTGCAAGGCTGTTACTCTATTCCCTGTGCCACCTAGCTGCCCAGTGGAATCATTTTCAGACATAGTGAGAGCATTGTGACCACCTCATGTGTGAACAGACAGGATTTATGCACACATACAGAGAGAGTTAATATGTGGCCACTCATATGTAAAGGAGAAGAGAGGGACTACTAGTATTTTGAGGAGATAAAATGTCCTGTAAATGAATTTATAGAAAAGTGATTTTATATACATAGCAATGAAGAAAAGGATTTTAATATTTATATCCATGAATATATTATTTTCATATATATATGAGTTGTAATATATTGTGCACATATTCATTTGCATAACTATGAAATAATATTTCTTGGAAGAGGCACTCAGGAGTATGATGTATGTAGTTTTGGAAGAGGAAATTTATACATATATATATATATATATATATGAATATGCAATACATGAGCCCTTTCCTGTATGTGGACCCATGTAATCTCAAGTATATGTGTGTCTGTATCCTATGTATGCGCCCACACACTCAGACACACAGACACACAGACACACAGACAGACACACACACACACACACACACACACACACACACACACAGACAGGATCATCCACATCCTCAGTACAGAGAGGAGGGCAGGTGCCCCCCCCCCCCGCGCCCCGACACGGAAATAGAGGAAGCATGTGGGCCCCGGATAAGAACAGGCAAAGCAGAGTGGATTGGCAACGGGGGCCTGGCTCCTTGGGCACAGACACAGCTGGCTGCGGGACTCAAACTGGGGGCCCCTCCGCCCACGCCCTTCTAAGGCAATATCTACAGGAAGTAAACCCTGGTTACTGCTCAAGCCACTTCCGGCAGCGGTGACCCAGAAGTGAGGGGAAGAGGAGGGGAACCGGAACCCCCTTAAGGAGAGGAGGAAATGAGGCGGAGAGGGCTGTGGGGGAGGGGGGGATGAGCCAGAGGAGGTGGGGGCTGAGAGGGTCGGGGTGGGGTACCGGAAGAGCCCGCGACCTCTGGAGGTCGTCGCTGACGTCAGCGGCCTGGCGCCCTCTGGAGTTGTGGTGGGGCCCGTCACCCGGACTCAGCTCAGCCTCTGGGGGAGGTGGGGATGGGTAGATGTCTGTGATCGGGGGCTGCCCCAAGGAAAATCTTTGTACCCACAGCGTGTGTCACCTGGAGGGTACTGGGGGCGACTTTGTTAACTTTGGGGGTGGGGTCTCAATGGGCTTGGGGCTGTGATGGGTCTGGAAGGTTAAAGGAGCCCCCCGAAGTTATGTAGCCCCACCTCATCATTCAGGGAAAAGGGTAAGTGAGGTCAAGAGGAGGGCAGGGACCTGGCCAAGGTCATAGGGCCGGGAAAGGGCAGATCTGGAGGCTGTGCTCCTCTTGTCAGACTGGCTTCCGCCTTCATCTCTCCCTCTCTGACAACAACTCAGGAGGTCTAAGGTCTTGCGGAGATCCCTACACAGAAGCAGGAGGGCAGAGGCCCCCATCAAGCTACAGCTTCCCTCCGGATTCCATTGTCTGTTCTACAAAAAGTAACGTAAGCCTCTCTCTCTCTCACTCTCTCTCTCTCTCTCTCTCTCTCTCTCTCTCTCTCCCTCTCTCACACACCACACACACACACACACACACACATCACACTTTGCCCTCAGCTGAAGGCCAGCCTGGGACACATATTTACTAGAGGGACCCTTAGCAAACGCTCTGCCCAACTTGAATTGGTTTCTTCATTTTTTGAAATAGAGGGAATAACTCCCCAGCTGCTTCACTGACAGCCTTGCAAGACCCCCAATCTTGGAATGATTTAGACTGAGAGAAGTGACTTGAACACGACAGACAGGGTAGCAATGACAAAGCCTTGAATGAAAGAGGCAAGCCCTGAAGAGGCAGGGATCAAGAACTGCTGGGGGAGGTGGGCTAGGTGGCAGCTGGGCTTTCACTGCTGGGAAGGAAGGTGATGATTCTTCACAGAACAAATGTGAGAATTTCTAGCTATGCAAAGGAACCTACTTGGGCTGCAGAAGGGGGCCCTGGGAAACAAGGTGGGAAAGGAAGCCAAATAACCCCTTGACCAGAGCTCATCCACCCTGGGTAGTGGGGTTCTGCTCATTAGACAAACTACCGATCAGTCTTATGAACATCTGTGCCCTCAAATTAACTGCTGCTGCAAACAGCCCGAAGAGCTCACAATCAGGAGACAAAACCAATAGTTTGTCAAAATGAGCCCAGAAATATAGGAAAATATAGTTTACCAGGAGAGTTAGGAGCATTTCCTTAAGAGAACCAAAGTGATTAGAGCAAATATCATGATTAATAGGCAATAAAAAGCCACAGAATAATGTGAGCTCCATTAAAATACATTCCAAAGTTATCCATTCCAATGTGTTAGAAATGTGGGTGGGGTGAAAGAACATAACTATATACATAAATAAAAATACAAAGAAATGTATACAGGCTCCCAAAATTCTAACTCACTCCTCACCTCGCCACACATGTGTGATTCACTGTGTGGGATTCAACTTAATCCATGCACACAGATGTGGACACAGAAACAGAGAAACTCCCAGGTACACACACTTGTTGAGCAATGATCAGAAATTTAGGACATAAACACAGACAGACAGAAACACAGATGCTCTACCAGTTACACCCACACATAGGTACAAACACACCTGTGAAGACTGAAACTTTTATTAAGAAGAACTGTCAAGACTCAAAATTCTGTATAGATTACTTATAAATTTCACTTACAAGGCTCTCAAGAGAACAATCAGAATCATCTACTTGATTTGGGAATTAGAAGGATGCAGCAGACAGAGGCAAGAAACGCTGAGAAGCTTAACTACTAAGGAAAAATCTCATGGAAAGAAACAGTGGAATATTTGCACATAACTCCTCCTAGGTGAGCATTCCTAATTATTGTGTGTATTTTCACAAGCATGAGTCCTCGGCTCTTCTCTCACTGCATCTAAACATCTGGATATTGATATGTTCCATTTATGTATAAACATTCCTTCATCATCCCTGGGTGTTTATATTTCAGTATTCATCTATCTTCTCCGTAAATGAATCAATCTATGGAGATTCCTTCATATACTCTAGAGATAGTTATATGTTTTTGGTGGGCTATCAGGTATTCTATGTCATATTTACCATGTCATCTATATGATTACTTATTTTCTCCATATTGATGAAAATGAGCATTTTCATAGATTTTCTATATTCCTATATGAGTGCTTTATTTGTGAATACTCATTCAATCCATATTTCTGTGCATGAGTACTAATAGACTCTTGTGTGTTGACAGATAGGAGTATTCTTATCTTTTCTTATAGGAAGAAAAGCAGTGGAATATTTTTAAAGTAGAGAGAGCAATTTAGAGACCTAATATAGGTGAATAGAAATAATGAAGTTATAACTAGTTTATATATGTAAATAAAAATAAAGTTATAGGAACAATATGGATCCTCAGATATGGATTTAGAATGAATATGTGAATATTTCTATAGGTAGGAATAGGGGAAATGATTACTGATATTCTTGAGGAGATGTCTTTCTGCATATCAGAATGAAGAGAAAGAACTTGAGCACACATTACATAAACAAATGTAGATATTCTCTGTTTGCTTATCTCTGAGTCCTATAGTCTCTATATTCATTTACATAAGTATGAAGTTATATCCTACAGGAGAGAGACTGTAGTCTCTTTTTCCTGCCCTCAGAAAACTCCCAGTTTAGTGAGGGAATAGCTGTGCCTTGGCTAATGGAAGCAAGTCTTGGAGAGTCAGATCCAGAACTGCTTGGTGGAGGTGGGCAGGATGGCAGTTTGGTTTTCATTGATGAGAAGGAAGATGCAGACAATCAACAGAACTGAGAGTACAGCTGGGGGCTCTGGGATTCAGAGTGGGAAAGGAAGCCAGAATAATCCCATGGCCACAACTCCCACCAGGGAAAGAGAGGTTCCCCCCCAAATTACAGAGATCAGCCTTATGGGCTGTCAGGTAACCCCAGTTGCAGCTCCAGCCCCTTGTGAGTTAGGGAGGGCAAAATGAGGAGAGAGAAAGGGGAAGGAGTAATGAGCCTAAGATGATGTGTGGGGAAGGATGATGTCCATATGGAGATAGGTGAGTGGGATACCTGATGAGGACTAGTGGAGAAAGGGGAAGGACTGTCAGGAAGGGGACTTCTACCCCACTAAGGTAGAATGTGATGCCAACAGCTATCAGTGTTTAGTACTCAGCAGGGTGTACACTTGGTCCAGACTCTGGTTAGTTTTCCTTGTGGCTCCCTGAGGACTCCAAGATTCAGGTGTGAATATTAGAGAGGAAACCCTTAAGGACTCTAGAGGTCGGTAGACCTAAGCACTGGGAAGGGGCCAAGAAAGAAAAACTCTGATCTCAGGACTCCTGTTCATGATAGATCACTCTCATGGAAATTTCTCTCTGAGGTTGGCTCTCTGGTGCAAACAGAGCCTAAAAACTTCTGAACCACAAGATTGTTAGGGGCATATATTTTCTCAAATGAAGAGAATCATGGAATCCTTTGTTGTTTAGAGAAGTTAAAGGAGTACCCTTGTTAGTAAATAAAGAGAATGTAAATAAAGGGAATGTAAAGCACAGAAAAATTTCTCTCTATATATACACAAATATATACATACATACATACATACATACATACATACATACAAATAAACAGAATATGGGTACTCCACTAGATGCATAGAGAGGGAATGTGTGTACTCATCCACATAAGACTGGAAAGAATGATTGCTGTTGTTCATGAAGGCAAGGAATATCTTTTCAACACACAGGCATTTATGAATATATTCTGTCTTCATTTATGAATTGTCATACAATATAAATTGGAAGTTATAAGAAAGACATTGTTTTCTTTTATATGAATATGTAAAGATATGTATAAGGTTTCCATATGTAGAATGATATAAATTCATCTATAGCACTATACACACACATCTAACTATCTATCTATCTAAATAATTATATAGCCATTCATTACTCAGAGTAACAGAATAATGGACCATTCCTCCATTACATGAATATTCAAAGAAAATATCTGAGTCCTCCTGGATTAGAAGACTTAAAACAGTGGTTTTGATGAGGAGAAAGCAGGGGCATCTGGACAGACAGCGGAGGGTTGCTGGTTATCAGTCGCAGTATGCAGGATCATCTCCCTCCCTGACCAGTGCCTGGAATAGCAAAAGTCAGGTAAATCCAGGCAGATTGAACCACTGCTGGCTGCCGGGGGAGGGGGGTGGAACTATGTTATAATCTATATGAGAGACTTTTTTTATATATGGGCACCTGTGGATGAGGACAAGAAATATACATAAAAATGACATATACAAGATTTTTCATATATAGGATAATATAATTTAGGGTTATTTCCTGTATATAGGATGGCATAAACTTCTCTCTGTCCTCCATATATATTTACATATCGCTGCATATCTATTTGTGTTTCTCTGAGTTGAGAAAAGACAAAAGACAAGTAACTATTGTGGCATCTCTAGTCACTTCTTGCAGAGGTGCTGGAGGGGAAAGTAACGAGGAGAGAGTTTGGGGGAGGGATGCTGAGCAGAAAGAAACAGGTGTGTGGGATGTCTGCTCAGGGCCAATAGAATGAGGGGGATAGGCAGGCTAAAGGGGACTCTTGCCCCACTGAGATAGACAGTGAAGTCATCAGCCTTTAGTGTTTGGTGCTCAGTAGATCTAGAGTTCAATTTATCTAGACTCTGGCTTTATTGGTGACCCCCTGAGGACCCCAATGTCCTGGAAAGGATATCTGAGAGGGGAGAGTCCAGAAGACCATTCCCTCTGAGGGCTCATGGGCCCGAGCCTGGGGGACATGTGGTCAGGAAACCTAAAGCCCAAATTCCAGGACTCCTGTCTATAGGGTCATGATCTTCAACTGGTCCCTTCAAGACTTTGGGTTGTGTGTTTTTCCAGTCCCAAGAGATAGGGGAGGGACACCTCTGGTTTAGGTTACTGGTTCAGGAAGAATCATAGATATTATTCCAATCTTTAAGGTCAGACAAAGGACAGAACTTGTTGATTGGGGGCTGTGCCAAGGTAAATCATTCTACTCTCTAGGGTTTCTTAACAGGGTAGTGGTAGAAGAGGATAGTTTACCTAGGGGGTGAGGGGTCTATTTGGGGTATATCATCATGGGGTAGAAGCTCAATGGGCTTGTAGATTTGGGTAGCATGGAGGGGTAAAAGAGACCTCAGAACTCATCTGGCTCAACCTCCTTGTTTCTGAAATGAGAAACTAAGTTCATGAAAAGGGAAAGGAAATGGACAAGTTCAAACAAACAGTAAGGAGCAAATCCAAACCTTGAGCCCTGGTCTCTCATGCCTGCCAAGGCATTTTTAACTTTTCCTCCTCTGACAGCAAAGCTTCATTGGTTGATTATTCCTTGGAAGACACTCCCAGGGGTTAGAATCCCTATCCAGTTAGGAGTTCTGAGGGTCTTCAGTTAGGACTGTGGGGTTTAGTGAAGGGCAAACTGACATCTGTTGCCTGATCCCCACCCCTGAACAACTTTGGGTCAGCCTGAGATGCATATTAAGCAGGGAGAGAAAGAGCAAATTGAATGCCTTCCCTGAATGGATTTCTTTCATTTGTGAAATAATTTGAATTACATCCAGCTCTTCAATCAGAATCCTCCTTGAACATTTTCCTGTGGCTTGGAGTTATTAGTTTTGTATAGTGTTTGTTTCTTGTCCTCAGAGAACACACAATCTAGTGAGGGAAAATGTGTCTAATGTGGTAGTGGTGGCAAAGCCTTGGCCAAAGGAAGCAAGCCCTGGAGAGGCAGGGTCAAGAACTCCTTGGTATGGGTGGGCTGGGTGGCACTTGGGCTTTCACTGATGGGAAGGAAAGTGAAAATTCTCCATAGAACAGAGGGGAGAATTTTCAGCTGTCTAGAGGATCATGCTTGGGCTTCAGCAGGGGACTCTGGGAATCATGGTGGAAAATGACAACCAAATAACCCCTTGACCTGTGCTCATGTATTTTCTCCTTTCCCATTGAGCACAGATTAAAAGGGTTCTGCCCACTAGACAAAAGGGGCTTCTCCCCCAACCAGTACAGATTGGCCTCAATGACACCTATCACTAATATTGTTTCTTGCTACTAACAGCCAGAAGAGTCCAGAGTAAATGGACCATAGGACATACAAACACGTGCATATAGGTAGATTTGCAGATTCACTCATACACACAGACACAAAAACATGTGAAAATGGTTTTATGATGAACTTTCAGAACTTGGACATAATTCTATACATATCATGTATAGATTTCACTCCACAGATTCCCATGAGCAATCTCAGAAATATCTCCTTGACTTAGGAATTGGAGAAATGCAACAAAGAGACAAGAGAAGCTGAGAAGTTTAACTGCTAAGGAAAATGTCATGAAAAGAAACAGTGGAATATTTGGACACATCACCTCATAAGGGAGTATTCCTTGTTTTATATGTATTTTCACTCACTAAGTGTATACACACACACACACACACACACACGCACACACACACACACATATATATGAGTTCTATTATGTTCTCTTTAGATATGAAAATTCCTTCATCCTCTTGCAGTGTTGACATTTCAGTACTTGTATATACCTTCTCTAAATAAATCAGTGTATGTAGGGTCTTCCATATATTCTGGAGTTATTCACATGGTTCTGTCAGCATTTATGTAATATATATATATATGCATATATGTAATATGTTGTTTATTATTTGTTGATTCATCTCTATGAATATTCCTTTATTATCTTTATGTGGATGCATATATGAACCTTTATTTAGACTTTCTATATTCCTATATGAGTACTTCTTTTGTGAATACTCATTCAATCCATATTCCTGTATATGGCTTCTGTTATACTCTGTGTGTATACACTCAGGAGTCTCCCTGACTTCTCTCATGGGAAAAGTAGTGGAATATGTTCAGAAGGAGGGATCATTTTGGAGACCTAATATATGTGAATAGAAAGAGAGAAGGTATATATATATATATAGATAGATAGATATATATATATATATGTATATGTATATGTATATGTGTACATATACATTTATATAGCTAGAAATAACAGTTTAGAAATAATATGGGACTTCAAATGTGAATTGAGAGTGAACATGTGTGTAGTCCTATGAGTAGGGCTAGGGAAAATGAGTACTATTATTCATAAGGAGATAGAATAAATGACTTTCTGTTCATAGGAATGAAGAGAGAAAACTCAAGTACTTACCTATATGAACATATTCTCTGTATTTTCATGAATTTTTATATATGTATATAATATGTATATAAGCAGATAATTATAATCTATAGTAGAGATACTGTGGTGTTATATATGACAACATAAAGATGAAGATAAAGAATGTATATAAATAGATAAGATTTTTCATATATAGTATAATTAGGGTTTATTCTTTGCATAGGATGATAAAATTCTCTCTCTCCATATATTTATGTATATATATATACATATATATATATATATATATATATATATATATATGTATATATATGTTCACTATTTTGGATGTGTGTATGTGCATGGGGGGACGGGTATAATGATGTCTGGACAGACAGCAGAGTGTTGATGGCATCAGTTCTATTTACCTATCCTCTTCTTCCTTCTCTGGTTTCCAGAATGACAACAGCCAGGTAACACCATTGGCAGCTTCAGTCATTTGTAGGGGTGGTAGGAGAGGGAAAAAGAGATCCAGGCTCCCCGTGAAGGTAATAAATGAGCCACAGAGGGTGTGAGAGAGAGGGATGCTGACCACTTAGTCACAAGTGAGTGGGATGTCTGACGTGTTCCATTGAGAGAGGGGCAGTGTTAGTAGGAAGGGGACCCCTGACCCACCAAGGTAGACCCTCATGTCATCAGCCATCAATGCTCAGGGCTCTGCAGGGGTTTACTTTGTCTAGACTGTTTTCCTTTCCTGGTGGCTCCCTGAGGACCCCAAGGAAATGGAATAACTATGATAACTATGTGAGAGGAGAGAGAGAGAGAGACAGAGAGAGACAAAGGGATCAGCCCAAAGGCTCTGGAGGTCCAGGGACCTGAGCATGGGAGACAATGGGCCAGGAAACACAAACCCCAGATCCACTTCTGCCCTTGGTAGGGAATCAATCCCAAATTGGCCACTTCATGATGTGGCTATTCCATCCCCCTTGGCTTTGAGGTCTGATAGTGCCTGTAAGATTGTTAGAACAAGGGCCAAACTTGCTGCCTGGAGTCTTCCCCAAGAGAAATCATGAGACTAGCAGGATTTTCTCATCTTGGGTTTGGGAGCTAGTTTGCTAATATGGGGATGATGAAAGATGTATCGATGTGGATGTGGATGTGGGAGTAATGTCTGAATGGTCAGAATGGAGGGCTAAAAGAGACCTCAGAGCTCATCTGGTCCAATCCCCTCTTTTATAAAAAGGGTAACTGAGGACCAGAGGAGGGCAGAGATATGGCCAAGGTCACACAGCCAGTAAGGAGCAGGTCTTCATCCTAGCTCTTTCTTTCCTGTCAGTTTGACTAGCTTTCATCAAGGACTATCCCTCCTCAGACAGGTAAGCTAATAGTTGATATGTTAGAATTCCCATAAATCTAGTGGGTCTAGTTAGTACCAGATCTCATATACTCATTCCTTTTCCACTGTGGACTAGTCAGTGAAGTTGTTCCTAAGGGAAATAGGGGTTTCCCCCACCTTGCAGAAATCACCTTAAGGGCATCTATCACTAAGATTGTCCCCTGCAAACACCCTGAAGAGGCCAGAAGCCTGAACCAAACCCAATTAATTATGCTGCCTCAATAGGCCCAAAGTGATTGGAGGAAACACTGTAGTTAACAGATATCTAATGGAAAATAAAAAACAGAAAATGTATCCCTCATTCAGCACACTCCTGTCTGTTCTCATTTAATATGTCAGTAGTGATTGGACAGGGTGTTGACTGGAGGACAGAACAGAAACAAAACACATATAGACACAAAAATCCATGCATCCACACATTGGGGTGCAATGATCCAACAGGGGAAGGATTGGAAGGTAAGACAAGCAAATATTCCAGATACACTGTAAACTAACTGCTCATCCCCTTACACAAACACACTGGGAAATCCCCCACAATCATCTGATAAAGATTTTAATCCATATCAATTAGTATTCCTGGTGAGGAGTCAAAAGAGGATCTCAAAAATGCCTTCAGAAATATCTCCCTGACATTGTACATTTTCTGTTTTATACACATATAATCATATATTCATTTTATCCCTACTCTATTGATTCTTGGAACACATATATATGTATAAATCTATGTCTATATACAATATAGGTGTATATAAATACATATATAATTAGTAACATGTCATCTCGGTTTTAGCATAAGTAGGAATTAATGGAGCCTTTCTTTCTATGTCACCTATGAGTACTTCTTATATGAAGACTCATAAACTCCCTATTCCACTTACATACAGATACCTTTATTCTCTAGGATTCTTCCTCTCTATGAATCCTGATGTACTCTATGCATGTAAAGACATGTGGTTTTTATTTATTCTTTTACAGTGAGAGAAGTAATATAATGCTTTCAGAAGTAAAGAGAGGATAATACTCTTACACATGTATAGAATGTCTACATACTTTATTCTGTTACTATTCCTCTCTATGAGTCCTGATATACTCTGTGTGTATAAAGGCAGGAGTTTTTAATATATTCTCTCACAGGGGGAGAAGCAATGGAACACTTTTAGAAATATAGAAAAAAATCATAATATTATTATCTGTGCAAAGAAAAAAGTATATATACAAACACATAAACGTATATATGTGAATATAAATATATAGAGAGAATACAGGGACTCAGCAATATGAATAGAGTGAATATATACAAATTCATACATGTAGGATTAGAGAGAATAATATCTAATGTTTATGTGAATCTAGGAAGTATAAATCATGTAAATAAATTTGTAGAAAGGACAAATGTAATCCTGTACATCGGAGTGAAGAGAAAGGACTGAGCACATGTAATATGTACCCAAATGGATTTTCTCTGATTTTGTATTTATGAGTTATCATATATTCTCTCTATAGTCATTTACATATGTGTGCAAGTATATCCTTTAGGAGGGACTGCAGTCTTATATGACTTTATATAAATGAAGACACTAAATGAAATATATGAGTTCTTATAATCCTATATATAAGTAAAAAGCCCTATATACATAGGATTATTAGGAGACTTATACAGTATTCTCTATGAAAGATACAGAGATAATGAATACACTGAAAGAAATTTTGAGTCCTCCTAAATAAGAATATGGAGAATATACAAAAATTGATTGTTTTAAAAAGTAGGTACAGAGGGAGGACTGGACAGACATCAGAGGGTCACTGTGATTCTATCCCAGTTTCTGGAGTCCTCCCCTCCCTGCCCACCTCAAAGAATGGTCCCAGTGAGGAAACATTGTTGGTTACAAGAGCCACTTGTAATGAATGTGGGAGAGGGCAAATAAGACAGAGAAGGCCTTTGGGAGAAGAAAAAATGAGCAGGATAGGGACTAGGGGAGGAAAAATGAATGGGAGAGGGTATGGGGGAGGCAAAATTTGTCAAAAGAATATTTTTTGAAAAAGGGAAAATGAGCACCGGGTTTTTGCAGGGGAGGTAAAATGGAATGGAGAAGGTGAGTGGGGAAGGAAAAAATGAATCCAAAAGGGCTTGTGAAGGAGAGATGCTGCCTGAAGAGAGAAAGGTGAGTGGAATTCCTGAAGAGGACTGGAGGGGAGGGGACTTCTGTCTCCCTAAAGTGGGAGCTGAAGTCGTTGACTATCCTTGCTCAACTTGTGATCCATCTGGCCCAGACTCAATTCTTCTTGGCTGATGGCTCTCTAAGGACCCCAAGGATATAGAAAGGATATCTAAGAAGCAAGAGATGGCCAGGGCCCAATCCATAGCCCACCTAAGGCTCAAGATCCTGTGCATAGGAGTCAAGGGGCCTATAAATACATACCTCTGAGCACTTGTCTCCTGGCCTTGATAGGAAAACATTCCCCAGCACAGCTAAGGGAACTTAGAGAACCTTTTCTTCCACTCTACCCCCAGCACTCTGATATGTGACAGTGCCTGTTAAATGGGGGGGCAGGTAACACTATTCTGTGTGCCGACAGACAGGAGTCTTCCTAAATTTTCTCACAGGAATAAAAGCAGTGGAATAAAATTAAAAATAGAGCATTTAGGAGATCTAACATATATGAATAGAAAGAATTTACAATATGTGTGTGTATATATATATACACATATGTATGTATGTGTATATGTATATAAATAGATATCAAGAAATGTATATAGAAAATATGGGTCCTTAGATCTGATATAAGAGTGAATATTTGAATATTCCTATGAGTAGGAATAGGGAGGATGATTACTTCAATTCATGAGGAGATAAAATGTGTGTCAGCTGGAGAATTTATAAAAAGAATTACTCTCTATATATAGGAATGAAGAGAAAGAATCCATATGAATATATTTGTCTTCATATATATGACATATTATCCATATGTTTATACACATTATTCAAGAAGTTATAATCTATAGGAGAGACACTTTGTAGTCTTATATATAAGAAAATATAGATGAAGAGAGAGAATATTTATGAATATTCAAGATTTTTCATCTAAAGGATGATGCAATTTAGGGTTCTTGTCTGTATATAAGATATATAATAATCTCTCTCCATGCATGTGTATTTGTGTGTTTGAATGCGCGTGTGTGTGTGTGTGTGTGTGTGTGTGTGTGTGTGTGGATGTGTGATGTCTGAACAGACAGCAGTGGGTCACTGACACCACTTCTGGTCCCCTATCCTCTTCTTCCATCTCTGACTGCCAGAATGACAACAGCTAGCTAATGCCATCAGCAGCTCTGTTCACGTCTACCAATGGTGGGGGAGGGGCAAATGAGGTGCAACAGACTCATGGTGAAGGAAAAAATTAGCAGGAGAAGGATGGCGAACACATGGTGACAGGTCAGTGGGATGCCTAATGAGGGTCAGTGGAGAGAGAGAGACAAGGTTGGCAAGAAAGGGATTCCTGCCTCACCAAGGTAGACACTAATGTCATCAGCCATCAGTAGGTGGTGCTCTTCAGGGGGTCCACTTTGTCCAGACTCTGGTTGACTTGGCTGGTGGCTCCTGAGGACCCTGAGGTTGTGAAGTGGATATTTGAGAGGCCAGAGATGCCAGGGACCTGCCCAAAGGCCTTCTGAGGCTCAGGTACTTAAGCAAGGGAGACAAGAGACCAGAAAATACAAGTTCCCCAGTGCTCAGACCTGCTCTCCATGGTAGGGAAATGATCCCCAACTGGTCACTAAGTGACATTGTCTTTCTGCCCCAATGTAGCTGAGGTCTAACACACTAGGTCAGATGGGGGAAGGGGCTCCTCTGGTTCAGGAGACCAGCTATGATAGAACCATGGATTTCATTCCAAGCTTTCCAGTTAGGATAAAGTAGATGCTTCTGATTGGGGGCTGCCCCGAGAGAAAGCATTCCACTGACAGCGATTTCATAGTTGAAGGTGTTGGTGTTAGAGGTTAACTTTTTAACTTTGGGGAGGTGATATGGATGTGTGGGTTGCTTGGTATGGTTAGCTTTGAAGGTTGAAAGAGACCTCAGAGGTCATCTGGTCCCACTCCTCACTTGGGAAAAAGGGTAACTGAAGTCAAGAGGAGGGAAGGGACATAGCCAAGTAACACAGCCAGGAAGGGACAGTCCCAGTTCTGGAAGCCTGAGATCTTATTTGACTTTCATCTAGGTCGCTCCTTCCTCTGACAGCAAAGCTTTATGGGCAGAAACACTGGGGTAGGTTCCCCATAATGCTGGGAGTTCTGGGAGTCTTCAGTTTTGTTAGTGGGGTAGAATAAAAAAGAAAAGCACATTGTTACATACACACTTTACTCTTAGCTTAGGGCCAGCCTGGGATACACACTTATTAGAGTGACTTTTAGCAAATTCTGACCTTCCCTGAATTGGATTCATCACTTTGGGAAATAAGGAGGATGTCCCCCAGCTACTTCACTCAGAGCCCTGCAAGAACTCCAACCTAGTAAGGAAAGAAGTGCCTTGGACATGCCAGATATGGTAGCAATGGCAAAGCCTTGGCCAAATGAGATAAGTCCTGGAGAGGCAGGGATCAAGAACTGTTGGTGGAGGTGGGTTGGGTGGCAGCTGAACTTTCATTCATGGGAAGGAAGGTGCAGATAATTCACAGAACAGGTGGGGATTTTCAGCTGTGCAATGGGACCAGCTTGGGCTGCAGAAGGGAATTCTGGGAATTATGGTGAGAAAGGAAGACAAATAATCCCATTGTCCAGAGCTCACCTGCACTTACCTTGCCCACCATCAACACCTTGGTGAGTTTCTGCCCTCCAGGGAAAGAGAGCTTTTCCCTCAACCTATACAGATTACTGTTACAGACATCTATCCTTGAGGTTGGCTCCCTGTTGCAAACAACCTGAAAAGGTCTGAGCCAGAAGCCAAATCAATAGGAGCACATATTCTCTCACAGAACAAGGATAGAATTCTTTTAATAATATAGAGAAGATACAGGAGCAGCCTTATTGGTGCATAAAGAAAGAGAATGTAAGGGTACACAGAAACATATTTGTATCTCTCTCTCTCTCTCTCTATCTATATATATATATATATATGTGTGTGTGTGTGTGTGTGTATACATATCCATATATAAATATGGATAAATATATTTCTCCAAATTTGTACAGAATATGAGTACTCCTCTAGATGACTAGAGAATGAATATATGAGTACTCATCCACTAAAGAATGGAGAGAAAGATTACTAATATTTATGAGAGGAAAGAATTAATTTAGGACACACATATAGACATTTTTTAATATATTCTCAGTCTTCATCTATGAATTGTCATGTTATCTATATTCATTTACATGATAAAGAAGTTTTACTCTAGGGGAGACATGGTAGTCTTTTATATGAATATGTAGAAATCAAATATAAAAGATTTTCAAATATAGTGTGATATAATTGGATATACATCACTATATATATATATATATATATATTTATATTTATATTGAGAGTCATTCAGTACTCAGAGCAATAGAGACATAATGGAAGATTCTTCCCTTACATGAATATACATAGTAAATATATAATATTTAGAATATTATATAAGAATGCAAAAAACTCAGTTGTTCTGAAGAGAAGAAAAGAGGGTCATCTAGACAGACAGCAGTGGGACCATTGGACATCATTCCAGGTCTCTGGGTTCCTCTCTCTCCCTGATTGGCTCCTAGAATGGCAATAGCCATGTAAGCCCTCTGCAGATTGAGCCACTCCTAACAGTGTTGAGAAAGGGGAAATGAGTTATGATATATGCGGGACTCTTATATATGAGTTCTTATAGATGAGGATAATATATATAAAAATGAAATTTACATGTCTTTTCACATATAGGATGATACAATTCAAGGCTATTTTTTTTATTAAGAAGATATAATCCTCTCTGTCTTCTCTTTGTCTCTGTCTCTCTCCCCTTCTCCATATATACGTCTATATTGAGTGTGTGTATGTTTATATGTGTCTGTGTGTCAGTATATACCATTTGGATAGACAGCACAGGATTGCCTGCCATCATGCTCTCATTCCTTCACTGGAACTAGTAATGACAACAGCCAGGTACCCCTTGTTGTAGCTCCAGGCACTTTTAGCAGAGGTCGGGGAGGGGAGAGTGAGCAGGAGGGAGATTGGGGGAGGAATGCTGACTACATGGAGACAGATGTGTGGGATGCCTGAGGAGGGCCAGTAGAAAGAGGGGGGCTGACAGGTAAAAGGAGACTCTTGCCCCACAGAGGTAGACATAGAAGTCATTGGGCTTCAGTGCTTGGGGCTCAGCAGGGATTCCACCTTGTCTAGACTGTGTTGGCCTTACTGGTGGATCCTCGAGGAATGCTAGGTCCTGGCTGGATATCTGAGAAGGGGGCGAGGCTGGGGGACCCAGGGGCTGAGCACAAGGGACAAGTGGGCAGGAAATATAAGCCCCAGATCCCAGGACTCCTCCCCATGGAAGGGAAATGGTCCCAATCTGGTCATTCAGGGACCTTGTCCTTCCACCTTCATGGGCTCTGAGGTCAGCTAGTGCCTGTTAGATAGAGAATGTATTGACAGTGGAAAATCTAAACTCTTGTAATACAGAAAGCTCTTTAGGTTTGAAGAAGGCAACAGAGGGCCTTCAACACAGAGATCACAGGGTCTCTGGGCCTCAGCACCCCCTGTGTTCCACTTCCTCCCTGTCCCCCTCCAACAATGGCCATAGTCAGGAAATCCATTGGGGGCTGGACCAACTGGTAGCTGTGGTAGGGAAGGACCGAGAAGGTTGTTGAGAGAAGGGAAAATGAGGAGTGGGGGAAGGGAAAATGAGTACGGGGATTTGGGGGGGAAGAGGAGAAATTGAAGTGGGTTTGGCAAGAGGGGGTCTCTAGTCCCAAAGACAGGTGCTGATGCCATAGAATATTGGGTTGCAGCACCCACTTTTGGGGTTCACCTTGGCCAAACTCAGCTCAGGTTGGCTGTGGCTCCCTGAGGACCCTGAGGTTGTTGGATGGAGGATGGGACACTGAGGTGGTGAAGGTCTTTAGGGGAGGAGAAAGCTATCTTCAGAAGGTGTAGGGGTAAGGGATGCTGACTATAGAGAGATGGGAGAGGGGTATGTCTGGTGCGAGCCAGTGAAGGGAGGGGAAGCATCTGGGGTGCAGGTTACACCCAAGAAGGGTGCTGATGTCACTGGCCATTGCTACTCAGCAGGGTTGGGGGGATCACCTTGCCCAGACTCAATTCTGCTTGGCTCATGGCTTCCTGAGGACCCCTAGGGCTGACAGTCCCTGTTATAGGGAAAAGGGGGTCAGAAACGTCTACTTCAGGAGGCCACTCCCAATCTTTAGTGTTAGAATGAAGGCAGGACTGGATAGTTGGGGGCAGCCACAAGGGAAAGCATTCGGGGGTTGGGAGGGAGGGGATATTTTGGTACTAGGGAGTGGGGAAGTTTGGTGAGAAGGGAGAGTCTCAATGAACTTTTAGGTCTGGAAGGTATTGAGGGTGAAAGGGACCTCAGAGTTCTTCTGGTCCAAACTCCTCATTTGAAAGAAAAGGTAACAGATCCCAAGGAGTACAAGGACATGACTAAGGTCACACAAACAGGAAGGGGCAGACTCAGGCCTTGAGCTAGGGTTCTCTCTTGCCTTCCAGGCTACCTGACTTCCATCTTGAACACCATGTCTCTAGGAGGGCACTTCCGGAAGGAGGTAGACAGCTTCCTCATTGTACTATGGGGTTGGGAAGTCTTCAATTAGAACTAAAAGTTTAAATGTGAAGTAAAATGACTCTCCTGGACCCCCAGCTTTGGTTCAGC
The DNA here is from genome assembly GCF_037893015.1 of Macrotis lagotis. Classification (NCBI taxonomy): domain Eukaryota; kingdom Metazoa; phylum Chordata; class Mammalia; order Peramelemorphia; family Peramelidae; genus Macrotis; species Macrotis lagotis. Next base: position 92,555,643 of record NC_133666.1, read on the forward strand.
CTGAGATAAACTGTCAGCAGGATGAGGTAGGGCAAATTACAGGAATTCCCTGAATTTCTTCAATTTTTCCAAAACGGGGATGATCTCAAACTCAGTTTGGATCAAGGTACAACATGGAAACAAAATAAAGACTGACAGATTGGTTTCAGTGGGGGGAAGTAAGATTGGGAGAAAAATTGTAAAACTCAAAACTCAAATCAAATCTTTAAAAATAAAAAATAAAACAAAAAAGGGGATGATCCCCCAGCTCCTGTCCATGCAGAGACGTGCTTGAATATTTTCCTGGGTCTTGAAGGGGAGAGCTTGGACAATGTCCATTTTCCTGCCCTAGAGAACTTCCAGTTTAGTGAGGGAAAAGCTGTGATTTGGACATGGCAAATGTGGTAGTGATGGCAAAGCCTTGTAGTGAAATACTTTCAGAAACAGAGCATTTAGGAAACCTGATCTGCGTGAATAGAAAGAATTCACACACATACAGATATGCATGTGTGTCCATATATGTATAGAAGTAGATATAAATATATAGAGAGAAAATATGGGTTCCCATATGTGAATTAAGGATGTATGTGACTACTCCCCCTTGAGTTAGAATAGGGAGAATGATGACCAGTATTCATGAGGAATTAAAATGTCTAAGTTCACTAATGAGTTTATAGAAGAAAAAATTGCTTTCTGGATATAGGATTGAAAAGAACCTGAGTACTTACCTATATGAATATGTTCTCTGTATTAAAGACAGAGAACTTATTCATATGGGTAAATTTTCTTATGAATTTTCTTATATCATCTATATATTTATGTACATTAAGGAGAGATACTCTAGTCTTATACATGAATACAAATAGATGAAGATAAAGAATATATACAAATAAAATATACAAGGTTTTTCATACATAGGATGAGATATTTAGTTATTTCCTGTTTATAGGATTACATACTCCCCCCCATCTTTCTCTGTCTCTCTCTCTCTCTCTCTCTATATATATATATATATTTTGGTTTCTCTGTGCATCTGTCTTTATGTATGTATGTTTGTGTATGTATATGCCTTTTGGACAGACAGCAGTGGATCAATGGGCATCATCCTCTCCTGCTTTCACAACTCTGGGAATGATAAAAACCAGGTAAGCCCAACTGCAATTCCAGTCACTTGTGGATGAGGGAAGGGAAAATAGGAAGGAGAGAGATTAAGGAGGGGTAAATGATCTAAAGAAGATGTGGGGAGAGGAATGTTGATCCCAGGATGACAGGTGAGTGGGATGCCTGATGAGGGTCAGTGGGGAAAGAGGCAGGATTGGCAAGAAGGGGACTCCTATCCCACCAAGGTAGATGTGATGTCATCAACCATCAGTATCTGGTGCTCAGCAGGGGATCCCCTTGTTCCAAACTGTGGTTAACTGTCCTCAACCTGAGAAGCAGGACTTGATATTTGAGAGGAAAGAGAGAGAGATCAAGAAACCAACCTTAAGAACTCTGGAGGTCCAGGGGTCTGAGTATGGGGGACAAGGGTCCAGAAAATAGAAGCCCAGATCTAAGTACTCCTGCCCATGGTAGGGAAAGGCTTTCCAAATAGTCAGTAGGGGACCTTGCCCTTCCACCTCCCTGGGCTCTGAGTTGTGAGAGATCCTGTAAAATAGAGGGTTAGAAGGGAAGAGATTTCTCATTGGGAGCTGCTCCAAGGGAAAGCATTAGATAGCAATGTGTGGGACAAATGCCACTTAAATAAATTCTGGAGATCTCTCAAGGTATGAAGAGAAGGCTTTATTCGTTTCTGGAGAAAAGGGCCACAATCAGAGAGATTGAGGCAAAAGTGAAAGGTTCAAGAATCACTGTTATCCTAACTTGATTCCCCCACCCACCCTCGTTAATGAGGAATGTGGTTTTACAACCTAAACAGGAAAACTACCCTAGGGATAGGAGCATAGAATTCAAACAAAGCAGACTAATCTAGGGAAAAGAACATAAAATTCAAACCAAAACCAGATTATCTCTTTAGTCCCAGGAATTGAAAGATTCTCCAGACATCAACAGTTAAAATGAAGTCAGTTGACTCTTCAACAATATCCCAGAAGTTTTCTTTGTCAATGGAGGAGGGGCACATAGCTAACCAGATTCAATCTATAATTTTTTACTGAAGAAATCTCAAAACTTTATCCCACACAACAAGGTTTTCTCATCTGGTAGTTGGGAGCTAGTCTGCTAATATGGGATTGGGGAGGGAGTATGGATGTGAGAGTTGAGTCTGAATGACCTTCTAGGTTTGAGTTGGATGGAGGCTTAAAAGAGACCTCAGAGTTCACATTAGAAAAAAAGGCAACTGTATTCCAGAGGAGATCAGGGATATGACCAAGGTCACACAGCCAGTAAGGGGCAGGCCTGGGCCTTGATCTTTGCCCTCTCTTGCCTACCAGGCTAGCTGACTTCTATTGTGAACCTTTCTTCCTCTGACAGCTAAACTTCATGATTTGATTACTCCTTGGGAGATACTTACAGGGAGTAGTTCTGGGGGTCTTCAGTTCTAACTGTGGGTCAAACTGACAACCTCTGTACCACCCCACCCCCAACTGCTCTAAAAACTTTGGGTCAGCCTGAGATGCATATGATGAAGGGAGAGACTGAGCAAATCCCATGACTTCCCTGAAAGGGTTTCTTCCTATTGTGAAATTAGGGCAATGATCCCTAGCTGCTTCACTCAGAGCTCTCCTTGAACAAATTCCTGGGGCCTGGAGGCATTAATTTGCATAATGTGACTTGTTTCCTGCCTGTAGAGAACTGCTGGTTAAAGGGTTAATAGTGTGCACTGGAACAGAAACACTGAAATATACACAATTACTTCCACTTATGCCCTTCTAGTATAATAATTTCATTAAAATTAATCTCTATGATTTGGTAATCCTGGTGAGGAGACAAAAGGGGATCTCTAAGGGTGTCTTCAAAAAGGTCTGATTGACCTGAGAAGTGGAGAAGTCACCCAGAGAAAGGCAAATGAGCTGAAAACCTTAAGGTAAGATTCCTGGAACACAATGGTGAACCCTTTGGATGTAACTCCTTTTAGATGAGCATTCCTCTCTTCCTTGTCTATTTTGCCATGTATCAGTAATCACCTCTTCTCTCACTGCATCTATACCTCTGAGTGTTAATATGGTCACTATATGTATGAATATTCCTCCTTGTTTCTTAGTGTTCACCTCTCAGTACTCATATAGTCTCTCTGTAAATGAATCAATTCATATGGCTTCCTCCATATACTCTAGAGCATTATATATATGTGTGTGTATGTGTGTATATGTCTCCACATGTACATATAAATGAACATTCAGCATATATTAATATACAATTTTATTTCTTGTGACTTGTGAAATTATTCTTATATTTATCTATGTTGGTCTATATGTGCATTCCTCAAGCCTTCCTCTATTCCTTTATGAGTACTTCTTTTGTGAGTAATCATTCATTTCATATTTCTGTAATTATAAATACCCTTAATTACTGTCTATTTTCCAATACAAAATTATCCTACACTCTATATGTAAAGAGGAAAAAAATTTATATATATAATCTCTTAATGTGAGAGTGGTGGAATAATTTTAGGACTATAGTAAGGCTATAGAAGAATTGATATATTTTAATAGAGATGAATAGATACATATAAATAAAATCAAATGAATAGAGAAAATATGGGTAGAGACCTAATATGTGAGTATTTATTATACAAAATAATGATTAGTAACCTGAGGAGATAAAATGTTATATGAATGAATTTATAGAAAAATAAATGATTTTATATACATAATAATGAAAAAAGCATTTATGACCATGAATGTATTCTTATCTTCAAGTGTATGAGTTGTAATGTTATTGATATATTCATTTACACAAATATGAAGTAAAATTTTATAGAAGAGCATCTCAGTAGCTATATATAAATATGGATAAAGAATATAAATGAAATATATGAGTCCTTTTCTATACAGACTATATATAAATGAAATGCATGTATTCTTTCCTATATATAGGATCATATAACCATAAGTATATACATATATTAATTTATATATAAAGACACAATAAGATATACATCATTATAAAGACAATTCCTCAATAATCAAAAAGAGCGGGGTGGCTAGGTGCTGCAGTGAATAGAGTACCAGCCCTGAAGTCAGGAGGACCTGAGTTCAAATATAGTCTCAGACACTTAATAATTACCTAGTTGTTTGGCCCTGGGCAAGCCACTTAACCCCATTGTCTTGCAAAAATCTAAAAAATAATAATAACCAAAGAGAGGAGCAGAGAGAATGGAATGTTTTCCCCTTAATGAAAATGGAGAGGAAACATTTGCACCCTCCTGGATATGAATATGCAAAGCAGAGTGGATTTGCAGAGGGGACATGGGTCTTGGTGTGAAGGGGCAGGAATAAAGCCTTTGAAAGTGCTTATAACATCTAACTTTCGGAGGTTTGGGGATTCCTCTCTCACCTTCAGAGAGGTGTGCCATTTATTGAGACATCTTAATAAAAACCATTTTTATCACTCTGGACTAAGTATTCACAAGCCATTTATAACATTCACCCACAGATGAACATTCTGATCATCCATGTGTATCTGGTCCTTTGTGAGTACTCACATTCTCTTTCTATATATACACATAAATCTGAGATGAATATATTCTCTTAATGGATTCAGTATATGAATTCTCTCCTCTTAGTCCATTGTTTTTCATGTTTCAGTCATAAGTCCTCTATTTAGAGTCAACATATGTTGGTTCTTCCATAATTCTCTGTACACACATATATTGAGTAATCATGTATTCAGTGTGTATATTTATACACTATTGTTTCTTATGACTCATATGCATGATTAGTCTTCTATTCTCTCTGTATGTTGGCAGAAGTGAGTATTTATAGAGCCTTTCTCTATTCCCATATGATTACTTCATATATGGGGACTTAGTCATTCCTCATTCCTCTTTATACCTTTATTCTATGTCACTATTTTCACTATGAGTCCTTTTATATTCTGTGTGCATAAAAACAGGAGATTTTACATATTCCCTGACTAGAAGTAGTGCACTAATTTTAGGAATATAGGGAGGAATAGCAATATACTTATCTGTATATAGAGAGAATGTATATATTCATACATACAGGGTAAGGAGAGAAAGAGATGCAGGAACTCATGGATACTGATGTAGAGAATTGTGAATTAGCAGAAACAAAATTTGTCAAATGGCTGAAGGTTACTGCTCTTGACATTCTACCTCCCTTGGACACTGTTGATAGTATCCTGTTTCCTCTTGACCCTGTTGTTTGTATCTTATCCCCCCCCCCTTCCACCTTCACCTAACTTTGACCTGGACACTGGAGGGCAGGAAATGACATGTTAAAATTGAACATCAAGTACTTTGAGACAGGAAGGACCAGTGCATAGATGGCCATTGGAAGTTACCTGCTCCAAGGTGTAAAAGACCACTCCCAAGGAGCACCCTCTGTCCAGTCTACAATGGAGGGGTATTTAACAGGAAGTGCTTCCCCTTAGAGCATTTCTTGCTTTTTCTGCCTCCCATCCAGAAGGATATGGCTTTCTCTGGCTCTTCCTTAATCCACGTGAAACTCCATGGGCTTCACCATGTGGCCTGGTTTACCCAAGTCTCATGACTGCCTGCCATGCTTCTGTTCTCTCTCTCTCTCTCTTGCCCTTTGTAGACTTCAGCTGAGCCTGCCACCTGACCTGACAAGATTAATTAGCAATCCAAGTGGCTTTTCCTTAAACTCTTTTTAACTTTCCTATCACTTTATGTACTGAAACTTCTTTTAATAAATCTCTATTTTCTTTTATACCTGCATTCCTGGGTCTGAAGTATAATTCTTCACAGGTGGATAATTGTAGCTAAGCTGCAAAAATATGAAACAGTGAATATCAAAATACTATATAGTGAAATAACATTTATTTATATTTTATTTTTTAGGTTTTTGCAAGGTAAATGAGGTTAAGTGGCTTGCCCAAGGCCACACAGCTAGGTAATTATTAAGTGTCTGAGGCTGGATTTGAACTCAGGTCATCCTGACTCCAGGGCTGGTGCTCTATCCACTGTGCCACCTAGCTGCCCCAATTAGTAACATTTATAAGTAGATATGAGGTATGAATCATATAAATGAATATATATATATAGAAAGAGCAAGTATCTTCCTCCACATAGGAATGAAGAGAAAAGACTGGAGAATACATTAACATAAATAGATAGTTCTTTATTTTCATGACTGTGAATTGTCATATATTCTCTCTAAATTCATTCCCATATGTGTGAAGTGTACCTAGAGGAGAGACTTTGTAGTGTCATATGACTATGCATAAATAAGAAAAATAATATACAAATGAAAAATTTGAATTCTTATAAACTAATATAAGAAAATATCCTATATACATAGGATTATTAGGAGAGTCATACAGTATTTATAGTGAATAGATTAAAAATGGAAGATGGAGACAATGTATACAGTGAAAAAATCAAATTGAGTTCTACGTTATAAATATATAGAAAATCCTAGTGATTTTGACGAGAGGGACAGAGGAAGGTCTGAACAGACAACAGGGAGTCCTCAGTTGATGAGCGTAAGTCTGGGTCTATGGGGTTCTCTCTCTGTCTCTCTTGTAGGCTCCAAGAATGACCATAGTCAGGAAAGTCCTTTGAGCAAATTGCAACTGTAGTGGGGCAGGGGGCAATGAGGCAGAGAAGGTCTTTCAAAAAAGGTTAAATGAGCACCAGATGGTTGAGGAGGATGGGGAAGTGGGAAGGAGAAGGTGTTTGTGGAAGGAAAAAATAAGCTTTAGGAGCACTACTATCTGGAGAATGAAATGTGAGTGAGATGCCTGATGAGGGAGAGTGGAGGGTGTGGGGAGGGGGGAACTCCTGACTCACAAAAGGGGTACTGATCTCAATGCCCACACTTATTTCTTGGCTGGTGGCTCACCTAAGGACCCAGCAGCCTCAGAATGGATGTCTAAGAAACAAGAGATGCCTGGGCCCAGGCCAAAGTCCACCTTAAGCTCTGGTTCCTGAGTATAGGACACAAGAGGTAGAGAAATATAGTCCCTGGAGCAGAGGTCTGTTGTTCGTGGTAGGAAAAGAGTCCTCAAATAGTCTTTAGGGACCCTCATCCTTGCCCTTACCTCCCAATGGGGTTTCTGAGGTATAACAGTGCTTATGAGATGGGGGTGGGGTGGGGAGGGTTATAATACTCTATGTGTTGACGGAGAAAAGTCTTCCTAATTTCTCTCACTGGGAGAGAACAGTGGAATCATTTTCAGAAATAGTGAGAACATTGTGACCACCTAATATGTGAACAGACAGAGAGGATTTATCCACGCATACAGAGAGAGTTAATATGTGGCCATATAAAGGAGAACAGAAGGACTACTAATATTTTGAGGAGATAAAATGTCCTGTAAATGAATTTATAGAAAAAAGTTTCATGTACATAGCAATGAAGAAAAAAGGATTTTAGTATTTATAAACATGAATATATTCTGTCTTCATATATATGAGTTGTAATATATTATCTACATATTCATTTACATAAGTATGAAGTAATATTTTATAGAAGAGACATTCAGGAGTATTTTATAAGGAGATTTAGATGAAGAAATTATATATATATGAATACATATATAATGAAATGTATGAGTTCTTTCCTATAACATCATGAAATCATAAGTTTTTGTGTGTATATATGTGTACACACACACACACACACACACACACACACACAGTGTCATACACATCCTTATAAAGAGACTCAATAGTCAAAACCAGGAGCCGAGAAAGTGGAAGGTTCCCCCTGACATGGAAATAGAGGAATCATTTGGGCCCCTGGATAAGAACAGGAAAAGCAAAGTGGATTGGCAGAGGGGACGTGGGTTCTTCGGGACAGACACAGAGGGCTGCGGGACTGAAACATGGGGGCCCCTCTGCCCAGGGCCTGCTCCCCGAATGCCAACAGGAAGATAACCCCAGTTGCTGCTCAAGCCACTTCTGGCAGTGGTGAACCGGCAGTGGGGGGAAGAGGAGGGGAACCGGAAACCTCTTATGGAGTGGAGGAAATGAGGCTGAGAGGGCTATGGGGGAGGGGGGAATGAGGCAAGGGAGGTGGAGGTATGAGAGGGTGGGGATGCACTCGGGAGGGCCCTCGCACTCACACGGTTGGCACTGAAGTTACCAGTAATTGAGTCTCCAGAGGTGGAGGGGGGATGGGGCTTGTAGGCAGGACTCAGTTGGGCATGGCTGGTGGCTCCCTGAGGACCCTGAGGGCTGGAAGGGGAGATCTGAGAGGGGAGATGCCTAGGCCCCTCCCACAAGCCCCCTGGGGCTCAGATGCATGAGTCCCTGAGACAAGAGGCCAGGAAACAGAAGGCCCAGTGCACAGGGCTGCTGTCCATCGTAGGTAAACGGTGCCCAACCTGTCACTAGTGACTTTGTCTGCCACCCTTGGTTCTGAGGTCTGACAGAAGGGTCAGATGTGGGAGGGGCTACTCTGAGTGTGAAGGCTGGAACTGGAGAAATGGGTTCATGTTTCTGATTGGGGGCTGACCCAAGGGAAAGCATTCCATTTGTCAGCTGGGATGGAGGTCTGGGTGGGGCTTTGGGGGCTAATTTGCTAACTTTAGTGATGTGCTTTGGGTGTGTGGAAAAGATCTTGTAAATTTGGTTACCTTTGAAGGTTACAAGAGACCTCAGAGGTCATCTGGCCCAACCTCCTCCATTGGGGAAAAAGGGTGAATGAGGCACAAAGGAGCACAGTGACAACCAAGCACTGGGCGTCTCTTGCCTATCAGACTGACTGACTTCCACCCTGGCTTCTCTCTCCTCTGACAGCAAAGTTTCATGGACCCAAGGACCCTAGGAAGGCTCTCCCTAGCAGCAGTTGGGCACGTTCCCCATAGAACTCTAGAGGTTTCTCAGTCATCTGTTAAGTCTGTGGGGTTAAATAAAAAGGAAAGCCACAAAAAAATAAAATAAAAAGGAAAGCGAGCCATTCTCTCTCTCTCTCTCTCTCTCTCTCTCTCTCTCTCTCTCTCTCACACTCACACACACACACACACACACACACACACACACACACACATACACAAACACACTCAACCCTCAGTTTATGGCCAACCAGGGATATACACTTACCAGAGAGACCATTAGAAAACTCTGAACCGGGGCAGCTAGGTATCACAGTGGATAGACCACCGGCCCTGGAGTCAGGAGTACCTGAGTTCAAATTCAGGCTCAGACACTTAATAATTGCCTAGCTGTGTGGCCTTGGGCAAGCCACTTAACCCCATTGCCTTGCAAAAAGGAAAAAAAAAGGAAAAAAAAGAAAACTCTGAACCTTCCCTAAACTGGTTTCTTCAGTTTATGAAATCAGTGGGATGACCCCCTGCTGTTTCACTCAGAGCCCTAAAACAAATCCCAGTCTGGTGAGGGAAAGAAGTTCCTTGGACATGCCAGACATTATAAGCAATGACAAAGCCTTGGCCAAAGGGGACTAGACCTGGAGGGGCAGAGATCAAGAACAGCTGGCTTGACATAGACTATGGGGCAGCTGTTCTTTCTCCACTGGGAAAGAAGATGCAGATTATCCATAGAATAGAGGTGGAAATTTTCAGCTGTGCAAAAGAATTTACTTGGACTACAGAATGGAGTTCTGGGAATTAAGATGGGAAAGAAAGCCAGAATAATCCCATGACTAGAACTCATGTGCATATTCCTTACTCCCCCACCCAGACAGGTAAATGGGGTCCTGCCCATCAGGGAAAAAGGTAGAATAGCCTCATGTACACCTATCATTCAGATTGTCTACATCCTGAATACAACCTGAAGAGACCAGAAGCAGGAGTCACATTCCATAGTTTGTCAAAATGAAGATAGAAATATATGAGAGCAAGTTCATCTATTCTCTCTGTAAATGAATCAGTGTATGCTGGTTCACTCTAATTATTCACATATATGTTTTTGTGAAGTGTATATTCCATATATAAATATAAAATATGCTGTTTCTTATGACTAATCTATATGAATATCCATATATTCTCTTAATTTGGTGGCATATGTGAACATTTATGTAGATGGTATACTCTTTTGGGGTCCTTCATGTGTGAATATTCATTCAATCCATAGTCCTTTAGGTCTATTTTCTTATGTAAGAGTACAGATATACTCTGTTTACAGTCAGGAGACATCTCTTGCATTACATGAAAAAAATCAGTAGAAAAGTTTCAGAAATAGGGAGATCTTTTTAGAGACCAATTATAAATGAATAGAAAGAGAGGAGCTATATACATACATATATACATATATATATAGAGAGAGAGAGAGAGATATAAATAAAGGTATAGGAAAATATGGGCACTCCTAAAGTATAACTAGGGAGACAAATGACTATTATTCATGCAGAGCTAAACAGTATGTCATCTAATGAATTTATAGGAAGAATAAATTATTTTCTTTACATAGGAATGAAGAAAAAGAACCTAAGAACTTGCCTCTAGGAATATATTCTCTATGCTCATATATATGACCTGTTTTTTTTCATCAAGCAGGAAATTCTAATTTATGGGAGAGACACTGTAATCTTATAAATGAGCACATGTAGATGAAGATAGAGAATATCTATAAATGAAACATACAGAATTTTTCATATAAAGGATGAGATAATTGAGGATTCTTCTGTGTATATAGGATGATGTAATCCTCCTCTGCTCTCATCCCCTATATATATGTGTGCATGTATGGCATCTGGACAGACATCAGAGGGATGGGCATCATCCTCTGTTTCCTTCACCAGTTTCTAGATGACAATGGCAAGGTGACCTGATTGGCAGCTCCAGTTTTTAGGAACAGTGATGGGGGAAAGGAAAGTGAACAAGAAAGAGAGGGGGAGGGGGAAATGAGCCCAGGAGGGGAGGGATGTAGACCACATAGAACTAGGTGAGTAAGATGCCTGATGTGGGCCAGCTGAGAGAGAGAGAAGATGGGTTGGCATCAAGGGAACTCCTGCCCCACCAAGGGAGACACTGACTTGATCACTCCTCAGAGCTCCAGGTGCTCTTTGTCCAGACTCTGGTTGGCTTTGCTGAGGACCCTTAAACTCAGGAATGAGTATTTGAGAGGAGAGAGAAGACAAGGAGACCTGCCCAAAGTACTATGGAGGCCCAAGGGCCTGCTCATGGGGCAGAAGTGGTCAGGAAACATAAACACCAGATCCCTGGACTCCTGCCCATGGCAGAAAAATGATCCCTAGCTGGTCAATGTGGGATCTTTTCTGTCCACCATCTGGGTTCTGAGGTCTGATAGTGCCTATGAGAGAGAATTAATTCAAGGGTAAGTTGCAGACTTGGGGTTTGTCATCTGGTGGTTGAAAGCTAGTTTGCTAACATGGAGATATGGAAGGGTGCATGGATGAGAGTGTAGAGTCTGAAAGGACTTGTAAGTTTGAATAGAAGATGAAAAGAGACCTCAGAGTTCATCTGGTGCAAACTCCTCATTTAAAAGAAAGGGTAACTGAGACATAGCCAGGATCACAGAATTAGATAGGGACCAACCCAGACCTTGAACCAGAGTCTCTCCTTCCTACCAGGTTTGTTTTTCCTTCTGACAGCCATGATTTCAAGCATCATGGTCCCAATCTCTCCCCAGAATCAGATTCCTCAAAGAGCTGGGAGTTCTGGGTGTCATCCGTTGGAAATGTGTGGTTAAGTGAAGGGTAAATCAAAGTCCACCAGCTCCCACAACTTGGGGCAGACTGGGATAAATAGTTAAGTGAGGAATCCTCTACTTTTCCTGAATGAGTTTCTTCCATTTTTGAAATAGGAGGGATGACCCTCAGCTACTTTATTCAGAGTCCTACTTTAACACTGTCCTGGGGCTTGCAGATGTTGGCCTAGGCAAGGGCTCTGTATCTTATCCTCAGTGCATTCCCAGTCTAGTGAGGGAAAAGGTATGCCTTGGGAATAGAGAAATCCATTAGACAGAGATAAGAAAGACTGAAAAACTTAACTCCTAAGGAAAATCTCATGGAAGGAAATAGTGGAATTGTTTGTACTTAACTCTTCATAGGTGAGTACTCCTCAGTTTCCTGTGTATTTTCACATGCATGAGTAATAATCTATTGTCTCATTGCATACATATATCTGAGTACTGACATGTTCTCTTTGGTATGAATATTTCTTCATCCTCCCTGGCTGTTCATATTTCTATACTCATATATTCTTTCTATAAATAAATCAATATATGTAAGTTTACCCATATACTCTAGAGATTATCACATAGATGTTTATGTGAGCTATCATGTATTCTATGTATATACAGAAAATATTTGTTTCTTGTGACTCATATATCTTCTTTCTTGATGCTGGCATGTATAAGCATTGATATAGATTTTCAATATTCCTTTGGGTAGTTCGAATAGTGATTCAAGCCAAATTCCTCTATGGCTTCACTACTACACATCAGTACTGATATGCTCTGCATATTGATAGACAGGAGTCTTCTCATATTCCCTTACAAGGAGTGAAACAGTGGAATACTATTAGAAATAGGTGAGCATTTAGGACACCTAATATACGTGAATAGAAAGAGAGAAAGTATAGTTTTGTACATATATGGGTAAAAATTAAGGTATAGGAAAAATATGCGTCCTCAAATATGAATTGAGAGTGAATATGTGAGTACACATATATAAGCAAGAATAGGGAGAATGATTACTAATATTCATGAGGATATAAAATATACATGTCATTTAATGGATTTATAGAATGAATAAATTACTTTCTGTACATAGGAATGATGAGAAAGAACCCTAGTATCTTACCTATATGAATATTTTCTCTATAGAGGAGTAATCTTATATTATCTTTATATATATTTATATACACCAAGAAGGAAGTTATGATCTATAGTTAAGACCATTTCCAGCCCCCTCATTTCCCATCCTCAGGAGCCTAAGCCTCAGGTCAGTCCTGCATCTTATATTTCTTTGATTTCCACTGTGGAGTTCTTAGGGAGCCAAGTGAGAAGAACTGGGTCTGGGTCAGATGGGCCACAAGCTGAGGGCAGATGATTTCAAATATGTGTACATATAGATATGGATAAAGCATACATAAAAATGAAACATACAAGATTCTTCATGTAGAGGATGATATAACTTAAACTTATTTCTTATATACAAAACGATATAATCCTCTTTCTCTCTGCCTCTCTATCTCTCTATCTCTCCGTCTCTGTCTTTTTCTCTCTACCCAAAAATATTTTGGATCTGTGTGTGTTTGACTATATGTGTATGTGTGTGTGTGCGTGTGTGTTTATGCATGTATATGCCATCTCAACAGACAGCAAAAGGATAGATGGGCATCATCCTCTCCTCTTTCACCAGCTCTAGGATGGACAACAGCCAGGTATCCCTGATGGTAGCTCCAGTCAATATGAGGGAGGGAGGGCACCATGAGAAGGAAAGAGATGGGGGAGGGGGAAATGAGTCTGAGAGTGTGGGGGAGGGATGCTGACCACATGGATACAGGTGAATGGGATACTTGATGAGAGTCAGTGGAAACAGGGGCAGATTTGATAGGAAGTAGACTCCTGCCTCAAGAATGCAAACATTGACGTCTTCTGCCATTAGTGTTCAGCATCCAACAAGGGCCTACTTTGTCCAGACTGGTTGACTTTAATGGTGAGTCCTTTAGGACCCTGAGGACCAGCATTGGATATATGAGAGGAGCAAAGAATCAGGGGAGAAGCCCCCAAAACTCTTGAGTCCCAGTAGTCTGAGCACAGAGGAAAAGTGGTTAAGAAACATAAGCCACAGATATCAGAACTGCTGCACATGGTTGAGAAATGGCCAATAACTGGTCACTATTGGATCCTGTCTGTCCATTCTCCATGCTTTGAGATCTTCTGGTGTCTGTCAGATAGAATGTGAGATACACAAAATGTTTTCATTTGGAAATGGAGTGTTCAGGCAGAGAAAGACAAAATAAGCTGAGAATCTTAAAGGAAGTCTCATGGAAAAAGATGGTGGAATCTTCAGACAACTCTCAGGTGAGCATTCTATCTTCCTTGTCTATTTTGGCATGCATATATAATCACCTTTACTCTCTATCTAGACATCTTACTATATAGACATCTGAGTACTGATGTGTTCTCTTTGCACATGAATATTACTCCATAGTTGCTTAGTGTTCACAGATCAGTACTCATGTATTTTTAAAAAATGAAACGCTGTCTATTGTTTCCTCCATGTACTCCAGATCTTTATGTATATGATATATTTGAACAAATATATATATTAGTCTATGTTAATATACTATGTTTTCTTTTGTGATTGTTATATAAAATTATTCTTATTTTCTCTCTTTATGTTGACATATGTGAGTATACACAAAAACCTTATATTCTATGAGTTCTCATGAAAATTAATTTACTCCTTATTTCTCTATTTATAAATATCATTATCCATTTTGTATATTTCTATATTTCTGTTGTACTCTGTGTATAAATAGACAGGAGTATTTTATGCTTTGTCTTAAAGGTAACAAAGTAGTGGAGAACTTTTAGCAATATATAAAGTAGAATTGATATATATGAATAGAGAGTCAGAACATATACCTGCATGTGGATATCTATATAAAAATGTAATAAATATGGATACCCCTAAATATTAATTGAGAGTTAATATGTCAGTACTCATATATGTAGAAGAAGAGAGATTGGATGCTATTGTTCTTAAGGAGATAAATTGTATTACATATAAATCAATTTATAGAAAAATATATTATTTCATGTATATAACAATAAAGTAATTTAGCATTTATTAACAAGAATATACTGTCAATCATCATACATATGAGCAATATATTATCTACATATTCATTTACAGAAGTATATAGTTATAATTTAGTAGTCATATAGATGAAAAAGATAAATAAGAATGTAGTATACACATTCTCTCCTATATGGCAAAAGATGTAATCATAAAACTATATGTGTGTGTATGTGTGTGTATGTGTGTGTTTATATGTATAACCACACAAACCCATATTAAGCATTATGAAGAAAATCTTGAAATACTCATAATGAGGAATTGAGAGAATGGAAGGTTACTCCCTTATATGAATATACAGATGAAATATGAGCACTTGTGGATATGAAAACCACAGTGGTATTGAAGAAAAGATCCTTCTGGATAGACACAGAGGGTTGCAGGACTTCAGTCCTGGTCCAGATGATCCTCTCCATCTTTGTCCTGCTACCCAAATGATAATAGTCAGGTAACCACACTGGCTAGTCAAACCACTTCAGGTAGCAATGAGAGGGGTTAAAAACCTAGAGAAAGAGTTCAGAGCTGGGGATAATGAACTTGAAAGTGCTATGATAGATGAGCCAGTGTGGGCTTAGAGGCAGCAAAGATTAGACTGAAAGGGTAGGGGATGAGGGCAGGAGAATGATTCCTGTCTCACCAAAGTAGATGCTGATGTCATCAGCCACAGGGTCTCAGCAAGGGCATGGGTGTATGTCTGTTGGGGGTATCAGTGGGGAGGTGAAAGAATGGACACCAGACCCAGGTTCATATAGGTTTGGCTGGTGGCTCCCTCAGGAACCCCAGGATTGGGAGGCAGGATCAGAGACTTCAAAGATTTCAGGCCCCATCCAAAGTCCACTTGAGGCTTAGCTTCCAGAGTTTGAGAGACAGGAATCCGGGGAACCTGATCCCCTTCCCCCATAGGAATCTTGTCCATGGGAGGGAAACAGTCCATAAGCACTTTGCCTTTCACCCTCTGAAATCAGAGGTCTGTGATGGGGAGATTCCTCCATGTGTTGGGGGGAATAGGGGTGGGAGGGAATGCCTGTTTCAGGAGACTGGTCCTAAACTTTATTGTTAGAATGAGGGTAGGACCGGTTGGTCGTGTGCAGCCACAAGGGAAAGCATTTGACTTGCTGGTTTGTATAGTGGGGGTTTAGGGTCTGAATATGATGGTACTGGTCACTGAAGAGAGGGATTGCCGGGGAAGAGTCTGAATGAACTATTAAGATTCTGGTCTCCAGGGAAAGAGGTTTCCCACAAACTGCAGAGGTTGGCAAAATTGACATCTCACAATAAGATTGTCCCAGGCTGCAACATACTGTCCAAGGTAGGAAATTGTAATAAAACAGTCCTTGGGAGATCTTGTCTTTCCTAATTACTAATATTCTGGAGGAGATAAAAATGTCTAAGTCAACTAATGAATTTATAGAAAGAATAATTTACTTTCTGAACATAGGAACGAAGAGAAGAAAACCAAGTATTTCCCTTTGTGAATACATTTTCTGTCTTCATACAGAGCAATTGTCTTGTATTATCCATGTATTCATATATATTAAGCAGGAAGTTATAATCTATAGGAGATACTAATTGTAGTCTTGTATATGACTACATATAGTGAAGATAAACTATATAAATGTACAAGATGTATATAAAAATACAAGACATTCATGTAGTGAATATCATATTTTAAAGTTATTTCCTTTATATAGAATGATATAATGCTCCCTTTCCTATATATGTCTGTCTGTCTGTATACGTATATTTCATTATTTGTTTATGAATGTAAATGTGGGTTTGTATATGCTGTCTGATCAAGTCATAGAGGGCCACTGTCATTTCTTCTGGTCCCCTATGCTCTCCTTCCTCCACCAGCTCCCAAAATGACAACCTCAAGGAAACACCATTGTCAGCTCTAGTCATTTCTACTAGTAATGGGGAAGGGGGAAATGAGGTCCAGAAGGATGGTGGTAAAAGAAAACATGAACTAGAGAGAGTGTGGGGGAGAAGTATGGTGATCACATCATGACAGGTGAGTGTGATGTCTAATGTGGTCCAGTGCATAAAGAGGCGGGGTTGGTAGGAAGGGAACTTCTTCCTTATCAAGTTAGACACTGGAGGTTAGGACAAGGAAATAACTTGGATATACTGAAAACCATCAGCTTTCCTTTCACAAACACACTGGGGAAACTCCCTCACAATCATCTGATAAAGAATTTTAATTCAAATCAATAAGCAATCTAGGTGAGAAGACAAAAGAGGATCTCTAAAGTGTCTTTAGAAATAACTCCTTGGCTTTGGACATGAAGGGACAGAGCAGCCCAAGGTCAAACAGCCTGAGATAGTTACCTCCTAAGGAAAATACAAACAAAAAGTAAGGCTGAAAGATTTAACAATATCCCCCTACAGAAGAGCATCCTATTCTTTCATGTTTATTTGGTCCTGAATGAGTACTCATTGCCTCGTTTATCCATCTGACAAACCAAAGTCTTCCTATTTTTTCTCACAAGGAGAGAAGTAGTGGAATACTTTTAAAAACAGAGCATTTAGGAGACCTGATGGATGTGAATAGAAAGAGAGAATTCCCATACTTATATAAATATATAGATATAGATATATAAATGAATAGAAAAATATGGTTCCTTAGATATGAATTGAGAATGAATATGTAAGTACTCCTATGAGTAGGAATAGGGAGAATGATGACTAATATTCATGTGATAAAAGTATGACATCTAATGAATTTATAGAAAGAATAAATGACTTTCTGTACATAGGAATGAAGAGAAAGAACTCAAGCACATGCCATATAAATATGTTCCCTGTCATAATATATATGAATTATCTTTTATTATCTGCATCTTTATATACATTGAGCAGGGAGTTATCTATAGGAGACCCTCTATGTACTCAAATATGAGTACATATAAATGAGGATAAAAATATGTAGACATAAATATAAGGATATATATATATGGATAAAGAATATTAAATGTAAATATACAATGTTTTTCATATTTAAGAAGAGGTAATTTAGGGTGATTTCCTATATATAGAATTATATGATACTCTCTCTCTCTCTCTCCATATATATTCACATCTTCGTTTATGAATATGCAATCTGAACAGACAGGACAGTATCACTGGGTATCATGCTCTCATTCCTTCATTAGATCCAGGAATGACACCACCCAAATAACCCTGGTGACATCTTAATTCACTTCTAGCATTGGAGAAGGGGAAATGAATCTAGAACAATGTAGGAGGTGGGATGGTGACCACATAGGGATAGATGAGTGGGATGGGGAATAGTGGAGAGTGGGTAGGGTTAGACCAAAAGGGGCTTCTGCCCCATCAAGGTAGACATACATCAGCCATCAGTGCTCAGGACTCTACAGTGGATCCACTTAGTCCAGACTCTGTTTAATTTTCCTGATGGAGCCCTGGGGACCCCGAGGAGCAGGAGGGGATATGTGAGAGGAGGGAAAATCTAAAGGACCCAGCCCAAAGCCCTCTGGAATTCCAGGGGCCTGAGCATGTCAGAAAAGGAACAGGAAACTGAAGTCCTAGTTCCCCAAAGTCCTGCGCATCATACAGAAATGGTCCCCAACAGCCACCCTAGGAACTTGTCCTTCCACACTCCCCAAATTGGAGATCCAATAGAGTCTGTGAGAAAGGTTTCTAACAAGGGCAGAGCTTGATCACTGGTGGCTGCCTCAAGGTGAAATATTAGACCTGCAGTGTTTTCTCATCTGGGGGCTGAGAGCTAGTTTAGTGGCATGGAGTTTGGCAAGACAGGTGAAAGTATAAGTAAAGTCTGAATGGTGAGGACAGAGGGATAAAAGAGAGCTCATCTGGTCCAAGGAATTTACTGGAGAAAAGAGTTAACTGGGAAAGTTCTCCCAGATTTATGAATATATAAATCATAGAAATGAATTAATGAATGAACAACTCCCTCTAGATTGGAATGAAAAAAATCAAACCTGAGAAAGCCATACATAGAGAAAAACAGACATTGAGAAATGCTGACTGTAGGGAGAAGGGAGAGGGGATGTCTGGGGAGGGGTAGTGGAGGGAGGGGCTGTGTTTGGGAAGGGGGGAGAGGGAGCTACACTGGCCTCCCCAAGGAGGGCAGTGAAGTCACCGGCTGTTGTTTCACCATGGTTGGGGAGGCATCTTGCCCACTCAATTCAGTTTACCTCCTGAATTGCTGAGGACCCCCTAGAGACGGGAGGGGAACCTGAGAACCCAAAGATTTCAGGCCCCTTTCAAAGCCCCCCTACGGCAGAGCCTCTAGAACTTGAGAGACAAGAATCCTAGGAAGATGAGTCCTGACCCCGCCGCTGCCCCCGACGAGAATCTTATCCCAGGGAGGGAAACAATCTCCAAGAAGGCCCTACTGAACATCTTCCTTTCATCCCTGAAATCGGGGGTCTGACAGTCCTTGTGATCTGTGGAATTAGTGAAGAGGGAACGTGTGTTTTAGGAGGCCTGTCCTAATCTTTAGTGTTAGAATGAGGGCAGGGCAGGCTGGATAGGGAAGGGGTCACAAGGGAAAGCATTCGAGTAACTGGCATATCCCAGCTGGGGTTGGGAGGGAGAGTATGGTGAAACCAGGGAGTGGATGGAGGGGTTGGGGAGGCAGGGCAGGAGTCTGACTGACCTTTTAGGTCTGGAAAGGATTGAGGGTAAAAGAGGACTCGGAGCTCATTTGGCCTGATCTCCTCATTTGAAAGAAAAGATAACTGAGGTCCAAAGGAGGGCAGAGACATACCCAAGGTCACACAGACAGTAAGAATGGCAGGCCAAGAGCTTGAGTCTAGGTCCCTCATCCTTTCCAGTTAGCTGGCTTCCATGACCTCTGTCCTCTGACAGCCAGGTTTCATGGATACAGTGTCACTAGGAAGGCACTTTCCAGAAGCTGCTGGTCACCTTCTACCTAAAACTGTGGAGTTTGAGAGTCTTCAGTTAGGACTAAGGATTAAGTAAAAATGTAACTTCACCCACCTACACCCCAAGATTTGTTCTAGTCAGAGATAAACTGTTAGCAGGATGATGCTGAGAAATTTCTAGATATTCCCTGAGTTTCATCCATTTTTTTCAATAAGAGGAATGATCCCCAGCTCCATTTCACCCTAACTGAATATTTTACTGGGGCTTCTGGGTGAGAGCTTGGACTATGTCCATCTTTTGTTCTATCAGACAACTTCCAGTTGAATGAGGGAAATGTGATTTGGAGATGGCCAGTGGAATAATGTGGCCAATGTCATGGCCAAAGGAATCAAGAAAGAACTTCCTTGTGATAGTGGTCAGCCTTGCAGTTGAGTTTTCTTTAAAGGGAAAGAAGGTACAGATAATCAACATAACTAAGATGGCAGGAGGGGATGATGGGAATCAGGAAAAGGAATTCAGAACAATCCCTTGACCAGAGCTCATGTTCTCCTTCCTTTCCCACTATGGGCAAGTCACTGGGGTTAATACCACCAGGGAAAGTGGTTTCCTGCAACCTACCAATATCAGCCTCAGGGGCATCTATCACTAAGATTGTCCCTGCTGCTGATTCTCTGAAGAGGTCAGAAGCAGGAGATAAAGCCAATTGTTTGTCAAAATGAGGGCAAGAGACCAAATTGACCAAGATTACTTCTCAGATAGCCCAAACTGATGTAGGAAATAATGTAAATAGCAGAAATGTAATGGAAAACACAAAACAGAAAGATGTGTTCCACATTCAACACATTCCAGTGATTAGACAGGATATTGGATGGAGGGAAGGACAGAAACACACACACACAAAGAGAGACAAAAATGTGTGCTCCCTCCTTTGCACACACACTGGAGCAGCAGTGATCCTAAAGGATGGAAGGTAGAACAAGGAAATACCCTGGATAAATTGAAAACTATCAGTTTCCCCCTTAACCAAACACAGTGGGGAACCCCCCCTTACAGTCATCTGATAAAAAAAATTTTAATGATCTCTGAAGTTCTTTTTTTAAATTTTTTATTTTTTTTTAGGTTTTTGGAAGGCAAACGGGGTTAAGTGGCTTGCCCAAGGCCACACAGCTAGGTAATTATTAAGGGTCTGAGACCAGATTTGAACCCAGGTACTCCTGACTACAAGGCCGGGGCTTTATCCACTATGCCACCTAGCCGCCCCTATGATAAAGAATTTTAATACATATTAATTAGTAATCATAGTGAGGAGACAAAAAAATTCACTCCTTTTAGTCCATTGCTATTCAAGTTTCAGTCATAAGTCCTCTATGAATAATATATGTGGGTTTTTCTCTACAGTCACATATGTATATATGAATAATTATGTTTTTAGTGTATGTATATGCTGTTTTTTCTAGTCTAATCATATATATGATTAGTCATCTTTTATCTGTGTATGCTGGCATAAGTAAGCATAAATTGAACCATTGTATATTCACATATGACTACCTCACATATGGGGACTCATTCATTCCCTATTCCTTCACATACAGATACTATTATTTTCTATCTATATTCCTGTCTATGCTTCTTGATATACTCTGTGGGTATAAAGACAGGAGATTTCACACTTTCTCACATGGAGGGAAGCATTGGAATACTTTTAGGACTATAGAGAGAACATAGTAATACTCTTATTTGTGTATAGAGAAAATGTAAATGTATATCCATACATATATGTGTGTTTGTATGTGTGTGTAAACAGAGAAAATACAGGAAATCATAGATAAGATGAATATAGAATATTCATATATATTTGAATAGAGAGAATGATTACTAATGTTTATGTGAAGATGGGTGGTATAAATCATTTAAATGAATTTGTTGAAAGTAATATCTTCCTCCATTTGAAATGAAGAAAAAGAAACTGAGTGGGCATTACATTAACATATGTAGATATTCTCTTTTCATATCCATGGGTAGTCATATATTCTCTTTATTTTCATTTACTTAAGTGTGATGTTATATTTTATCAAAGAGAGTATTCTTTGTATTCTTCTGTGTATTCTTCTATGACTATGCAAAAATGTAGTTAGCGAAGATAAAAATGAAATATGAGTTCTTATAATCCAATAAAGCCTATTTAAATACGATTATTAGGAATCATGCAGTAATCATAGAGTGGAATAATAATGAGAAAAAAATGGAAGATAAGGAGACAAAGAATACATTAAAACAAAATGAACCCTCCTGGATAAGAATATAGAACACTACTCTTTGTACATAGCAATGAGCCTGAATACTTGCATATATGAATATATTCTCTATTTTCATTTATATTTCTTATCTTTTTACTTTTCCCCATTACACAAGAAACTATAGTCTATACGAATCATATATGACTATTCATAAATGATGATAAAGAATATATATAAATTAGGCTGATATAATCTCTCTCCCTCCCTCTTTCCCTTCATGTATGTTTGCCTGTATATATAAGTGTGATGTCTTGACAGGCAGAAGAGTTGTCACTGGCATCACTTCCATTCCCCTATCCTTTCCTTCCTTCATTAGTTTCCAGAATACTAAAAACAAAGTAACATCATTGGCAAGTCCAGTCACTTCTATCAGTGGTGGGGAGGGGAAAATGCGGGGCAGAGGGAACATGGAAACAAGAATGATCCAGAGAGGGTGTGGGAGAGAGGGATGGTGATCACACGATGACAGTGAGTGGGATGCCTGAAGTGGGTCAGTGGAGAGAGAAGAGAACTTGGCAGGTGGGAGTCTCCTGCCTCATCAAGGTAGATACTGATGTCATCAGCCATCAGTGGGTGGCTCTTTGCAGGGGATCCACTTTGTCATGACTCTGGCGGTCTTGGTTGATGGATCCTGAGAAGTCTGAGGTCCTAGATTAGATATTTGAGAGGGATGATAGACCCTGAGCTTGGGGGACAAGGGACCAGAAAATGTAGACTCTAGAAGTATAGAATTCTGCCCCTTTTAGGGCAAAGGTCCCAAACTGGTCTCGAGGAACCTGTCTGTCTACTATTCTGGACTCTGAAGTATGATAGTGCCTGTAAGATAGACTGTAAGAACAAGGACAGAGTTTGCTGACTTAAAGCTACCTCAAGGGAATGCATTAGAGTGAATGGGCTTCTCATCTGGTGGTTGGCAGCTAGTTTGATTTTATGAAGTTTGGGGATGGTGTATGGGTTTGGGAGTAGAGTCTTGAATGGGCTTCTAGGTAGGAAGGAGGGTGAAAAGAGATCTCAGAGCCCATCTGACCCAACCTCCTCATTTAGAAAAAGAGTAGAGATCCAGGGAAGGATAGGGATATGGCCAAATTCACAAAGTCAGTAAGGGGCAGGCCTTGAGCCTGGGTCTCTCTTGCCTGACAGGCAGGCTGACTTTGACCTCAAACCTTTCCTCCTCTGACAGTCAAGTTGATGATTGGAAGCCTTACTTGGAAGACACTTCCAGGGGCAGAATCTTCATACTACTCGGAGTACTAGGGGACCTCACTTAGGACTGTAGGTTCAAACAAAATGCAAATTGATACCTACAACCCCGCTCTCCCCTACATTTCCTCCCCCACCACTAACTTAAAAACTTTGGGTCACCTGAGATGCATATTAAGCCGAGAGAGACTGAGCAAATCATCTGCTTTCCTTGAATGGATTTCATACATTTGTGAAAATGGGGAATGACTCCTTAGCTCCTTTACTCAGAGACCTATCTTACCATTGTCCTTGAATCTATTAGGTTAAACATAGTTCCTATTTACTGTCCTTAGAAAACATCCAGTCAAGAGAAGATGAAATAGATAAATATTGGATTTTCAGGATATGCTAGTATTAGCAAAGCTTGGCTAAAAGAGGCAATCCTTGGATAGTCAGGGACCAAGAACTGCTTGGGGGAGGTGGACTGGGTTGCAGGTGGGCTTTCATTGCTAAGAAGGAAGGTACAGATTATTCACAGAACGGAGGCTTCAGAATGGGTTCCTGGGAAGCATGATGAGACAGGAAGCCCAAATATAACCACTTCACCAGAGCTCATGTCCCCTTTCCTTCCCACCTTGGTCATGGCAGTTGGCTTCTGCCCAGCAGGAAAAGAGATTGAACAGCTTCAGGACATCTGTCATTCAGATTGTCTCACTCATTCAAACAACCTGAAGAGGCCAGAAGCAGGAGACAAATCCAACAGTTTATCAAAATGAAGCCAGAAATATAGGAGAGCACGTTCACCAGGAACAGTATAAAAACTTCCCCAATCATCCCAAACTGATTGGAAGAATTACTGTAATTAATAGACATCTAAGATATCTATTCTAATGTGTTAGAATCGATCAAACAATGGAAGGGAATTTAGGACATATACATATACATAAAGAGAAATACAAAAATTGCCAAACATCCCACCATACACATATACCCAGACAGACACTTGTGAATCAGTGATCAAGCACAGGATGAGATTTCATTTTAAACTTCATTCACATAGACACAGAGAAGCACACACACTCCCACACTTACACACACTAGAGAACAATGATTCAAAAGACAATGGGATGGAAGTTAGGACAGAGACACAGAAAGAGAAAGAAACACATTCCTACACTTACATAAAGAGGAACACTGAAACTCTTTTAAGAAGATGAATTTTCAGGACTCACACACAATTCTATTCAAATCAAAAATAGGTTTCATGTAACATCTCAAGAATGGCCATGAAAATGTCTATTTGACTTGGGAACTGGAGATGTTCAGCACAAAGGCAAGAGAGGCTGAGTAGCTTAAGCCCTAAGGCAAATCTCATGGAAAATCTAATTTCATTTAGAGATGATTCCTCATAGATGATCATTCCTATTTTCTTCATGTATGTTCACATGCATAAATAATCAGCTCTTCTCAAACTCCATCCATACATCTGAGAACTAATATGTTCTATTGAGGTATAACTATTCTTTCATCCTACCTGGCTGTTCGTATTTCAGTTCTCTTATATTCTCTCTATAAAGGAATCACTATATGTAGGGTTTACAACATGTGCTAGATCATATATATACATATATATATACATATATGTATACATATATGTGTATATATATTTGTGAACTATCAAGTTTATATCAATGTATACACAAAGCATGTTGTTCCTTGTAATGAAAACATTCATATGTTTTTCTAGATGTTGGCATATAGGAGCATTTATGTAGATTTTCTCTATTCCAAATGGGGACTTTATCTATGAATACTCATTCAATCCATTTTCCTATAGGTCTATATTCCTTTATATGAGTACTGATATATCTGTGATGCAGATAGGAGTCTTCCTATCTTTTCTCACAGGAAAATAAGTGGTAAACTTTTAGAAATAGAGCATTTAGGGGGAAGCTAGGTAGCACAGTGTATAAGGCACTGGCCTTGGAGTCAGGAGGTCCTGAGTTCAAATTCGGCCTCAGACACTTAATAATTACCTAGCTGTGTGACCTTGGGCAAGCCACTTAACCCCATTGCCTTGCAAAAAATAAAAAACAAAACAAAAACGAAAACAGAAATAGATCATTTAGAAGACCTAATATATGTGAATAGAAAGAGAAATGGTATACTAAGTATATAGAGAAATGTATAAGTATAAAGGTATTGAAAAAATATGAGTAATCAGATAGAAATTGTGATTGAATATGTGAGTATTCCTATAAGTAGGAATAGGCAGAACAAATATTAACATTCATGAGGAGATAAAAGGATGCCTTCTAATGAATTTATAGAAAGAATAAATTGAATAAATTACTTTCCATACATAGGAATGAGAGAATGAACTCAAGTACTTACCTATATAATACATCAGCTAACTTCTTATATAGGAGATATCTTATATTATCTAAATCTATATACATTAAGCAAGAAATTATAATCTATGGGAGAGATATTGTAGCACTCTCTCTCTCTCTCTCTGTCTCATTATATATATATATATATATTTTTTTTTTTGTCTGGGCCTGTCTATTGTTACATGTGTATATTTGTGTATGTATGTATGTGTGTGTATATATACATACATATATATATATATATATATATATATATATATATATCATCTGGACATAAAGAAAGGGATGAAGGGACATCATCTTCCTCTTTCTTCAAGATTTTGGGAATGGCAACAGCCAGGTAACCCCTCTAAGAGCTCCAGAACCTTGTACGTAAGGAATAGCAAAATGTGAGGGAGAGAGATTTGGAGAGGGAGAAATGAGCCTGAGAGGGTGAGAAGGGAGGGATGCTAATCACATGGAGACAGGTGAGTGGGATGCCTGATGAGAGCCAGTGGAAAAAGGGGCAGGATTGGCTGGAAGGGGACTCCTAAGCCACCAGAGTAGAAAATGATGTCATCAAGCATCAGTGTTTGGCACCCAGCAGAGGATCATCTTTGTACAGACTCTGACATCGATTGCTTTGTTGGTAACTTCCTGGGGCTTTGAACCCCAGGAGTGGATATTTGAGAGAGCAGATACCAAGGCGCCAGTCCAAAGGAGACTGGAGGCCCCGGGGCCTGAGCACAGAGGAAAAATGAACAGGAAATATAAGCCCCAGTTACCAGAACTGCTTCTTATGGTAGGGAAACCGTCCCTAGCTGAGGAGCTTTTCTGTCCATCCCCCAGCTCTGAGGTCTGATAGAATCGGTGAAATAAAGGGTTAGAACAAGGGCAGAACTTGCTGCCTGAGGGTTGCCCCAAGGGAAAGCATTAGACTAGTAGGGTTTTTTATGTGGTGCTAGTTTGCTAATATTAGGGATGAGGAAGATGTATTGGATGTGGGAGTAGAAACGGAAGTAGAACCTGAAGAGACCTCAGAGCTCATCTGGCCTAACCTTCCCATTAGAGTAAAGGGGTAACTGGCAAGGCTCTCCTCAGAATTCTGGGGTTCTGCCATTAGGATTGTGGCATTAAGAGAAGGGCAAAGCCAACTCCTCCCCATCCCACCAACATTGGAGCAAACTTGGGTATATAGTGAGCTGGGTGAACATGAACAAATCCCCTGCCTTCCCTGAGTGTTTTGTCCATTTGTTAAATGAGGGGGATGACCTCCAGCTATATCACTCAGAGCTCTGAGTAAACATTCTCCTGGGGCTTGGATGTATTAACCTAGGCTAGGTCCCTATATCTTGCCCTCAGAGAACTTCTGATTTAATTACAGGAAAGATTAATTTTGAATATATCAAATACGATAGCTTTACCAAAGACTCGATCACAGGAGACATTTCCTGGAGAGGCAGAGATCAAGAACCGCTTGGTGGAGGTGGGTTTGGTGCCAGGTGAGTTTTCATTGATGGGGAGGAAGTTTTAGATGAATGGAACAGAGGCTGCAGTAGTGGATTCTGATATTCAAGATAGGAAACAAACAAGGAATACCCCCTTGATCAGAGTTTATGTGCCCAGTCCTTTCTCACACTAGACAAGTCAGTGGGACTCTGGCCAGCAGGCAAAGTGGGCTTCTCCTCCAACCTGCAAAGATCACCATTATAGTCATTTATCTCTTAAATTACCTCCTGCTTCAAACAGTATGTAAAGCCCATGAGCAGGAGCCAAATCCAATTGTTTGTCAAAATGATCCCAGAAACATAGGAGAGGAAGTTCACCAGGAGAGCTAGGAGAGCTAGAAGCACCTTCCTCAACAGGCCCAAAATGATGGGAGCAAATACTATGAGTAATAGAAACTAAAGGAAGACACAGTACATAAAGCTGTGACCTACATTAAAACATATTCCTGTATGATCTAGTCCAACATGTTAACAATGCACAGGGAGTGGTATGGAATTAGAGCAGATAGAAAGACAGATAAACAGAAAGTGATTTTCTCATGCTTAGACATATACATTCCTGCATCAATGATTGTGGATTTAAGTTGGTAATCCTGGTGTGGAGACAAAAGGGGCTCTCAAGAGTGTCTTCAAAAAGAACTGATTGACATGGGAAGCAGAGAGGTCAGAGAAAGATAAACAAACTGAGAACCTAAAGGGAAGTCTCATGGAACTAGATGATGAATTTGGACATTTCGCATCTTCAATGAACATTCCTATCTTCCTTGTCTATTTTAATATGTATCAGTAATCACTTTTCTCTCACTATATCCAAATCTCTCAGTACTAATATGGTCACATTATGTATGAATATTCCTCCATAGTTCTTTGTTGCTCATAGATTAGTATTCATGTGTTCTCCCTTCAAATAAATCAGTATATATTTGTGTTCCTCCATAGGTTCTAGATCATTATGTACACACAAACACACACACACACACACACACACACACACACACACACACATATATATATATATATATATCATATATATATATATATAATATATATAATGGCAGGTGGGCTGACTTCCAACTTGTCCTTTCCTTCCTCTGACAGCAAAGCTTTATGGGCCCAAGGTCTCTAGAAAGTCACTCCCCAGAAGCAGGTGGATAAGTTCCCCATAGAGCTAGAGATTCTCTTAGGCTTCAAAGTTTAGGGTCAGCCTGGGATACACACTTACCAGAGTGACCCTTTAAACTCTGAGCCTTCCCTGAAGTGATTTCTTCAGTTTGTAAAATAAGGGGAAATGACCCCCAGCTGCTTCACACTGAACCCTGAAAGAACTCCTAATCTGGTGAAGGAAAAATGTGCCTTGGGCATGCCAGACATGGTAGCAATGACAGAGTCATGGCCAAAGGGGACAAACACCAGAGAGGTAGGGGTCAAGAATCACTGGGGAGAGGTGGACTGGCTGGCAGCTGGGTAGTCACTGCTGGGAAGGATGGTACAGATTATGCACAGAACAGAGCTGGGAATTTTCAGCTGTGCAAAGGAACCTCCTTGGGTTGCAGAAGGGGCTCTGGGAACAAAGTGGGAAAGGAAGCCAAACAACCCCTTGACTAGAACTCATGTGTCCTTTCATTGCTCCCCCTGGGCATGTCAATGGGGTTCTACCCACCAGGAAAAGAGGGTTTCTCCTGCAGCCAGCAAAGGTCACTGTCATGGATGGCTATCACTCACTGATAGATGATAGCTGAAAATTTCTGAACCAGGAGCCAAATCATTAGGATCACACATTCTCTCACAGGAAGAGAAGCATGGGATCCTTTTAGGAATATAGAGAAGATACAGGGGCACACTTATTGGTAAATAAAGAAAGAGAAAGTGTACACAGACACATGTCTCTATCTACCTACATATACATGTATATATACCAATATACAGAGAATATGGGCACTCCTCTGGATGCATAGAGAGTGAAGATGTGAATACTCATCCTTGTAAGAATAGAGAGAATGATTAATGTTTATGAGGAGAAAATTTCTGTAGGACATATGCAAAAAGACATTTATGAATGTATTCTCAGTCTTCATATGTCATATGTTGTATATGTTATCAATATATAATCATTGACATAAGTAAGAAGTTATAGACTATAGGAGAGACATTGTAGTCTTTTACATGCATATATAAACATCAAATACACAAGATTTTCTTGTATAGAAATAATTTCATTTATATCACCCTAAAATTATAATTATATGGAAAGTTATTCAGTACTCATATAGAGGAATAGAGATGTGATAGAAGATTCTTCCCTTCCATGAATATACAGAGTAAATATGTGAGTTCTCCTGGATAAGAATACACAAAACTCAGTGGTTTGGAAGGGGAGAAAAGAGAAACTGGACCGATGTGGGGAGAGCATCCTCTGGGCATCAGTCCTGGTCCCTGGGGTTCTCTCCCTCCCTGACTGTCTCTATTTATGGTGATAGTCAAGTAAACGTCAGGAGGATTGAGCCACTGCTAGTAGCAGTGAGGGAGGGGAAATAAGTTATAATCTATAAGGAGACCCTTTAATATATAAATACCTATAGATGAGGATAAGAAATCTAAGAAATGAAATATACATAGATGACATAATTTAGGATTATTTCCTGTATATTGAATGATACAATCCTTTCTCCCCTCTCCAAATATATTTATATGCCTCTGTGTATCTATGTGTTTGTGTGTGTTTGGACAGACAGGACAAGATTCATTGGCATCATCCTCTCCTTCCTTCACTGGAACTAGGAATGACAATAGTTAGATAACTCCTTTGACAGGTCCAGTCACCTATATCAGAACTGGGGAAGGGGAAAGTGAGTGGGAGGAAGTTTGGGGGAGGGATGCTATCCACATGTAGGATGCCTGATGAAGGCCAGTAGAGAGGGACTGTCAGGCAGGAAGAGGTCTCCTTTCCACCAAGGTAGTCAGGGAAGTCTTCATCCATCAGTGCATGGTGATAAGTAGGAGATTCATTTTATTCCAACTCTGTTTGGCCTTACTGGTGGATCCCTGAGGACCAAAGGTCCTGGAGTGTGCATGTGAGAGTGGAGAGGTCCCAGGAATGAGTTTATGTATGCTGTCTGGACAAACAGCAGAGGGTCACAGGCATCACCTGTGGTCCCCTATCCTCTCCTGCCTTCACTGGCTCCCAGAATGACAAGCACAAGGAAAAACCATCAGCTGCTCCAGTCATGAAGTTCAGAAAGATGGCAGGTAAAAGGAAAGATGAGCTAGAGTGGTTTTGGGAGAGAGGGATGGTGATCACATGTTGACAGGTGAGTGGAATGCCTGATGTAGTCCAATGCAGAGAGAGGATTGATAGGCAGGTGGGGAAATCTTTCCTCAAGTTTGACACTGATATCTGCAACCATCAATGGGTGACACTATGCAGTGGGTCCACTTTGTCCAGACTCTAGTTGACTTTGTTGGTGACTCCTTAGGATAGAGGGTAGGACAGAAACACAGAAAGACACAGAAATGTGTGCTTCCCTCCCCCATTACTCATACACTGATCAGACAGGAGATGGGATGGGGGTTAAGACAAAAATAATTCAGATACACTGAAAACCATCTGCTCCCCCCTTACACAAAAACACTTGGAAATCCCCCTTACAATCATCTAATAAAGAATTTTGATTTACACCAATTAGCAATCCAGGTGAGGAAACAAAAGAGTATCTCAAAACTGCCTTCAGAAATATCACTTTGGTTTTGGACCTGGAGGGACTGGGCAGATGAAGGCCAAACAGTCTGAGATAGTTACCTCCCAAGTTAAATTCTAATGTAAAAGGAGGATTGTAGATTTAGCAGTATCTTCCTACAGATGACCATTTTACTCTTCCATGTTTACTTGGTCCTATATGAGTACTCCTTTGCTCTTTTATCCATCTGTCTGAGCATCTTTATGTTCTCTTTATAGATTAACTGTATGAATTCATACAAATGATCCTCTAGATACTTTGTCTTTCATATTTCTGTCATCATAAGATGTTGAAGCATGTATATATGTGGATTCCCCCATATTCTCTCTGTCAAATTTGTAAGAATAATCCTATATTTAGTGTATATAAACTCTCTAGTTTCTTGTGCCATATCTATGACTAGTCCTCTATTTTCTTTGAATGTTGACACAAGCAAGCATTCATAGAGCCTTTCTATATTTCCATATGATCATTTAAAATATGGGATCTCATTCACTCCTTATTCCTCTACATACAAATACCTCTATTCTCTGTCCCTACTCCTCTCTATGTATCCTGAGATACTTTGTGTATTAAGACTGGAGCTTTTATACATTCTGTTACAGGGAGAGAAACAGTGCAACATTTTCAGAAGTATCAGAGGATATGGTAATACTCTTATCCATGTTTAGAATGTATGCATACAAA
Organism: Macrotis lagotis; assembly: GCF_037893015.1. Taxonomy (NCBI): domain Eukaryota; kingdom Metazoa; phylum Chordata; class Mammalia; order Peramelemorphia; family Peramelidae; genus Macrotis; species Macrotis lagotis. Next base: position 92,587,156 of record NC_133666.1, read on the forward strand.
TGCCTTTATTCTCTGTCTATATTCCACTCCTCTGAATCTTGATATATTCTGTGTTTATAAAGACAGGAGTTTTTATATATCCTGTCCTGGTGAGAGAAATAGTAGAATATTTTTAGGACTATAGAGAGCAATAGTAATACTCTTATTTGTCTGTAGAGATAATATATACATACATATCTTCATATAATGTCCCCATGACCATGGGGGACATTAGTCCTAGAAAGATAAGACCCAGATCTATATATGAATACAGGCACTCAAAAATATGAATAGAGTTAATTCATGAATGCTCATATATGTAGGAATAGAGAGAAAGATTACAAATTTTTATTAGAAGATAGGAGTTACAAATCATATAAATGAATTTGTAGAAAGAAAAAATGTCTTCCTGCAGATGGGAAGGAAGAGAAAGGACCTGAGTACCCATTATATACATACAGATATATAGATGTAGATATCACATATTCTCATATCTTTTAGTTGTCACATATTCCCTCTATATTCCATTGATATAAGTATGTATTCATATTTTATAGAAGAGAACCTTTCTTCTTATATGACTATGGATAGATGAAGTTAGAGAATATATAAAAGAAATGTATGAATTCTTATAATACTATATACAAGTTTTAAAAAATCCTATATTCATAGGATTATTAGGAGAGTCATTCAGTACCCATAGAGAAGAATAGAGAGTAAAAACAGAACCTATAGAGACAATGAGTAACACTAAAAAAAATTGAACCATCTTTGATAAGATTATACAAATGTACAAAAGGACAGTGGTGTTAAGGGAAGGTGAACAGAGTGAGTTCTGCACAGACAACCGGGGGATCTCTGGGCATCAATCACATCCCCTGGGGTCCTCTCCCTCCCTGACCCCTCCCAGAAGGACCACAGTCAGGAAACATCACAAGGAACTCAAACCATTTGTAGAGGTAGTGGGGGAATGGCTATGAAACAGAAAAGGTCTTTGGGATAAGGGAAAATGGGAAAGAGAAGGTGTTTGGGGAAGGAATAAATGAACCCAAAAGGGTTTATGATGGAGGGATGCTGCCTACAGAGACAAAGGGAGTGGACAAACAATGGAGGGAGGGGATCTAGTGGGTGGGGGGACTTTTTTTTTTAGGTCTTTTTTTTTCAAGGCACTGGGGTTAAGTGGCTTGCCCAAGGCCACACAGCTAGGTAACTATTAAGTGTCTGAGATCAGATTTGAACCCAGGTACTCCTGACTCCAGGTCCAGTGCTTTTTCCACTGCGCCACCTAGCTGCCCCCTAAGGAGGGGGACTTCTGCCTCACCAAAATGGGCACTGATTTTACCAGCCATCTGACTCAGAACCAGTTCTTCTTGCCTGGTGGCTCCCAAAAGAGACCTCAGAGTGAATGTCAAAGAAAGATGAGATGCCAGGGCCGACCTAAGGCTCAGGCCCTTGAGCATGGGAGATGAGGGGTCTAGACATGGAGAACCCGGGTCACAGGTCCATGGTAAGAAAGCCTCCCCAAGTAGTCCTTTAGGGAACCCTGTTTGCTCCCCCAAAACCCTTCTACACCCCTCAGTGTTGTTGGACTGAGTGGTCATTAGGCTTTCACTGATGGGAAGGAAAGTGATGATTCTCCACAGAACATAGAGAATTTTCAACTGTCTAGAGTGTTCTGCTTGGACTGCAGAAGGATGTTCTGGGAATCATGGCAGGAAATGAGAATCAAATAACCCCTTGACCAGAGCTCATGTGTCTTTTCCTTTCTCACCCTGGGTAGGGCAGAGGGCTTCTATCCATTAGAGAAAAGGGGCTTCTCCCCCAACCAGCACAGATCCACCTCAATGACATTTATCACGAATATTCTCTTACAGCAAACAGCCAGAAGAGTCCAAATGACAAAGACAGTAGGACACACACACACACACACACAGACACACAAACAGATGTGAAAAATGAAAACCTTTTTAGAAGATAAACTTTCAAGACTCATACACTCATCTATACAGATCATAAAAGGATGTCCTTTTACAGGTGTTCTAGAGCACCCATAGAAACATCTACTTCATTTGGGAATTGGGAATCAATATATGAATATTTGCTTATATACTCTATATAGTCACCTGCATGTTGTTGTGAGCTATCATGAGTTCTATGGATATACACAAAAATGTTGTTTCTTGTAACTCATACTATGAATATTCATATATTCTCTGTCTATGTTGCCTTATATAAGCATTTATATAACCTCCTTATATTGCTATATGGGTACTTCCTTTGTGACTACTCATTCAGTTCACATTCCCAAAGGTATATATTCCTATTTTTGAGTCATGATATACTCTGTTGACAGATAGAATTCTTCCTATCTTTTTTACAGGGAGAGATGCAGTGGAATTCTTTTGGAAATAGAGGGAGCATTTAGGAAACCCAAGTTATGTGAATGAAAAGAGAGAATTTTATATATATGAATATTAGTAGATATAAAATACAGGAAAATATGGGTCCTTAGACAAAAATTGAGAGTGACTAAGTGTGAATTCCCATAAACAGGAATAGAGAGAATGATTACTAATATTCATAAGAAGTTAAAATATACAAGTCACCTAAAGAATTTATAGAAGGAATAAGTTATTTTCTGTACATAGGAACAAAGAGAATGAACCCAAGTATTTATCTACATGTATATATTCTCTGTCTTCATAAAGATGAGTTGTATTATATTATCTATATATTTGTATCCATCAAGCAAGATATTATAATCTATAATCTAAATATATAGGATCACATAATTTGGTGTTATTTCCAAAATATAGGAAGATATACTGCTCTCTCTCTCTCTCTCTCTCTCCATGACTATATGTGTGTGTGTGTGTGTGTGTGTGTGTGTGTGTGTGTGTGTGTGTTTAATGCCAGAACAGACAGCAGAGGGTTGCTCATATCAGGTAGCAACCTATCCTCTCCTTCCTTCACAGTCATTTCTTTGGGTAATGGAGAAGAGGAAGATGAGGTCTAGAGGACCCGTGGTGAAGGAGAGGGAGAGAAATGGTGATCACATGGTGACTGGTAAGTGGGATGCTTGATGTGGAACAGTGGGGAGAGAGACAGGGTTGATGGGAAGGGGTCTCCTGCCCCAACAAGGTAGATACTGATATCAGCCATGAGTGCCCAGGACACTGAAAGGGATCCACTTGGTCCAGACTTTGCTTGGCTTCCCTGGTGACTCACTGAGGACCAGAATATTTGATTGAAGAAAGACAAAGAGATCAACCCAAGGTACTCTGCAGGCGCTGGAGCACAAGCATGGGAGACTAGAAGCCAGGAAACATAAGCCCTAGATCTCTGAAGCCCTGCTCATCATAGGAAAATAGTCCCCAGCTGCTCTCTCTAGGACCTTGACCTTCCATACTCTTGAGTTCTGAGGACAAAGCCTGTGCAATAGTTAGGACACGGGCAGAGCTTGCTGACTGGGGAATGCCCAAGGGGAAGCATTAGACTGTAAGGTTTTCTCATCTGGTTGTCGGGAGATAGTTTAATGACATAGGGTTTCAGAGGGTATGTGGAAGCATAATTAAAGTCTGAATTGTTAGGATGGATTGTTAAAAGAGACACAGAACAAATATGGTCCAACCAATTGACTGGAGAAAAGGTATAAGTGGGAAGGTTCTCCCAGAAGCTAGTGGACAGATTCCCATAGAACTGGGAGTTTGGGAAATCTTCAGTTCAGACTGTAGGGTAAAGGGAAGGGCAAACTCAGGCCCATCCCATCTCACCAACTTTGGGGCAGACTTGGATCCATTATATATTGTGTGAGCAAGAACAAATGTCCTGCCTTTCCTAAATGGTTTGTCCATTTGTAAAACAAGGGGAATGACCCCCAACTACTACTCAAACAGTTAACCCTGAACATTTTTCTGGGGTTTTGATGTGTTAACCTAGGCAAGGTGTCCTACCCTCAATGACTTCTAGTTTAGCCACAGAAAAGGTGTACCTTGGACATTCCAAAAACTAGATCTCAGGAGGCAAGTCCTGGCTAGGTAAGGATCAAGAACTCCTTGAGGGAAGCGGGTTGGGAGGTAAGTGAACTTTCATTGATGGGGAGGAAGTTTTAGATCCATGGAACAGAGGCTGCAGAAGGGGGCTCTGGGATTCAGAGTGAGAAAGGAAGGCTAAATAATCCCATCAACAGAGCTCTTTTCCCTATTACTTTCTCATCCTGGGTTTAGGAGTTCTGTGTACCAGACAAAGAGGGCTTCTCCCCAACCTGCACAGTGCATGCCCCTAGACAATGATTTATTCAAACTGCTTCATGCTGCAAAGAGACTAAAGAGGCTACAAGCAGGAGGTAAAAACAATTGTCAAAATGAGACCAGAGATATAAGAGAGCAACTTCACCAGGAGGGAGAGCTAGAAGCATTTCCTCATTTGGCTCAAAGTGATTGGAGAATATGCTGTGGTTGATAAAAACTAAAGGAAGACAGCGGTCTCTGTGGTCTCCAGTATAACACACTCCAGTCTGGCCTATTCCAACTTGTTAGCAATGCACAGAAAGTTGGGTGGGATCAGGGCAGAAACAGACACAGATATTCAGAGAAACACATGTTCCATATACAGGGGCATCCAGGTGGCACAGTGAATAAAGCTTGGGCCCTGGAGTCAGGAGGTCCTGAGTTCAAATTTCATCTCAGACACTTACTAATTACCTAGCTGTGTGACCTTGGGCAAGTCATTTAACCCCATTGCTTCGAAAAAACCTAAAATAAAATAATCCATACTTATACACATAAAAAGAATTCTGCATCAGTGATGCTATGTAAGTCCTCATATATCTTCTCATTCTATGAGATCCCCCATAGTCTTTCAATATTCACATATATCTGAGTAATCAGGTATCCGCTATGTGTAAATGTACTATAAACTGTTGACTCTATTACATGTTTATTCACATATTATCTCTAAATGTTGGCATATAGGACCATTCATAGAGCCTTTCCATATTCCCCTATGAGGATTTCATTTGTGAGGACTCAGTCAGCTCCTCTTCCTCCACATAAGGATGCCCTTGTTCTTCATCTATTCCCCTCTATGTGACTCCAGATATGGTCTGTGAGCTCCCAGACTGCAGTCTTCATCTGTTCTCACAGGGAGAGAAGCAGGGCATCCTCGGAGCAATGTGGAGAGGATGTTGGGATGCTCTAATCAATGTATAAGAACTTACAGGTGTGTGTATGTTTCTCTCTCTCTCTCTCTCTCTCTCTCTATATATATATATATATATATATACACATATATATAGATATATAGATATATATACATATATATATGGAGATAAATTATGGGTGCTCCTAGATATGACCAGAGAGTTAACATGTTAATACTTATTTACATAATAATCGAGAGAATGATGAGTCATGTTTCTTCTCTGCAGAGAATAGCCCGAGGTAACAAAACATAGAAGTCATAGAAATAAATTTATAGAAAGAAGGAATGACTCCCTCACGATTGGAATGAAAATGTCGAACCTGAGAACTCCATAGAAACAGACAGACATGGAAGGATGCTGACTGTAGGGACATGGGAGGGGGGATTGGAAGGAGGGGCAGCATCCAGGTTGGGGGAGCTACAACTGCCTGGGGGGCACTGATGTCACCAGCCTTCCGCTCTCTTAGCCCACTCAGTTTTGCTTATCTCGTAGCTCGCTTAGGACTCCTAGGGATGGGGGGGAACTGAGACCCCAAAGACTACGGGTCCCACCCAAGGCCCCCTGAGGCTGAGCCTCGGGAACTGGGAGACAGGAATCCAGGGCAGCCTAGCTTCTCCCCCTCGAAGTCTTGGCTTTGGGAAGAAAACAGTGCACAAAGGGTCTCCACTGAACCTTTGCCTTTCATTCCCTGAAATTGGGGGTTTGATAGTCCCTGTGATGGGGGGAAATGGTGGGGAGGGACTCTTGCTTCAGAAGGCCCATCCCAATCTTTAGTGTTAGAATGAGGGCAGGGTGGGCTGGTTGGGGGCGGGGGAGGGCACAAGGGAAAGCATTTTAGTAGAAGAATTACCCAGTGGGGGTTGGAAAGGGAGGATATGGTGGCACTGGGGAATGAAGAAAGTGTTTGCAGGGTGGGGGAAGAATCTAAATGAACTTTTAGGTCTGGAAAGAATTGAGTGTAAAAGTGACCTCACAGATCATCTGGGCTGATCTCCTCATTGGAAAAAAAAAAGGTAATTGAGGTCCAGTGGAGGGCAAGGACATGGCCAAGGTCACACAGCCAGGAAGAAAGGTAGACTGAGACCTTGAGTCTAGGTTCCTCTTGCTTTCCAGCTGGCTTTCTTCCATCTTGACCTCTCCTCCTCTCACAACCAGGCTTCATGGCCCAGGGTCTCAGGAAAGGCACTTTCCAGAAGCAGGCGAACAGCTTCCTCATAGAACTGTGGAGTCTATAGGACTGGTGGTTAAATAAAAATGATCCTCCCCCTGACACACACACACACACACACACACACACACACACACACACACACACACACCCAGCTTTGGTCCAGGCTGAGATAAACTATTAGCAGGATGAGGCTGAGCAAATTCCAGACATTCTCTGAGTTTCTTCTGTTTTTCTTTTTTATTTTCAATAAAAAAGCTTCATTTCACCCAGAGTCCTACTTGAATATTTTCCTGGGGCTTCTGGATGAGAACTTGGACAATATCTTTTTTTCTTGCCCTCAGAGAACTTACAGTTTAATGAGGGAAAAGTTGTGTCTTGGAGATGCCCAATGGGGTAGTGGTGCCAAAATCTTGGGCTAGGGAAGCAAGTCTTGGAGAGGCAGGGCAAAGAACCTCCTGGTGGAACTGGGCTGCCTGGCAGTTGAGCTTTCTTTGATGGGAAGGAGGGTGCAGATAATCAACAGAACTGAGACTGCAGAAGGGGCTCTGGGAATCAGGATGGGAAGGGAAGCCAGAACAATCCCATGACCAGAGCTCATGTTCCCCTTCCTTTCTCACTATGGGCAGATCAGTTGGGTTAATCCCACAAGGGAAAGAGGGGTTCCCCAGTCCTTCCGAGATCAACCTCAGGGGCATCTGTCACTAAGATTGTCCCTGCTGCAAACACCCTGAAGAGGCCAGAAGCAGAAGACAAACACAATTTGGTTGTCAAAATGACAACAGGAGGACAGATATGCATGTGTGTCCACATATGTATAGTAGTAGATATAAATATATAGAGAGAAAATATAGGTTCTCACATGTGAATTAAGGATGTATGTGAGTACTCCCCCTTGAGTTAAAATAGGCAGAATGATGACCAGTATTCATGAGGAATTAAAATGTCTAAGTTCACTAATGAGTTTATAGAAAGAAAAAATTGCTCTCTGTATATAAGATTGAAAAGAACCTGAGTACTTACCTATATGAATATGTTCTCTGTATTAAAGACAGAGAACTTATTCATATAGGTAAGTTTTCTTATGAATTTTCTTATATCATCTATATATTTATGTACATTAAGGAGAGATACTCTAGTCTTATACATCAATACAAATAGATGAAGATAATGAACATACACAAATAAAATATACAAGGTTTTTCATACATAGGATGAGATATTTAGTTATTTCCTGTTTATAGGATTATATACACTCCCCCATCTCTCTCTGTCTCTCTCTCTGTATATATGTTTTTGTTTCTCTGTCTATCTGTCTTTATGTATGTATGTTTGTGTATGTATATGCCTTTTGGACAGACAGCAGTGGATCAATGGGCATCATCCTCTCCTGCTTTCACAGCTCTGGGAATGACAAAAACCAGGTAACCCCAACTGCAATTCCAGTCACTTGTGGATGAGGGAAGGCAAAATAGGAAGGAGAGAGATTAAGGAGGGGGAAATGAGCTAAAGAAGATGTGAGGGGAGGAATGTTGATCTCAGGGTGACAGGTGAGTGGGATGCCTGATGAGGGTCACTGGGGAAAGAGGCAGGATTGGCAGTAAGGGGACTCCTATCCCACCAAGGTAGACGTGATGTCATCAACCATCAGTATTTGGTGCTCAGCAGGGGATCTCCTTGTTCCAGACTGTGGTTAACTGTCCTCAACCTGAGAAGCAGAAGTTGATAATTGAGAGGAAAGAGAGACCAAGAAACCAGCCTTAAGAACTCTGGAGTTCCAGGGGTCTGAGCATGGGGGACAAGGGTCCATAAAACAGAAGCCCTGATCTCAGGATTCCTGCCCATTGTAGGGAAAGGCTTTCCAAATAGTCAGTAGGGGACCTTGCCCTTCCACCTCCCTGGGCTCTGAGTTGTGAGAGATCCTGTAAAATAGAGGGTTAGAAGGGAAGAGATTTCTCATTGGGAGCTGATCCAAAGGAAAGCATTAGATAGCAAGGTTTTTCTCATCTGGTAGTTGGGAGCCAGTCTGCTAATATAGGGGTGGGGAGGGAGGATGGATGTGAGAGTTGAGTCTGAATGAGCTTCTAGGTTTCAGTAGGATGGAGGCTTAAAAGAGACCTCAGAGTTCACATTAGAAAAAAGGCAACTCTAGTCCAGAGGAGATCAGGGATATGACCAAGGTCACACAGCCAGTAAGGGGCAGGCCCGGGCCTTGATCTTTGCCCTCTCTTGCCTACCAGGCTAGCTGACTTCTATTGTGAACCTTTCTTCCTCTGACAGCTAAACTTCATGATTTGATTACTCCTTGGGAGATACTTACAGGGAGTAGTTCTGGGGGGCTTCAGTTCAAAATGTGGGTCAAACTGACAACCTCTTCACCACCCCACCCCCAACTGCTCTAAAAACTTTGGGTCAGCCTGAGATGCATATGAAGAAGGGAGAGACTGAGCAAGTCCAATGACTTCCCTGAAAGGGTTTCTTCCTATTGTGAAATTAGGGCAATGATCCCTAGCTGCTTCACTCAGAGCTCTCCTTGAACAAGTTCCTGGGGCCTGGAGGTGTTAATTTGCATAAGGTGACTTGTTTCCAGCCTGTAGAGAACTGCTGGTTAAGGGGTTAATAGTGTGCACTGGAATAGAAACACTGAAACATATACAATTACTTCTACTTATGCCCTTCTGGTATAATAATTTCATTAAAATTATTTAATCTCTATGATTTGGTAATCCTGGTGAGGAGACAAAAGGGGATCTCTAAGGGTGTCTTCAAAAAGGTCTGATTGACCTGAGAAGTGGAGAGGTCACCCAGAGAAAGGCAAATGAGCTGAGAACCTTAAGGGAAGACTCCTGGAACAAGATGGTGAACCCTTTGGATGTAACTCCTTTTAGATGAGCATTCCTCTCTTCCTTGTCTATTTTGCCATGTATCAGTAATCACCTCTTTTCTCACTGCATCTATACCTTTGAGTGTTGATATGGCTACTTTATGTATGAATATTCCTCCTCCTTTGTTAGTGTTCACCTCTCAGTACTTATATATTCTCTCTCTAAATGAATCAATTCATATGTCTTCCTCGATATACTCTAGAGCATTATGTATATGTGTATATGTCTCCACATGTACATATAAATGAACAAACATATTCAGCATATATTAATATACAATCTTATTTCTTGTGACTTGGGAAATTATTCCTATATTTCTCTATGTTGGTCTATATGTGCATTCCTCAAGCCTTCCTGTATTCCTTTATGAGTGCTTCTTTTGTGAGTAATCATTCATTTCACATTTCTGTAATTATAAATACCCTTAATTACTGTCTATTTTCCAATACAAGATTATCTTACACTCTGTATGTAGAGAGGAAAAAAATTTATATATATTCTCTTAATGTGAGAGTCGTGGAATAATTTTAGAACTATAGTACGGCTATAGAAGAATTGATATATTTTAATAGAGATGACTACATATATACATATAAATAAAATCAAATGAATAGAGAAAATATGGGTAGAGACCTAATATGTGATTATTTATTATACAAAATAATGATTAGTAACCTGAAGAGATAAAATATGTTATATGAATGGATTGATAGAAAAATAAATGATTTTATATACATAATAATGAAGGACAAAAGCATTTATGAACATGAATATATTCTCTTATCTTCAAGTGTATGAATTATGTTATTGATATATTCATTTACACAAATATGAAGTAATATTTTATAGAAGAGCCTCTCAGTAGCTATATATAAACATAGATAAAGAATATAAATGAAATATATGAGTCCTTTTCTATAAAGAATATATATATAAATGAAATGCATGTGTTCTTTCCTATATATAGGATCATATAATCATAAGTATATACCTATATTAATTTATATATAAAGACACAATAACATATACATCATTATAAAGACAATTCCTCAAAAATCAAAAAGAGGGGCGTGGCTAGGTGGTGCAGTGGATAGAGCACCAGCCCTGGAGTCAGGAGTACCTTAGTTCAAATTTGTCCTCAGACACTTAATAATTACCTAGCTGTGTGGCCTTGGGCAAGCCACTTAACCCCATTGTCTTGCAAAAATCTAAAACACAATAATAATCAAAGAGAGGAGCAGAGAGAATGGAATGTTTTCCCCTTAGTGAAAATAGAGAAGAAACATTTGCACCCTCCTGGATATGAATATGCAAAGCAGAGTGGATTTGCAGAGGGGATGTGGGTCCTTCTGGACAGACACAGCAGGGTGCTGGACATCCATCCTGATACATAGGGTGCCCTTTATCCAGGCCCTGCTCTCAGAATGCCAACATGCAGGGGTAGCCTCAGTTGCTGCTCAAGCCACTTTGAGCTGCTGTGAGAGGACAGGGAGGGAGGAAAGAAGGAAATAGAAGGGGGTGAGAGAAGACATAAATGTCTTAGGGGAGGTAATAAGATGAGAGTGCCTGAGGGGAGGGGAGAGAAATGAGTCATAGAGTGGGGGTGGACATGGGAGGGACCTCCATCCTCAGGATGGTCAGAGCTGAAGTCATGGTGGTCCATTGACTCTCTGGAGAGGGGGAGGGGGCATGAAGCCCCAACTCAGCTTCCCTTGGTTGGTGGCTCCCTGAGGCCCCCGAGGGCTGGGAGGGAATATCTGAGAGGGCAAAGAGATGTCCAGGCCCCTCCCAAGGACCACCCGAGGCTCAGGTGCTTGAGGAGGGGAGATAAGAAGCTGCCGGGTTTTTATTTACAACGCCGGCTTCTTTATGCTAGTCCGTCCTCTTACTCACCAGTCCAACACGTGATGAGTCTTCGGGGTACCTCCGGCCCCCACTCTTTGATGGGGGAACTTGCCGGGTTTTTATTTACAACGCCGGCTTCTTTATGCTAGTCCGTCCTCTTACTCACCAGTCCAACGCGTGATGAGTCTTCGGGGTACCTCCGGCCCCCACTCTTTGATGGGGGAAGAACCAGACAGAGCGCCTGAGGTGGATAATGAGTCTTTATTCTTCTGTGATCACATTCCCGCTCCCCCCCCCACCTCTCAGCAGACACTTTTATCCCTTCTGTCCTCCCTCCCATGAACTCTTAAACAATGAGGGGCCGAGTTCTGTAACATTCCTTTATAAGGGGATTATTTTATCCCTTCTGTCCTCCCTCCCATGAACTCTTAAACAATGAGGGGCCGAGTTCTGTAACATTCCTTTATAAGGGGATTATGTTTCCCCCTCTAAGCGACCACCAAGCCTCTTCCCCCCGCCCCCAACATCTCCCCCTTTCTGTTTTACAAGGTTATCACTTGGTGTGACCTTAAGCGGTGCTGAGGTTAGTCTTAAGCGGTGTCATTTCTACTGGCCTCTGATAGCCGGGGGCGAGGAACCCTGTCTTAGGTCATCTCCTTCAACCCAGGACCTTGCCCGTCCTAGGCGCCCGACACCCTCAGGGCCTGTCTTAGGTGGCTGGGTTAGGAGAGGTTGCCCGTCTTGGGGTTTACCTCGTCTTACCCCTAGATGTCACATGTCATGCATGGCGGCTAGCCAGACTTGGGGATCCTCCCCCGTCTCCATGGCCATGAAGGCTTTCTGAGTAAGAAGCATATAGCCCCTCTGTCGCCTAGCTAGGCGGCAGAAACAGACAACAAGTAGGGTGATTCCCAGAATCAGCGTCCTTGTTCACCCTCAAGGGGGTACCCTCCCGCCATCTGGCAATCCCTCCATGGTATGGGATCCTCGATGTCTTCCCCTGTGGCCACACATGAGGGGCCCCACCGAGGAATCGTGAAGTCCTGTTGAGTTTGATTCACCAGGGGTCGCCAATCCAGAAGGCCTCGGAGCTGGGTCCCCTTTTTTGTCCCTGCTGGGCTGACAGTCGTCTGCGGGAAAAGGCCGACGCAGGGGTCAGTCGGGGCAGTGCTATAGTTAAAATCGTTCTGCCCTGTGGAGTTGAAGTTCCAGGACCGATTTTCTTCCCCGATGTCGAAACATAGGGAGTTGTTCAGGTCCCAGCAGAAGGAGTTCTGGACCGGTGCTTCAGCGGGGTCCATATATGCAGAAGGGAGCCCCATCGATGTATTGGTCACTAGCAGGCGAGGGTAGATCGGGGAGTTCCGTGCTACCGGAAGGGGAGAGGGAATAACTCGGAGTATTCCCCATGTCGGATTTCCTTCAGATGGAGCACCTCCAAGGATCCCTACGACGATCAGAAGGCCTGAAAAAGGAAGAAATTCCTCTCACCCCGTAGGGTTGGGCATTAATCAAGGTCTCTTTAACCTCGTTCACAAATGAGAGGGGTGTCTGATCTGCTCTCTGCTTCAGCCCAACCAACTTCTGTGTGGCTCTCCCCCCTTTCATGGCTCCAATCTTATCCCAAGCTGCAACATGTGTTTCTTTAACAGTCTCTAGCTCAAACTGGCCATACCGGGCCTGAACAGCAGGGTCAGTATAGGCTCCAGTTCCACACAGGAGGTCAATGGCTAAATCCAGGGGAGTATAACCCCGGGATTTTGCCAGCTTAGAGGCCTCTCTGCGGGCCTGAGCCTTAAAAGCTAAATATGAGGAGGCATCCAGGCACGCGGCTGCAATTTCGTCAAAGTCAGCAGGGGTCCAAGGGTGCGTAGCAAAGAGGTTTTGCATCAGTCTTTTTACATAAGGGGAGCTTGGGCCGTATTTAGTCACAGCCTCCTTAAGTTCCTCAAGCATCTTAAAAGGGACAGGGCGGTAGTCTTGGGCTCCGGTAAGGGGGTCCGTAAATACCGGGTAGAGGCCCCAGTCATCCCAGTCCACCTCCTCCCCTTTCTCTATTGCTATGGAGGCACTGGTGGCAAGTAGGCCGGATGGGCGGAGCCCTTGAGGGGATCTCTGAAGGGCGGACAAGGAACACGGGGGATTTTTTGCCTCTGTTTCCTGGCTGGGCCGCCAAGCCTGGGGTGCGGCAGCTGTCCAATCAGCGCGGACTTCTCCCTCCTCGTCAGCAGCCTCCCGGTCCCACCTACTCACGCTCCTCTTCCTGCCACCCCTGAGGACTGTTTGCACCCCTCCCTTCCCGCGCTCGAAAACTTCCGGCCCTGAATCTCTAAGTGTGTCACATTCATCGCCCTCCCCCTTTTCATTCTGTATCGGTAAGGAGGGGCATGCGGCATTTTCTTCTCCCTGGGGGCCCCTTGTTCCCCCATTGTTTCTTCTAAGTTCCTCCCATGGATACAGGGGAGGGGGTGGCCTTCCCTCTTCCTCTGGGCCCTCTGAATCCGATCCCGCCAACGAGCTACCCACCTGAGTGCTAATTGGTCGTGCCAAAGTCACCTTCTGGGGATGCAGGGCTGCATCCACTATCTTATACACTGTAAAATCCTCAGGGGTCAGTTTTCCCGGGCAGGTGTCATCATAGGAGGCCATCTGCTGCCCTACCACCTTCCATTTATCTGGTTGGATCCCACTATGTTGCACCCAAGGGCAGATGTTCCAGATATTCTCAACAAAAGCACGGCACGTCTTGATAGGTAATTTACAGCCATGCTTAGCGCAGAGTTTATAAAGCTGCCCTGCAACGACCTCTTTTTCCTCCGGCTCAAAGGCGGGAATACTATTCCGGCCCCCCATGCTGTCTACTAGCCGAGGCTGCAATCCTAACAGGTGGCAGAACTGGAAAGTTCCCGTTTGGCAAAAGAGAAGGAGGCAGCAGGGCACAATCAGACAGGCCAGCACGGCAAGGAGCGTGATTAGAGTAGAAGGAGAAAGGGAAGAGAAAGGAAGCATAGTCAACACAATAGGGATATGTCCCTCAGGCAATATCTGAGAGTAAACGCCCTCTCCTTCCTCCCGGTCGGAAACGACCGAGGCTGTCTGGAGAATCCGACCAGCGGATTCAGACGTTCCCTAGCAAAATCAGGTCCCTGTTCCGGGTGCCACTTGCCGGGTTTTTATTTACAACGCCGGCTTCTTTATGCTAGTCCGTCCTCTTACTCACCAGTCCAACACGTGATGAGTCTTCGGGGTACCTCCGGCCCCCACTCTTTGATGGGGGAAGAACCAGACAGAGCGCCTGAGGTGGATAATGAGTCTTTATTCTTCTGTGATCACATTCCCGCTCCCCCCCCACCTCTCAGCAGACACTTTTATCCCTTCTGTCCTCCCTCCCATGAACTCTTAAACAATGAGGGGCCGAGTTCTGTAACATTCCTTTATAAGGGGATTATGTTTCCCCCTCTAAGCGACCACCAAGCCTCTTCCCCCCGCCCCCAACAAGAAGCCAGGAAACAGAGGCTTCAGAGCACAGGGCTGCTGTCCATGGTAGGAAAATGGTCCCCTACCAGTCACTAGTGATTTTGTCTTTAAAGTCCCTGGCTCTGACTTCTGACAAACTCCTTGGTTGGGGGAGGAGCTCCTTTGGTCTGGAGGCAGGGCATGGAAAAAATCATGAACTTCAATTCAAGATTTAGGGTGAGAAATGGGAAGATATTTTTGATTGGGGGCTGTCCAAAAGGAAAGCATTTGACTTGCTGGTTTTTTTCAGCTGGGGGAGTGTTGGGGTAAATCTGCTAACTTTGAGGAGGTGATAAGGATGTATGGGTAGAATCTGAATGGGTTTGTAGGTTTGAAGGTTTTTTGAAGGTTAAAAGAGAACTCAGAGGTCATCTGGCCAAATCTCATCAGTACTCATATAGGAGAAGAGAGATTGGATGCTAATGTTGAAGCCCATCCTTTTAAATTTTTTTGTTATTCTTTTCTTCCTTCTTCCACCCATTTTTTGTTTCTTCCTTCCTTCCTGCTTCTCTCCTTCCTTCCTTCCTTCCTTCCTTCCTTCCTTCCTTCCTTCCTTCCTTCCTTCCTTCCTTCCTTCCTTCCTTTATTTCTTTCTTCGGTTTTTCCATCCTTTTTTCAATTATTATTTTTCTTTTACATCATGACTACTATGGATAAATGATTTGCATGACTACACATGTCTAACCTATATCAGACTGATTGCCTTCGAAATTAGGGTGCAATGAGGGTAGATAGGAGAGAATTTGGAACTCAAATTTTTAAACCTGAATGTTCAAAGCTGTTTTTACATGTAATTTGGTAAAAGATAAATGCTAAATATTTTCAAAAAGGAAGAGACCACCGAGTCGAGTAAGTACCAGCCAATAAACAAAAACATTATTCTCTTTTGTTTTTGCAAGGCAATGAAGTTAATTGTCTTGCCCAAGGCCACACAGCTATATAATTATTAAGTGTCTGAGGCCGCATTTGATCTCAGGTACTCCTGACTCCAGGGCTGGTGCTCTATCCACAGCACCACCTTGCTGTCCCCATCAAAAATATTATTCTCAAGATGATACTTGACAAAGCTTCTCAAATGAACTTGCCCTGAAAACCAAGACCAAAAGAAATGTAGTAAATTGGGAAACAATCTTTACAACCATTGATTCTGACAAAGGACTCATTTCTAAAATATACAGAGAACTGAGTCGTATTTTTAAAAACAAAAAGCCATTCCCCAATTGACAAACGGTCAAAGGACATGCAAAGGCAATTTACAGATGAGGAGACCAAAGCTATTCATAGCCATATGAAAAAAATGCTCTAAATTATTAATTATTAGAGAAATAAAAATTAAAGCTTCTCTGAGGTACCACTTCACACCTCTCAGATTGGCCAATATGACCAGGAAGGATAATGATCACTGTTGGAAGGGCTGTGGGAAATCTGGGACACTACTACACTCTTGGTGGAGCTGTGAACTCATCCAACCCTTCTGGAGAGCTATTTGGAACTATTCCCAAAGGACAACCAAAATGTGCATACCCTTTGACCCAGCAATACCACTACTGGGTCCATACCCTGAAGAGATGATGAAAAAGGGTAAAAACATTACTTGTACAAAAATATTTATAGCAGCCCTGTTTGTGGTGGCAAAGAATTGGAAATCAAGTAAATGTCCTTCAATTGGGGAATGGCTTAGCAAACTGTGGTATATGTATATCATGGAACACTATTGTTCTATTAGAAACCAGGAAGGACGGGATTTCAGGGAAGCCTGGAAGGATTTGCATGAACTGATGCTGTGTGAGATGAGCAGAACAATAAAAATACTGTACACCCTAACAGCAACATGGGAGTGATGTTCAACCTTGAAGGACTTGCTCATTCCATCAGTGCAACAATTGGGAACAAAAATGAGCTGTCTGCAAAGGAGAGTGCCATCTGTATCCAGAAAAGGAGCTGTGGAGTTTGAACAAAGTGCAAGGACTATTCCCTTTAATTTAGGGAAAAAAACAGATATCTTATAGTCTTGTTACCTCTTAGACTTCTCTTCTTTAAGGATATGATTTCTCTCTCATCACACCCAATTTGGATCAAGGTACAACATGGAAACAAAGTAAAGACTGACAGAGTGCTTTCCATGGGGGGGGGGGGGGGAAGCGAGATTGGGGAGAAAATTGTAAAACTGAAATAATATCTTTAATAAAAATAAATTTAAAAAGAATATTAGAAAAGTTGGTGACTAGGTGGCGCAGTGAATAGAGCACCAGCCTGGACTCACGAGTACTTGACACTTTAATAATTACCTAGATTTGTGGCCTTGGGCAGGCCACTTAACCCCATTTGCCTTGCAAACAATTAAAAAAAGAATATTAGAATAGAGAGTACAGCATGGGAAAGACTGGCACAGGACGGCCCTGACTGGCATGCCCTCCTCAGAGAGGCTGCTGTGCTCTATGAGGAAGGCAGACTGGTGGCTGCTCAAAGGAAACATGTGACATATATAAGTTTAGAGTGAACATTCCAGTTGTTTACATGGATTATTTTTGCCTGACCTCTGGTAGAACATTCAGAGCGCCTACTGGCCTGATTGGCCACAGTCAGGCACATTGTCATTTGTCTCCATGATAGTGATGAAATTTTGGTCTTCTTTGATAAAGAAGGACAAGAACCAACCAACCAAACAACCTCCCTGAGCTGCCCTCTGAAATCCTGGAGTAGTCTATTCACTCTCACCAGCTCCTGCTCAGCTTCCTCTACTAAAAGTTAACAATGGTTAACTTTTCTTTGAATCTCTTAATAAGCATGGGAGCTGAGTTCCATTGTTATCTTTCTTATATAGGTGAAGAAATTCAGGCAGATAAGAATTTACTGAATTGTGCAAGGTCAAACAAGTGTTTGATTAGTGGGTGTCTCAGTCTGGTTGAAAACTCAGTTCTCTTCCCTCCACCAGGTCTAGGGTTTTAGTCCTTGTATCACTTGACTAATTTTAAACACTGCCCCGACCCGCGGGGCAGAAAAGTGGGGTGTCGAGGAGGACCCAGCCTGAAATGGAATGGGTGAGAATAAGGAGAGTGAGACCCAAGGATGGTGGATAAGGTCTGAGTTTATTTTAGAAAAGGTACATGCTTATATTGTAGAGAAGGAACAAGGGGATTAGCTTAGGGGTGGAGTTGGTATGCCTTGGCCTGAGAGAAGGGATAGTCTGTGATCTGTTTGTTCTTGATAATGGAGGGTGAGGCCTCTTTTCTTTGTCTTGGCCCTTGGTATGCCTGGAATTTTGTTTGCTCCTTTTATCTTATCTGACAGGGGGCTTCTTGGCTCCTGGTATGTCTGGAATTTATTTGCTCTTTTTATGGGGGCTTCTTGGCCCCTGGCATGTCCCCCTTTTTTTATTTTAAATTTATGGGCAGGATCCCTGTCTTAGGCTGTGCAACTTGATTTTCATGCTTGGTATCCGTGACCAGGAGGGGACCTTAGCAAGGTCCTTGTTATCTCCTGTAGGATCTGATGTTCCCAAGTCATGGAGTTGCACTAAATCCCGTCATTGGGTATCACTGCAGCCCTTAGGGGGTGCCTTTCCTTGAGCAGATGCGCGCATACCAAGGTGGGCGAGGTATAAGAGCAGCGAACCTCAAGGGTTCCATTTGGGGGTCCTCACAGGACCCTTGGCTTTTCAATTGGTGATATAAGACCGAAACTGGTTTTCCAAGGGCTGAGTCAATTTGGGATTTGATAAAGTTGGTCAGTCTCCTGAAGGCCAATGGTCCAAAAGAAATTAGAATTAGGAAGCCAATTAATGGGCCTAGAAGGCTTGGGAGCAGAGTAGAGAGCCAGGGGGATGTGGAAAACCAATTTTTATACCATGCCTCACCTTTCTCTCTCTCCCTTTTTCTTTTTTCCAGGCTATCCTTAACCCTTTGCAGACTGTCTTCTACCAGGCCAAGTTTATCCTTAAAAATCAGCATTCTTCCTTTAGTGCCGCGCAGAGTCCCCCCTGTTGTAAAAATAACAAATCAAGACCGTGTCTATTTTGTAATGCTACTTCAGCTAGAGAGGCAACAGAATCTTTTAGGTGTTCTAACCCTGCTTGAAGTTCTGAGAGATCCTTATCAATAGCAGAGCTAAGCTGGGTGTACTGTGCATTGGAGGAGACTAAGGAGGCAATACCTGTACCAGAGCCAACAAACCCAAGTCCAATCAGGACTGCGAGTGTAACTGCTGTCAGGGGTTCTCTTTTGTCTCTGATAAGGGTACCCCTTCCATGTTCCCAAAATTGGAGGAATTCCTCCGGGTAGTGGACAGTTAGGTGAGGAAAAAGGGAGACAAGGACGCAATAGTCCTTTTTCTCAAGGAATTGTTTGGTGTCCACAAAGGTGGTTAGTCCTGATGAGCAGGCAAGATAGGTATTAGGAGGGGCTACAGCATATCTATAGGAAGTATTAATAAGGGTACTTTGGTTACATACTGTGTCTAGCTGAAGAGGGGGGAGCATTTGCGGGCCAAGGAGACAATTTCCCTGACCGGAGATTTTTGCAAGAGTGAGGCCTTGGGATTCCCCAGTGCCCCATCTGAGATCATCTGTTCTGTTGGAGTGTGTGATGTTCCCGAATTGAGCAATACCTTCATAGAAGGGAGGGGAAGAGGAATAGCAGATCCAGCATTCTTCCAATGAAGAATTCTGTATCTGGGTCAAAGCTTGCACAGAGGCATTAATGAGGGTAAGTATGATATGGGCAGTAGAGGGACCGCTAGCCTGGAGAGTGGGTCTATAAGGGACGGTGTCAAGGGAGACAGGGGTGCTGGGAGTAGGTTGGTCCAAGGGTCTGGTATTATAGATGTTAGCATTAGGCCCAATGGCCACCGGTTGGGAGGGTGTGGGGATGGTTTGGGTGAGTTTGATGGTGAATATAGTTCCAGGGTTATATTTAGACTTATATAATCAGAGTCCCCAGGTATATCCCTTTTCCCATCCGCGCGCCTCTTTCCCTTTCGCAGTAAACTGAATTTCCAGGGGGTTGCACCATTGGTTGTTAGTCTGGCAAGAATTCTGAGTGAGGCTATAGTTGGCGGCGACTGTTATAAAGTCTGTTTCTGAGTGTTTTATCCAGTACCCAGTACCTGTTGTTTCACAACCCCACTGTTTGCAGAAATAATCTTCCGGTCGGCCGCAACGTGGGTGGGTCTGTGCATATCTGGGGCATACATAGAAGGATAGGCTGGCAAGCTTTCCTCTTCGGTCTTTAGTGAGGCATCCAGTGGGTCCCGCATATGGGCCCCACATCACACTCCATCCTGAATCGTATTGCGAGAGTTGACAAAGGTCGGGGTATAGAGGGGGCCATGGGGTGGTTGAATCTACTTTAGATGTGCTCCAAACACGGGAGCCTCGGGAGTCTTCAACGGACCAGGTATAGTTGAGTAGTCTGTATGAGCAGGATAGCGGTAAGAGCAGGCATAAGACAAGGGCCTTCATGCTGGATCCCTTATCTACAAGAGAGCACAGAGGGAGATTTCTCAGGGGGTTCCCTGGGTGGATTATGTAGTTTTACTAGACACTCGGGCAGCCATCTAGCATTTTGAGCTGATGAATCGTAAATACAGGCATGTCCTTTACCCCAGATAAGTACTGGGTCAGGTCCTTGCCATTTGTTGGAGATGGGATCTCTCCACATGGCCTGTGCATAGTTGTGTTCACTAGTGGGGTGCCAAAGGCGATCTGCTGCAGATTTGGCATTAGCATCAAGGGAGAGGAAATTGAGGACAAAGAGGGCATGGTTAAGAATGGTTTTAGCATTATTAATCTTGGGGTAGAGTGTCTCTGACCCTTTCTGTAATTTAGTAATCATGTTTTTGAGCGTTTGGTGGGCTCTTTCTACAATGCCCTGTCCTTGAGGGTTATAAGGAATTCCTGTAATATGTTTGATACCTAAACTCTGACAGAAGTTACGGAAGGAGGTGCTTGCATATCCGGGGCCATTGTCTGTTTTAATGATCTTAGGGTTGGGGAGTGTAGCCAAGGTGGCCAGAACATGGTTAATAACATGGCGGGTAGCTTCACCGCTCTGGGGGGTGGCAAAAATAAACCCACTGAAGGTGTCGATAGAAACATGGATGTACTTAAGCTTTCCAAAAGGTGCATAGTGGGTGACATCCATCTGCCAGACTTCACCAGGAACCAACCCCCGGGGATTGATGCCGAGGTATGGCTCTGGGAGCAGGACAAGACACCCTGGGCACTGTTTGACAATTTGTCTTGCTTGTTCCCTGGTTATGCCAAATTTAAGCCTGAGTGTCTGTGAGTTTAGGTGGTGCAGCTTGTGGGCCCGCGTGGCAGCCTCTAGGGGACACAGCAACACAGGCTCATAAGCTACCCCACAGAAACCTGTTCCTTTTCCTAAAAATGGATCTTGAGTTGCCCGGTCCACTTGTGCATTCCCTTCTGTCAGGGGACCTGGGAGGTCAGAATGGGCACGAATATGACCAATGAAAAAGGGTTGACTTCTGGAAAGTATGAGCGACTGTAACTTGGCAAAGAGAGGGGAGGCATTGGTAGATGGTCGTATATAAGGGACAGTTTCTAAAAGGGGTACCGAGTGGACAACGTAGGCACTATCTGTGTACAGATTTAAAGGATCAGGGACTGCCTCAAAAGCCCAGATGATCGCAGCAAGCTCTACAAGTTGTGCTGAGGTGTATGGGAAGGTGAGGGAGGTGATCTTCCCATTTACACTCACTGCGGCTTTCCCAGATGCTGAGCCATCTGTGAAGATGAGATGGGCCTCCTTGAGGGGTGTCCTTTTAGTTATTTTGGGGAAGACTACAGGTGTTATTTGCAGGAACTGAATAAGTTTGTCAGGGGGGTAGTGATTGTCTATGACTCCCGGGAATGAGATACAGCTCACAGCCCAGTCATCATCGTTCAATAGGAGCCAATTTATTTGTGATGCTGTGTATGGGCAAATGATGCGATCAGGTTCTTTGCCAAAGAGTCTTACTGCAGCTTCTCTTCCTCCTTTAAGGAGGTCAGCAGTGAGGTGTGGGTATGATGGGAGAATTTTGGTGGGGGTGGCTGGCATGTGTATCCAGAAAAGTGGATGATTTTGCCAAAGCAGGCCAGTGGGAGAGAGATTTGTGGGAAAGAGCAAAAGCCAGAGAGGCTTTTCAGGGCTATAATATCCTATGTGTTGGTTTTTTATGGCTTGCTCGACTAGCATCAGGGCTGAGCGGGCTTCTGGTGTCAAGGAGCGTGGGGAGGTGGGCTCTGGGTCTCCCTTTAAGATGTCAAATAATGGCTTTAATTCCCCTGTTGTTAGTTTTAAATAGGGTCGGAGCCAATTGATGTCTCCTAGTAATTTCTGAAAATCATTGAGGGAATTCAAATGATCAATACGAATATGGGTTTTCTGGGTCAAGATTTTGTTAGTAAAAAGTTCAAATCCAAGAAATAACTGGGGGGGTCGGGTCTGAACTTTTTCCGGGGAGATCCGGAGTCCTCTTTTTTCTAGTGCCTCTATAAGTTTCTGAGAGATAGTTACCAATTCTTTTTCCGTAGGTCCCGCAAGGAGGATATCATCCATATAATGGATGATATAGAGTGAGGGATATTGTATCCTAAAGGGGTCAATAGTCTGGGCTATGTACTTTTGGCAGAGTGTAGGGCTATTGGTCATGCCCTGGGGTAAGACTTTCCATTGAAAGCGTGGGAATGGGCCACGGCAATTGGTGATGGGCAGGCTAAAGGCAAAGCGTTTACAGTCAGCGGGATGGAGAGGCATTGAGAAAAAACAATCTTTGAGGTCAATAACTACCTTGGTAAAACCTTCAGGGATGGCTACAGGCGAGGGAAGACCAGGTTGCATTGCCCCCATGGGGATCATAGTTTTATTAACCGCTCTGAGGTCATGTAAAAGTCGCCATTTACCTGAGCGTTTTCGGATGACAAAAAATGGGGGTGTTCCAGGGGGACACAGAAGGTTCGATGTGTCGTGCATCTAATTGTTCCTGCACTAATCTAAAGGCTGCATCCAATTTAGCCTTAGGAAGGGGCCACTGGTCAATCCAGACGGGATGGTTATCTTTCCATGATATTTTTTCCGCCTGTAGTGCAGGGGGACCAGTGGCCCTTATAAAAAATGGTTTTCAAACCCTAATCCCGAGCGCCCTGTTTTTCCTGTAATTTGCAAAGGGAGCGGTTGACCTTGCTTTTCTTTTCCAAGGCCTTGTCCAGGGAGAAATCCTTGAGCAAGCATCTGGCTGGTTACTGTAAAATTAGGGCTGAACATAATGACTCCCATTTGGGAGAGAATGTCTCTTCCCCAGAGGTTAACAGGGAGGCCAGGGACTACATAGGGTCGAACAGTACCTACATTTCCTTCCTCATCTTTCCAGGGGAGCCATTGAGAACTTTGTAGGGCATTTTGAGATTGTCCTATTCCTTGTAGGTGGGTCATAGAGGGCTGAAGAGGCCAGGAGGGTGGCCAACTTTCTTTGGAGAGGACTGTGGAGTCTGCCCCAGAATCTAGTATGCCGGAAAAGATCCGGCCCTGAATGGCCAACTTAAGTGTAGGGTGTTCCTGTGAAATGGTTGAGCCCAAAAAACATCTGAAGACCCTGGGTTGGAAGCTCCCCTCCTTTGTGTTACTGTTGAATATTGGGTTTGCAGGGGGAGCGGGAGTGCTTGGGCAAGGCGTTGTCCTTTCTGAATAGTGATGGAGTTATTAAGAGCGGACGCCATTATTCTAATTTCTCCCATATAATCATTGTCTACAAGAGAGGGGTGGACAATAAGGTCACCCAAGGTGGAGGAGGCGTGGCCAATTATAAGAAAAAGGAATCCCTGAGGGGGGGGGGGCATAGACGCCAGTGGGGATCATACTGGGACCATCCTCAGGGTTTAATATTGTACAGGAGGAGGAACACAAGTCCACCCCTGCGCTCCCTGTGGTGGCTCTGCGTAATGGTAGGTGGGCAAGCTGCTCCCTGAGGCTTGCGGGTTGGGGGTTGTTTGAGGGGCCCGGGGCTGGCCCCTCTTGCCATTTCCCAGAAACGGGACAATGGGTTGGCCTTCAGCGTTGGTGGTGGATCGACGGGTGTTGGCCTAGTGCTTTCCTTTCCTGCATCTGGGGCAGAGGGTCTGTGGTTGATTAGGTCTTTGGTAAGAACCTCCTATGTTGGTGTTGGTAATTGGGCATTGGTGGGCAAAGTGGCCTTCCTGGCCACACCTAAAACAGGTCTTAGATTGGTCAGAGTGCTGAAGGGCTGCCCCAACAGCTAAATGGACTGCCTGCGTAAGGGGGTCTATGTCTCTACAGAGCCTTATCATTTCATCTAAGGTTTTGTCTCTCCATTTTCCCCGTAAAATGGAGCGGCAAGTGGCATTGGCATTCTCGTAGGCTAAGCGTCTAACAAGCTGGTCATCAGCCGCTTCCTGCCCTAGGGTCCTCTCTGTGGCTTCCAGGAGCCTACTTACATATTCTGAGAATTCCTCCTGGTTTCCTTGGACGATTTTATTGAGGGGTGCAAAAGGGGAGCCAGTGTTGGGAAGGGCCCGCCAGGCAGAAATGGCAGCACTAGCTGCCTGAGCAAGCAATCCAATCGGGAGACGGGACTGCCGGGTTTCACTAGCGTACTTGCCCTGCCCTGTGAGTTTTTCATAAGCTCCCTTAGAAGTTTTATAGGTAGTTGAAGCAATGGTTTGACAACGATCAAAAAAATCAGCCTTCCAGGTGAGGAACTGTCCTCGTGTAAGTACTGCCTGGATGACCCTGAGCCACTCAGAGGGGAGAAGATGTCCCCCACGGGGGATGGCTTCTAGTGCGGAGAGAGTAAAGGGGGCATTA
This sequence comes from Macrotis lagotis, assembly GCF_037893015.1. Taxonomy (NCBI): domain Eukaryota; kingdom Metazoa; phylum Chordata; class Mammalia; order Peramelemorphia; family Peramelidae; genus Macrotis; species Macrotis lagotis. Next base: position 92,611,576 of record NC_133666.1, read on the forward strand.
GGCCCATAGGTCTTAACAGCTGTATGTAAGTCTTTCAAACTTTTGAAGTGGATTTTTCTATAATTTAGTGATTTTTGTTCCCCTAGACTATCTGCCACTTCCCTTTCATCTTTCCTGTTCCTATTCTCCTCTTCCTCTTCTCCTTCGCTATGGGAAGACTCGGGGGGCTCAGCCTCTCCTGCATCGGGGTCACTATCATCTCGGCGGGATCTTGTCATGACAGGGAATGCCATCTGTTTTTTATAATTCATGGCAGCTCCTGCCTTAGAGTGTCTCTGTTTTGTTTTGCTTTCGCTTCTGGTTTTTGAATTAAACTGGTTTTTTAAGAGGGGGATTTTAAGGGACCTTTGTAATGAATCCTGTAGGGCAGACAACTCACCGGAGAGCTGCGCATATTGCGTTTGGAGATCTAAAACCTCACGGAGTTCTTTTACTTGCGCGGATAGTTGCTCCCGTGCCTTATTGAGTGTGATCATATTAGGTCCCAGGGGCAGGAAGGCAGGGGCAGTTAGGTATGGAGGGGGAGCGGAGGCTAGGGGCCAGTCTGGGTTATTATATCTAGCAGCTTCTTCCTCAAGTTCTGCCTCATTGCCTGGGTCTAGAGGCTCTGAATCTGGGTCCATCTCTGGACTGGGCTGGAGATTCTTATTTCTTGTAAACACTGGGCAGGTTATGGGCTCCTCTGCTGGTGTTATCTCAGAAGGGAGAGGAGGATAGAGGGATTTGCTTGGGGGGATTTCAATAGCTGCTGAGGGAGATCTAGCTGGAGTTTTAGGGGGTTTCGCTTCCTCTTCTTTCAAAGACTTTATAGAGGCTGTACGCGAAAGAGGGCGAAGGCAGGACTCTACAACTGAAAGAAGCTGTTTTTTTGTGGGGTCCCTGGTTGCGCTTTCCACTATGTCTCTTATAAGACCCCAGTAAGAAAGGGCTGAAACAGGGACGGCATCGGGTCCTTCTATTTTCAATTTCTGATTAAGATCTCTTCCTACTTTCTGCCATTTGCCTGGGTGGATCTCAGGTCCTGTTACCAGAAACCACGGGCATACTTCATCTATAAAAAGGAAGAATCTAACAAGATCCTTTTTCTTTACTTTAACTCCCCTGTCTTTAAGTGCCAGTTTAAGGTCCCGTATAAAGACCTGTTCTTTAGACAGCTTGGAACCCATGAGAAAAGAATGAGGCAGACGTCACTTACCTGTTCGTGGAGCTCTCTGGAGCGATCAGAGGGGGTCACGATCAGAGGGGGTCACGACGATTCTTCTTTACGGGGTCTGCCTGGCAAGAGTCCGTGCCTCGAGCCACACGATGGGCGCCACGTGCCCCGACCCACGGGGCAGAAAAGTGGGGTGTCGAGGAGGACCCAGCCTGAAATGGAATGGGTGAGAATAAGGAGAGTGAGACCCAAGGATGGTGGATAAGGTCTGAGTTTATTTTAGAAAAGGTACATGCTTATATTGTAGAGAAGGAACAAGGGGATTAGCTTAGGGGTGGAGTTGGTATGCCTTGGCCTGAGAGAAGGGATAGTCTGTGATCTGTTTGTTCTTGATAATGGAGGGTGAGGCCTCTTTTCTTTGTCTTGGCCCTTGGTATGCCTGGAATTTTGTTTGCTCCTTTTATCTTATCTGACAGGGGGCTTCTTGGCTCCTGGTATGTCTGGAATTTATTTGCTCTTTTTATGGGGGCTTCTTGGCCCCTGGCAAAACACATGTATTTTATGCAATTAAAACATGACCTGAGATTGGGTTGATGAGTATCACCAATCCTCTAAGGAGTCAGTGACACATCTGTGAAGAAGGAATCCTAAATCTATTACTTTAGGAGGAGTAGCTCATTACTGATTCTCTATCGTCAACATTCCCCACCAATCCTTGCAGATTTCCCATAGCATATTCATCCTGTCCCAAACAGGATGTATATTTTCTCTCCCCAAACTTTCTCAACTTCTTCCCATGGTACAGAAACAAACACTAGGCCTTCCTGTCACTCCAGTTTTTAATTTCCAAGTTATCATTGCCTCCTCTCTCAACCTGTTTTCCAATCAAATCCATGAATTATTCATTTGAGCAGTATCTCTTCCTTGTTTCTTGGTTTCTAGGCTCACAGAACCTCTAGCATAACATATATAGTCTTTAAATATCAAATGAATAATTTCAATACTGATTTCAATAATCTCCCAATAGGATTTCTGATCTGAAGTTTCTTCTTTGCTTAATCTATCCTGCCCATAGCAGTCAAATTCTATTTCTAAAGCATCCATTGGATTATTCCCTTGGTCAAGTGTGCCTCCTTAACACCTCTCAAAGAGTTCTTAAAACTCTTCTGTTTGATATTTGAAGCTTTTGGGAATCTGAATCAAAGTTCATTATAGCATAAACTCTGTGACCCAGTGGGAACCGGTTGGGTCTCTGGAAGTTATGAGCTCTTTCTCAATTCAGGTTTCTTTAAGAGGGAGGAGGAGGAGGAATAGAAGGCAAAGGACTTTCTACCTTCATCATAGTGCCTCTCCTATAATGATCAGCTAATATAAATTAGTCAACTAGAAATAATTACCTGTTAAGGTGGTAGACTAAGTTTGAGATACTTTCTCCATAAGTATATACAAAGGTAGACCAAGGGAAAGTCATCCCACATGTAGAGTGCATGAAAAAGGGGATAACTCACAGATCCTCCTGAATTCACTTTTCTGGAGTCCTCAAAAATATTCTCCTTAGGTAAAATGTGACTTTCTTCTGATGTTCCCAGGGAGTCCTGAATGGTCTTCCCCAATATAGAGACATTATCTTTGTTTATTAGTATTATGCTGCTGTCAGTAATCACTATGGTCTGGGGGTGCCAGGGAGGTTTGAGTTGTTGGACCCTCTGAACCTCACAAAGTCCTTCTCCTTTGAGGACAGAGAGGCAGAGACTCCCTCAAGCCCCCATCGATACATGTCCTTCTCACAGCGGATTCATTAGAACTCACTCCTCTCTGGAATCTGTTCTATCTTAACAACTGAAAGAGGTCGCCAAACCGCCTTGCTGTTTTATATTAAACCCATAGGACAAACTTGTTGTTTTCCTTCAGCCAATTATATTGTTCTGCAGTGATTGATTATCAAAATAACAACACTTGGGTCTCATTCATATTGAGGTGACATGTGTGAGTGAGTGAGTAAATAGTGAATCCCATGTGAGTCTAACTCCTAACAGGTCCATCAAGGTTGATTTTCCTCTTTTCCCAAGTACACTGACTTCCAGCCACACTTCTCTTTCACTGTTCTACCCACAGCTGGACCAGCTCCTGTCATTTTTACTTCAGATATTACCCCTTTTCACCTGTAAAATATGAAACATTTCTTCCTTCAAGGCTTGTGAAATTTTGCTCACGTGTGGCTTTTGCTTATCCTGAGTAGTTAGTCCTGCCACACCTAGGGAAATGCTTTGGAATTTCTTTGTAAAGGTTTGCCTTTGGTGACTTTGTGAGCATTTTTCCTCCAGTACACTTTAAGGTCCTTTTGGATAGAGATTCCTTTATATGCACCACCCAGGAAAAAATTACCTATACCTGAGAATTGTAGAATTGTTCTTTTCTCCAGTGATCTAAAACATTAGTATTTAATTTTCTTTCTTTCAATATTTTGCCTTTATTGTTTTAAATACAGACAAAAAGAAGCAACCTCTGAATTCCTAATGAATGGTGTCTTCATAAAATCTTTCTTCTACCCATTTGAAAGGTAGTTAGTTCTAGTGATCAGAAGGGAACTGAACTGCATTGAACTATTTCCAGGCAGCAATATCAACATTCCTATAAACTGATCTCCTTTTCTGCCTCCATTGACTGGCACCATATATGGAGTATCCCATAAGAACTCTATATTTCAGCTGTAAAAGTAATGCTTTATGAAATGAGTTTTCCTTCAGTTGCTAAGATTAGGCTTCCCTAAAGACCAATGGAAATCCAAATTGCTGCTTTACAGTTCAATAGGCTGATATTACTATGGATACTTGCACTCTTGTAAAGACATATTTAATGCAAAATATATGAGGAATTTTAGCTTCTGATGCCTAGAAAATGAAGATTTCCCCCCCAAAACAAAATTCTTATGTGATTTAAGGTTTAAAATTTAAGCTGTGTGACACATTAAGAACATCATTTGCATCTACTGTCCTTTACTAACAGAACTTTCACATGTGGCAGAACGACTGTCTCCAAGATAAGAACAGTTCAAAGATGAGAGATCATGGTTTTCTTAGGGTTTCCAAAACTGAATAGGGCAGAATTCTGTCACAGAATCTTGGAGTTGGCAAGAAACAGACAGAGAGAGAAGTTGGTACAAATGATATCACAATGAGGATTCCCTGTACAAAGTAACCATATTCTGTTTAAGATGAGAGTTCCAGAACAAAATAACTCAGTGAGGGTGACAGGCCAGTCCACGTTTAGGTAGCACTAATCATTCCAGATTAGCCCTTCACTCAAACCTAGGTTCATCATTATGTAACATTTCCCCACTTCTTCTACTTCTTGGTTTTGATTAGAACAGAACAGGTAGGCATAAGTCTCTGCACCTGACATTGAAGCTGCAAAGCTGTGAACACCAACGTGTGCTGTTAGTAGTTGGCTAGGACACACACAGGGTGCCTCCCCTCCCCTCCTTTCTGAAGTTAAACTGTCGAATATTCCAATACTACTGGAGAGAGCTCAATGACAATGGACTACCATGTTGTTAGAATGCCAGAAACACTCTTCCCAAAAAGACTATTTTATGGAGAACTCACACAGGGTACACATTCATAAGGCAGCATAAGCAATGCCTGGACACCCAAGGACTATCTTAAAAACATAAGAATTGTGTGTATAACATGTGAGACACTGACCCAGGACCTCCAAGCATGGTATACTCTCCTCAGAGATAGTGTTGTGCATTATGTTTTGGGCAGAAGGGCAGCAGCTCAAAGGAAACATGACATATATGTTCTAGGGGGAGTACCATGAATTTTCACATGGGTGATTTCTGCCTGAACTCTGGATGAGTATTCTGAGCTTCTATTGGTCTGATCAGCCATAATTGGACAGTCTGGGATCAGTCTCAAGTTTAATGAAATCTCTTTTTCTTCAATAATGAAGGACAAGGACCAACTGACCACTCAACCAACCTGCATTTCTCTGCAGCACTCTGTTGAGTTCTGCTGTTCCCTGCTGCCCTCTGCTGTTCCCTGTTCCTGCTTCCCTCTTCTGTCCTCTGCAGTACTCTGCAATCCTGTGCTGCCCTCTGCTATTTCTTGCTGCCCTCTGCAGTTCTCTAATCTTCTGCCTCCCTCTACTGCACTCTGCAGTTCTCTGCTGCTCTCTGCTGTTCCCTGCTGCTCTATCCCGTTCTCTATTGCCCTCTGCAGCTTGCTGTAGTCCCCTGATGGCCCTCTACTGCCCTCTGTTGTTCTCCTCTGTCTTCTGCTGGCCTCTGCTGTTCTCTGCAGGCCTCTACTGCCCTTTGCAGGCCCCTGCAGTCCTCTTCTGTCCTCTCCTGTTCCCTACAGCACTCTGATATTCCCTGCTGCTCCTGCCGTTCTCTGCTTTCCTGCCCTCTGCAGTCCTCTGCTCTTCTGCCTCCCTCTACTGCCCTCTACTATACTCTGTAGTACTCAGCTACCAACTGATGCCCTCTTTGTACACTCTGCTCATCTCTGCTGCTCTCTACTCTTTTGCTTTCTGGAGAGATGTAGAATTTCCTCGTGGAGAACTAGTGTGAGGGCTACTGAGCTCTTTCCAAGGCTATTTCCACCTTTGATGTCCACCTGAGTCACCTAACTCTCACCTGGGGCTCTAAGAAGTAGTGGGAGTCACAGTGGCCACTCTGGCAGTTTCAGCACTTGGGTTAAAACAATCTTAGGATAACCAAGGGTATCTCAGACTCTTTCTGGACTTTGGGAAGTTTGTCTAATCCAAGCTTATGAAATTTTCCACTAATGGAATGGGTGGATGAGTACACTTTGCTACACCAACCATGAAGCAGCCACCTGAAGCAGATATCAGGGAACACTTAGAGTTTGGTCAGACATCACTGCATCTAGAGCCATCCCTAGATGTCTTGACTCTGTCTTGCCACACTGAATCATGGGCACACATTCATAGACAACACAAGATCCCATAGATATATCTATATGTTTTACATCTCTAAGGGTAAAGGGAATAGATTGTTCTGTGACAATAACAGGGGTGGTTCTCTTTTAGTCATTGCTGGTAAGATTCTTGCCAGATTCCTTGTCATTGTGTTGATTCTTCACCAGGATGACAGACACCTACCTGAGAGCCAGTGTGGCTTCAGAAAGGGTGGAAGATCAGTAGACATGATGCTTGCTGCCCAACAACTCCAGGGGTCTGTATACAACATCTGTGGATCTGACCAAGACCTTTGATGTTGTCAGTCATTTGAGACCATCAGAGTTTAGGGAAGTGTATGCCAAAATTGGGTTCATCAGTATTGTCTGTCAGTGTCATGATGGCATGTGAATTCTGGACAGTCTCCCAGGCCCATGTCAGGAAACTGAAGCGCTTCCATTTAGAATGTCGTAGGAAGATTCTGAAGACCACGTCTTAGGAGAAGTGAAGAGACACTGAGATCCTTTCTCAGCTAAACTGCCAATGATAGAAATGTTACTAAAAATAGTACAGCTATGGTGAACTGGGCATGATGGTGGAATGCCAGAAATATACTTGCAAAAAAAGACTCTTTTAGAGAGAAATCACACAGGACAAGTACAGACAAGGGGGTAAGAAGCAACAATATTGGGATGCTTTGAAGGTCTCTCTTTTTGGTGTGATTAAAATGCAGTGTCTGCCATTTTACAAGACCTTTGACCGGAACAATTTCTGGTCCTCAGTTTTCCAATATGTAAAAACACAGAGGAGACCTAAGTGCCCTCAAGAGGTTTCTTCTCAATATATAAAATCTATAATCAAACCATAGGTGGGTCATATCGTTGTTCTGTGAAGCTGAAAAGAATATGATTGCAAGCAAAGGACTCTAATGCAGAACTGATGCTGAGTGAAGTGAGACTTACCAGGACTACACTGTACACAGCAACATGAACCTTGTGTGATGATCAACTATGATAAATTTAACTTTTCTTAGGAAGGCAGTGATCAACTTCAATTCTAAACTAACTGGGGATGGAAAATGTCATCCAAATACAGAGGATGATGGAGTTTGTATGCCGAGCAAAACGTGCTATAGTACGATTTAACACGTTTTTTAAAGTTTTATGTTTTGATTTAGTAAATGATTTTATTTACCCTTTTGTCCTGATTCTTATGTCACAACATAAGTTACATGGAAATGTGTTTAATACTGTACCTCAAGTATGTCTTATATCACTTGCTTTCAAGGGGAGGTAAGAGAGAAGTGAGGAAGGGAGAAAATGCGACATTCAAAATCTTCCAAAAGAGAATATTCAAAAACTATCCATCCATTGAATTGGTAAAGCAGACTTATTTAAAAAAGAGAAGGTGAAAATTATCTTGGCATGTAATTGGAAAGTAAAAGAAACAAGGCAAGAATAAAAAAAATGCAGCCAATCCCAAAAAGAGGGGCATCACAAAGGAACTCATGTAATTTACATTTGAAGTTTTAGAAAAAAAATTGACTATTTTAGTTAATAGTATGTTCTAGGAAAAGATAGGGTAGAAAAAGTAATAGGAAGAAGAAGGGTACACTAAAGAGTCATATACTCACTGATTTTAAAAATTAATCTCCTCCAGAGTTTTAAAAGGAAAATCCTTCTACCAGCAAGTCATTGGGTGTGATCAGCTGCTCCTATAGTTCCCAAATCATCAGGTCTCTCTGTCCCTAATATTTTTTCAGCTCCATTTTTCAGCCCAGAGAAATCACAGTAATCTCTCTATTTCAGCTTCTCAAAACTCATATTTGAAACTTAGCACAGCTCTCTGTTCAATACTGGTGAACCATGATGGTGGACTGGGGGTCATCACAGGCTAGGGAAAGCAAAAGTCCCCACCTCAACTTTTCATTGTATATCCCTTTGAAACAAAGAAGAGTAGCAGAGAGAAAGGTAAAGGGATTGGGAGAAGAAAAACTCAGAATTTTCTAAAGTTTCTGATATGTTAATAAGGTTCAAATAGAAGGCCTATTTCCTCTTCAGATAAAAGAAAAAGATGTCAACAGTTCCATCTTGTTGTTTGAGAAGATGGTGACCTAGAATACCAAGATGTCATAGAATGTTAGAATTCAAAGAGCCCTCATTGTTGCTTTAGAAATTGCAGTTCTACAATACACCCAAGTGATTACCACACTTTGCCTTATGGTTTGTGAGTGAGGAGTAATCAACTATTTATCCTGAGGGAGTAAACCCACCAATAGAACAGGAATAATTTTTGAGGTTGGTTTTGACTTCATAACCTTTTTCTCTTTGAAGGCTGCCCTTTTTTATTGTTTCTATTTTGTGTATTGGGTCCAAACACTGCCAAACACTCTTCCACATGCCAGCCTAGCAAACTACATAAAAATAGTTGTCACAAATTCTCCTGTATTCTCCAATCTAGACTCAATTTCTAAGATTCTTTCCTCTGACCATTAATGGTACATCCTCATGGACCACTTTGGGCTGGCCACATTGTTAGAGTTCCAGAAGTACACTTGCCAAAAAGACTATTTTATGGAGAGCTCACACAGGGAAAGAGCTCACAAGAGGGTCAGAAGGAGTAATTCCTGGATACCCTGAAGGTGTCTCTTAAGAATATTAGAAAATGGGGTGCCTAGGTGGTGTAGTGGATAGAGCACCATCCTGGACTCAGGAGTACCTGAGTACCAATCCAGCCTCAGATACTTAATAATTACCTAGATTTGTCACCTTGGGCAAGACACTTAACCCCATTTGCCTTGAAAAAAACTAAAAAAAAGAATATTGGAATAGAGTATACAGCATGGGAAAGATTGACACAGGATGGCACAACCTGACATGCCCTCATCAGAGAGGCTGCTTTGCTCTATGAGGAGGGCAGACTGATGGCAGCTCAAAAGCAATATGGGACATATATAATTTTAGAGTAAACATGCCACTTGTTTACATGGATTATTTTTACCTGACCTGTGATAAAACATTGAGTTCCTATTTGCCTGATCAGCCACAGTCAAACACACTGTCATTTGTCTCCAAGATAGTGATGAAATTTTGGTCTTTTTTGATAAAGAAGGACAAGAACCAACCACCCAACCAACCTCCCTGAGCTTCCCTCTGAAATCTTGGAATAGTCAATTCACTCTCACTAGCCCCTGCTCACCTTCCTCTACAGCCTGTACTCCATCCTTCCTTCATTCCTTCGTTCCTTCGTTCCTTCGTTCCTTTCTTCCTTATTTCCATTCTGTATTCACTTATTATTTTTTTTTGTATTTATTTAGTCTAGGTTTTCTTTTACATCAAGAATACTATGGGTAAATGATTTGCATGACTACACATGTCTAACTAATATCAGACTGAATGCCCTAGAAATGAGGGTGTGATGAGGGTAGGTAGGAGAGAATTTGGAAGTCAAATTTTTAAACTGAATGTTCAGAGCTGTTTTTACATGTAATTTGGTAAATAAAAAAAGATAAATATTTTTTTTCAAAAAGGAAGAGACCCCAGAGTAGAGTAAGTACCAGCCAAGACTCAAAAATATTATTCTCTGGTTTTTTTTGCAAGGCAATGAGGTTAAGTGACTTGCCCAAGGCCACACAGCTAGGTAAGTATTAATTGTCTGAGGCCTTATTTGAACTCAGGTATTGCTGAATCCAGAGCCTGTGCTCTATCCACTGCACCACCTTGCTGTCCCCAGCAAAAATATTATTCTCAAGTCGATACTTGACAAATTGTCATTCAAAGTTTGTATTTTAAAAAGTTCCATTAATTTAATCAACTTGATAATAAAATTAAAATTATGCATGAAAACAAAAATATAATTAAGATAGATTCCATAATTTAACAGGAAAACAGACTTTTTTGGCATCTTCTAAATGAGATAAAGAAAGCATTTACAAGTCTCTAAGCACAACATGAAAATTTTAAATTTATCTATGTATCTGTTCACAAAGATATTGCACACAGAGAATCAAGGAATAAATACTGAATCTATTCTTTTTAGATCCATAAAGCAATAAAATATTCATTAGTTCTAGGATTACATGCAAAAAATTAACCAAAATTAAGATTTAATAATGAAATAAAACACTAAAATTGGAATTTTTCAAAGTAAAGTAAGAGTAAGCAAGTTATTATTATGTGAAAGAAAGTGATAATGTTGATGACAAGATATAACCAAATATCTGGAATACTGTTAAAGTACTTTTAAGAAAGGAAATGATATTTCTACAAAAAACCATGGTCAAAATAGAATGAGAAAAGTCAGAGGACAGCATATGCAGGAAAACATTAAAATTAAATAAAAAATTGACCAAAATAAGCATAAGGGAATAACTTGAAATTAGAAGAAAATTAGGAAAATTCAGGGTTAAAATAAGCATCAAATGAAATTTAAGGCTGTTTCTTCAAAAAGACAGATAAAATTGACAAATCATTAACTGATCTGACATTTAAAAGGCAATAATTCATATCAGATAACAAATGAATGACCTGAAAATATAACAAAACTAGAAGAAAAAAGGATGATTATGGCATAATATAAACAGTTTCATGATAATACAACTACAAACTAAAAAAGAACTAAAGGAATCATTGTGAGGACATGAAATACCCAAATTATAAAAAGGCAAGACTGAAATAATAAAGAAATTTCAAAAATTTCAGAATTTCAGAAAGCAAAATATATCTAGCTATAAATTAACATTCACAAAAAAATTTCCAGGTCATGATGAATTCATAGAAGAGTTCTACCAATATTTTTTAAGTTTCTGCAAGGCAATGGGGTTAAGTGACTTGCCCAAGGCCCCACAGATAGGTAATTATTAAGTGTCTGAGGCTGAATTTGTACTCAGATACTCTTGACTCCAGAGATGGTGCTCTATCCACTTCACCACCTAGGTGCCCCTATAAAAATTTTTTTTAAAAAAATTTAAATCCCTTTGAAAAGACTTATATGAACTGAAGCAAATGGAAATGAGTAGACTAAAATAATACTGTTCACAGTAAGAGAAATATTGTATGATACTTAGCTGTCAATGACTTCGCTATTTTGAGCAATATAAAGATTCAAGACAACACTAAAGGACTTATGATGAAAAACATTATTCATCCCCAGAGAAAAAAACTGAATACAGATTGAAGCACATCTTTTTAAATTTTCTTGCTTATTCTTTTCTTCTTTCCTCCTTCCGTCCATTTTTTGTTTTTTCCTTCCTTCCTGCTTCTCTCCTTCCATCATCCCTCCCGCCTTCCTTGCCTCCCTCTCTTCCTCCCTTCCTCTCTTCCTTCCTCACTCTCTCCTTCTCTTCTTCCCTCCTTCCTCCATTCCTTCCTTCCTTCCTTCCTTTCTTTAGCATCAATGACATTTAAAGCTGTTTCTTCAAAAAGACAGATAAAATTAATAAATCATTGACTAATCTAACATTTAAAAGGCAGAAATTCATATCAAATAACAAATGAATAAACTGAAAATGTAACAAAACTAGAAGAAAAAGAATAAATACAGCATAATATATACATTTCATGATAACACAACCACGATCAAAAAAAAAATAAAGGAATAAATGTGAGGGTATGAAATACCCAAATTATAAAAAAGGCAAGTCTGAAATAATAAAGAAATTTCAACAATTTCTGAATTTCACAAAGCAAAATAGATCTAGCAATAAAGGAACTTTCAAAGAAAAATGTCCAGGTCCTGGTGAATTCACAAAAGAGTTCTACCAATGTTTATTAAGTTTTTGCAAGGCAAAGGGGTTAAGTGACTTTCCCAAGGCCACACAGCTAGGTAATTTTTCAGTGTCTGAGGCTGGATTTGAACTCAGATACTGATGACTCCAGAGCTGGTGCTCTATCCACTGTACCACATAGGTGCCCCAATAAATATTTTTTGCTAAAATATATTAAATCCAATTAAAAAGACTTATATGAACTGAAGTAAAGGGAAATGAGTAGACCAAAAGAATATAGTTCACAGTATGAGAAATATTGTATGATAAATGGCTGTGAATGACTTCGCTATTTTCAGCAATGTAAAGATACAAGACAACTCTAAAGGACTTATGATGAAAAATATTATCCATCACCAGAGAAAAAATTGAATACAGATTGAAGAGCAACTTTTTAAATTTTCTTTCTTATCCTTTTCTTCTTTCCTTCTTTCTTCCATTTTTTGTTTCTTGCTTCCTTCCTGCTTCTCTTCTTCAATCCTCCCTCCCTCCTTCCTTCCCTCCCTCTCTTCATGCCTTCCTCCCTTCTTTCCTCCCTCTCTCTTTCTGTCCTTCACTCCTTCCTTCCTTCATTCATTCCCTTCTTCCTTCCTTCCTTCCTTCCTTCCTTCCTTCCTTCCTTCCTTCCTTCCTTCCTTCCTTCCTTCCTTCCTTCCTTCATTCCTGCATTTCTTCATTTTCCATTCTGTATTCACTTATTATTTTTCTTCTATTTATTTAGTCTACATTTTCTTTTACATGATGACTACTATGGGTAAATGATTTGCATGACTACACATGTCTAACCTATATCAGACAGATTGCCTTCGAAATTACAGAACGATGACGGTAGGTAGGAGAGGGTTTGGAACTTAAATTTTTAACACTGAATGTTCAACACTCTTTTTACATTTAATTTGGTAAAAAATGAATGGTAAATAATTTTTTTCAGAAAGTAAGAGAACCCAAATTAGAGTAAGTACTACCCAAGACTCAAAAATATTATTCTCTTTTTTTATTTTTCAAGGCAATGAGGTCAAGTGACTTTCCCGAGGCCACACAGCTTAGGTAATCATTAAGTGTCTGAGGCCGGATTTGAACTCAGGTAACCCTGACTGCAGGGTCGCTGCTCTATCCACTGCGCCCCCTTGCTGTCCCCATCAAAAATATTATTCTCAAGATGATACTTGACAAGTTATCATTCAAACTTTGTATTTTAATAATTTCCCTTAATTTAATCAACTTGATGATAAAATTAAAATCATGCATGAAATAATAATAATAATAATTGTGATAAATTCCATAGTTTAAGAAGAAAACAGATGTTTTTGGCATCTTCTAAATGAGATAGATAAAGCATTTATAAGTTTCTTACCACAACATGAAAATTTTCAAATTATCTATGTATCTGTTCACAAAGATACTGCACAAAGAGAAACAAGTAACAAATACTTAATCCATCCTTTGTAGATCCATAAAGCAATAAAATATTCCTTACTTCAAGGATTACATGCAAAAAAATTAAAGAAAATTAAGATTTAATAATGAAATAAAACCCTAAAATTTAAATTTGTCAAAGTAATAGGAAGCAATTTATAATTATGTGAAAGAAAGTGATAACGTTGAAGAAATTATATGCCCAAATATCTGGAATACTGTTAAAGTAACCCTAAGAAAGGAAATGATATCACTACAAACAACCATGAACAAAATAGAATAAGAAAAGTCAAAGAACAGAATATGCAAGTAAAACATTAAAAAGACATAAAGAATTGACCTAAATAGAAGAAAAGTAGACAAATTCGTGGAAAAAATAAGCATTAAAAAATTTAAAGCTGTTTCATCAAAAAGATAAAATTGATAAATCGTTACCTAATCTAACATTTAAAAGGCAGAAATTCATATCAAATACCAAAAGAATGAACTAAAAATATCACTAAAGTAGAAGAAAAAGGAACAATTACAGCATAATATATACAGTTTCATGATCACACAACTACAAACAAAAAAAGAAATAAAGGAATCAATGTGAGGATATGAAATACCCAAATTGTAAAAAGAGGCAAGAATGAGATAATGAAGAAATTTCAAATATTTCAGAATTTCAGAAAACAAAATAAATCTACCTATAAAGGAATATTCAAAGAAAAATGTCCAGATCCTGATGAATTCATAGAAGAGTTCTACCAATTTTTTTAAAGTTTTTGCAAGGCAATGGGTTTAAGTGACTTGCCCAAGGCCACAACATCTATGTAATTAATGAGTGTCTGAGTCTGGATTTGAACTCAGACACTAATGACACCACAGCTGGTGCTCTATCCACTGCACCACCTAGATGCCCCAATAAATATTTTTTCAAATATAATTTTAAATCCCTTTAAAAAGACTTTTATGAACTGAAGCAAAGGGAAATGAGTAGACCAAAAGAATATTGTTCACAGTAAGCGAAATATGGTATAATAATTAGCTGTGAATGACTTCGGTATTTTCAGCAATATAAAGATTCAAGACAACTCTAAAGGACCTATGATGAAAAACATTATCCATCCCCAGAGAAAAAACTGAATACAGATTGAAGCACATCTTTTTCAATTTTCTTTCTTATCCTGTTATTTCCTTCTTTCATCCACTTTTGTTCCTTCCTTCCTGCTTCTCTCCTTCCTTCCTCCCTCCCTCCTTCCTTCCCTCCATCTATTCCTGCCTTTCTCCCTTCCTTCCTCCCTCTCTCCTTCATTCATTCCCTCCTTCCTTCCTTCCTTCCTACCTTCCTTCCTTCCTTCTATTCTGTATTCACTTATTATTTTTCTTCTGTTTATTTAGTCTAGGTATCCTTTTGCATCATCATGACTACTGTGGGTAAATGATTTGCATGACTACCCTTGTCTAACCTATATCAGACTGATTGCCTTCGAAATTAGGGTGCGATGATGGTAGGTAAGAGAGTGTTTGGAACTCAAATTTTTAACACTGAATGTTCGATCCCTTTTTTACAGCATAATATATGCAGTTTCATGATAACACAAAAACAAACAAAAAAAGAAATAAAGGAATTAAAGCGAGGTTGTGAAATACTGAAATTATAAAAAGGCAAGACTGAAATAATTTAGAAATTTCAAAAATTTCAGAATTCCAGAAAGCAAAATAGATCAAGATATAAAGGAACATTCCAAGAAAAATGTCCAGGTCCTGATGAATTCATAGAAATGTTCCACCATTTTTTTTAAGTTTTTGCAAGGCAATGGGGTTAAGTGACTTGCCCAAGGCCACAAAGCTAAGTAATTATTAAGTGTCTGAGGCTGGATTTGACCTCATATACTCCTGACTGCAGAGCTGGTGCTGTATCCACTGAACCACCTAGCTGTCCTAATGAATATTTTTTTAAAAAAATTTAAATCCCTTTAAAAGACTTATAGGAACTGAAGCAACCAGAAATGAGTAGACCAAAAGAATATTGTTCACAGTAAGAAAAATATTATGTGATAATTACTCATGACTGCTGTTTTTAGCAATATAAAGATTCAAGACAACTCTAAAGGACTTATAATGAAAAAGATTACGCATCCTCAGAAAAAAACTGTATACACATCCTTCTAAATTTTCTTTCTTCTTTTCTTCTTTACTTCTTCCATCCATTTTTTTGTTTCTTCCTTCCTCCCTGCTTCTCTCCTTCCTTCTGCCTTCCCTCCTTCCTTCCCTCCCTCACTTCCTCCCTTGCTCCCTTCCTCCATTTCTCCTTCCCTCCTTCCTTCCTAACTTCCTTCCTTCCCTCCTTCCTTCCTTCTTTCCATTTTGTATTCACTTATTAATTTTCTTGTATTTATTTAATCTAGGTTTTCTTGTACATCCTGAGTACTATGGGTAAATGATTTGCATGACTACACATGTCTAACCTATATCAGACTGATTGCCCTCGAAATGAGGGTGTGATTAGGGTAGGTAGGAGAGAATTTGGAACTCAAATTTTTAAAACTTAATGTTCATAGAAGTTTTTACATATAATTTGGTAAAAAAAATAAATGCTAAATAATTTTTTTTAAAAAAGGAAGAGAACTCAGAGTAGAGTAAGTACTAGCCAAGACTCAAAAACATTAATGTCTTTTTTTAAGACAATGAGGTTAAGGAGTTCCCCAAGGCCACACACCTAAGTAACTATTAAGTGTCTGAGTCCAGATTTGACCTCAGATTTTGACTCCAGGGCCCATGCTCTGTCCACTGCATCACCTAGCTGTCCCCATCAAAAATATTGTTCTCAAGATGATATTTGAGAAGTTATCATTCAAACTTTGTATTTTAAAAATTTCCAATAACTTAATCAACTTTATAATAAAATTAAACTCATGCATGAAACTAAAATAATAATTGTGATAAATTCAATAGTTTAACAGGAAAACAGAGTTTTGGCATCATCTATATGAGATAAAGCATTTACAAGTTTCTTTGCACCACATGAAAATTTTAAAATTATCTATGTATCTGTTCACAAAGATATTGCACAAAGAGAAATAGGGAACAAATACTTAATCCATCATTTGTAGATCCATAAAGCAATAAAATACTCGCTAATTCAAGGATTACATGCAAAAAACTTACCAAAAATTAAGATTTAGTAATGAAATAAAATCATAAAATTTGAATTTTTCAAAGTAAGGTAATAGGAAGCAAGTTGTAATTATGCGAATGAAAGTGATAATTTTGATGAAATGATATGCCAAAACATCTGGAATACTGTTAAAGTAATCCTAAGAAAGGAAATATTTCCACAAACAACCATGACCAAAATAGAATAAGAAATGTCAAAGAACAGAATATGCAAGTAAAACGTTGAAAATTAAATAAAGAATTGACCTAAATAAGCATAAGCGAATAATCTGAAATTAGAAGATTAGTAGACAAATTTGGGGAAAAACAAACACTGAATGAAATTTAAAACTGTTTCTTGAAAAGGACAGGTAAAATTGAGAAATCATTAACTAATCTAAGATTAAAAAGGCAGAAATTTATGTTAAATAACAAATGAATGAACCAAAAATAGAACAACCCTACAAGAAAAAAGAATGATTACAGCACAATATATACAATTTCATGATAACAGAACTATGAACAAAAAAAGAAATAAAGGAATCAACGTGAGGTTATGAAATACCCAAATTATAAAAAGGCAAGACTGAAATAATAAAGAAATTTTAAAAATTTCAGAATTTCAGAAAGCTAAATATATGTAGCTATAAACATTCAAAGAAAAATGTCCAGGCCTTGATGAATTCATAGAAGAGTTTTACCAATTTTTTTTTAAGTTTTTGCAAGGCAAAGGTGTTAAGTGACTTGCCCAAGGCCACACAGCTAGGTGATTATTAAGTGTCTGAGGCTGGATTTGAACTCAGATATTCCTGAATCAAAGCTGGTGCTCTATCCAATGCACCACCTCGCTACCCCAATAAATATTTTTTTAAAAAAATTTTAAATCCCTTTAAAAAGACTTTTATGAACTGAAGCAAAGGGAAATGAGTAGACCAAAAGAATATTGTTCACAGTAAGAGATATATTTTATGATAATTAGCTGTGACTGACTTAGCTATTTTCAGCAATATAAAGAGTCAAGACAACTCTAAATGACTTATGATGAAAAACATTTTTGCATCCCAGGAGAAAAAACTGAATACAGATTGAAGCACATTTTTAAAATTTTCTTTCTTATCATTTTCTTCTTTCCTTCTTCCATCAATTTTTTTTGTTTCTTCCTCCCTTGCTGCTTCTCTCCTTCCTTCCTTCCTTCCTTCCTTGCTTCCTTCGTTCTTTCCTTCCTTCCTTCGTTTCTTCCTTCTTTCCATTCTGTATTCATTTATTATTTTTCTTGTATTTATTTAGTCTAGGTTTTCTTTTACATAATGACTACTATGGGTAAATGATTTGCTTGACTACACATGTCTAACCTATATCAGACTGATTGCCCTCGAAATGCGGATGCAATGAGGGTAGGGAGGAGAAAATTTGGAACTCAAAATTTTAAAACTGAATGTTCAAAGCTGTTTCTACATGTAATTTAGTAAAAAAAATAAATGCTAAATATTTTTTTTCTAAAAGGAAGGGACCCCAAAGGAGAGTAAGTACTAGCCAAGACTCAAAAATTTTATAATCTTATTTTTTGCAAGGCAATGTGGTTAAGTGACTTGACTGAGGCCACACAGCTAGGTAAGTATTAAGTGTCTGAGGTCGGATTTGAACTCAGGTACTGCTGTATCCAGATCCTGTGCTCTATCCACTGCACCACCTTGCTGTCCCCCGCAAAAATATTATTCTCAAGTCGATACTTGATAAATTGTCATTCAAAGTTTGTATTTTATAAAGTTCCATCAATTTAATCAACTTGATAATAAAATTAAAATTATGCATGAAAACAAAATTATAATTGAGATAAATTCCATAGTTTAACAGGAAAACAGACTTTTTTGGCATCTTCTAAATAAGATAGATAAAGCATTTACAAGTTTCTAAGCACCACATGAAAATTTTAAATTTATGTATCTGTTCACAAAGATATTCCACACAGAGAATCAAGGAACAAATACTGAATCCATTCTTTTTTAGATCCATAAAGCAATAAAATATTCATTAGTTCTAGGATTACATACAAAAAAAAAATAACCAAAATTAAGATTTCATAATGAAATAAAACACTCATTCACAAAGTCTTATCTGCTAGTTAGGGTTTCTTATATTCAACTCATTGACTACTTCAGAAGGGAAAACCTGATTTGAGTCCTATGATCACAGGGAATCAAGAAAAGGCAATTGTCCCCACCCCCATCATATTGCTGTGAGACAGTACAAACACCAGATTGTATGCTACGCAGGACTAGGCTATAATTTGCTGTTATTTAGTCATCTTTCAGTTATATCTGACTCATCATGATCCCATTTGAGATTTTCTTGGCAAGACACTGGAGGGGTTTGCCATTTTCTTCTCCACCTTATTTTACAGATGAGGAAACTGAAGTGAACAGAGTGAAATGAAAACTATAGAACAATTTTGTGGTAGGGGAAGAGAATTTCTTAACTCCATCCATCTCCTAAGAAGCTATGTAATAATTATGGAGCAGCTGAATTTCATCAAGGCTTGCAAACCTATCCTATCAGGGACCAATTTAAATCAATTAGATCAAGTTAACTCCTCTTGTAGGTGTGTTAAAGCTGCAGATTCCCTTAAAGCAAAACTTTTAGTGATTGAAAAATGTTACTGTCCTAGAATTTTCAAAAGCATCACATAATTACAAGCATGACATGTTTTCTCAAAGAGTGAAGACATGGGCATGGACTTAACAATTTTTTAATAGTTCTATCATCTTTTTTGTACAATTAAAACCATAGGATTCCCTTATATTTATGACCGGTGGGTAGAGCTTTTTCTAAGGAAACATTAGATCTTTATGCAAAATATAATTTATTCTATGATATATTAATAGATTACTAGGTTAGAATTTATTTCATGTATAATGTTTTATACAGTATATAATTATTAGTTATACTTGTTTTAATATATCAGATATTATTACATGTTATATATAGCATAACATTATTATATGTTATATATACCATTTTCTTATCAGAATCAACCTACATACCAAATTTTACTTAGAATATGACATACTATTAAAGATTTTTTTGAGTTTTTCTTTTTTTCTTTTTTTTGTTTTTGCATGGCAGTGGGGTTAAGTGGCTTGCCCAAGGCCACACAGCTAGGTCATTATTAAGTTTCTGAGGCCGGATTTGAACTCAGGTGAGTTTTTAAAATATTTTCTTTTTTTCCAATGACACATAAAGGAAATTCTTAACATTGAATTATTAAATAAAATTTTGAGTTTCGAATTTTCTTCTCTCTCTCTGTCTCCTTCCCCATCCCTCCCCCAAGACAGCAAGCAATTTGATATGGGTTATATATGTGCAATCGTAAAACATTTTCATATCGTTATGTTGTGAAAGAAGAAACAGAACAAAAGGGGGGAGAAACATGAAAAAAATAAAGTGAAAATAGATTGCTTTGATCTACATGTCAGACTTGGAGGGAGGTAGCATTTTCCATCATGACGCTTTTGAGACGGGGTTGCATCACTGTAATGCTGAAGAGAGTTGTCGCCCTGGCTCTCTGAGCTGCAAGGAGGCGCTGCATGCATCCCAGCGGCCTTGACCGCGTGTGCAGTGTTCTTAGTTCTGCTCCCGCCTGAGCATCAGTGTGGTCCCCATTTTGTGAGTCAATCTGACAGGTTGTTTGCATTCTCAGCACACTCTTGAACAATGTGAAGCCGCCCCTCAGAACAGCTATAAGTTGTGTTTTTTTTTTTTTAGTTTGTCAAGGCAATGGGGTTAAGTGGCTTGCCCAAGGCCACACAGCTAGGTCATAGTGAAGGGAAAAATCAGTTTACCTATTTTATAAGATCATTTCAAATACTAACCATCCAAGGCCTGATTGACTGATCCATGAACTCTACTGATTATCGGCAGCTGTAATTCCAGGAACTAGCCATTCCAGGAGCTGTTTATCCTTGAAAGAAGTTGGCTACCTCCTTCAGGATAAACGATTTAATTAAGAATATGCCCTTTACGAGTACATGGCCTTCAGCAGGTCACACAATCTACAGATGGTTTTTTAAAATTTATTACTGAATACTGGAACTTAGCCCAAGCCTTGGCTTTATGCCTTCTTTGTCCTCTAATGTATAAAAATCACTTTTGGGTTGAAAAACACCGAAGCCTCTCCCATGGAGCTGACGAGTTGCCTGGGATTCTCCCCTTCGGTCTCATGCTGGACTGATCCAGGGCTTCCCCAGCATTGACTTGGAGAGACGGTGTTCCCCCGAAGTGGTGATGTTTTCTTTTTCTTTTTCTTTTTCCTCTATCTTAATAATTATTGTCATAGTTTGAATACTCTGTGTAATTTTGTATTGTTTGTGTCGGTGTCGTTCGTCTTATTGTCCTATGCCTTATTTAGTTTAATAAATCCCTATTAAAATTTGTTGTATGAGCGTGTCATTTTGTGGGAGCAGATCCATGAACACTTAAAATCACAATACAGTAACTTATAAATATGCAGTGAATGAATGTTGAAAAACTTTCTTAACATGGAATTGGGAAAATTTCTTAAATAAATATGCATAAAAAGACCTGACAGGCAACTAGTTCATAATTAGAATGTTTCCAGTTGAAGACATAATTCCATGATAGAAAAATGATTTTTGTCTGATCTATCAAATGGAAATTTTTAAAGTGGACAGTACATGAATTTATTTGTCAATATTTAAATAATGAAGTGCCTGGGTACAAGTCCTGCCTTTGATTATCACCTTTATGACCTTGGGCAAATCATTTAATTCCTGGTCTCCATTTTTTTCATGGGGAAAATGAGGGCTCTTTCCCACTCTAGATATGATTCCCATGCTAAATAAACATTCTAGGTAGGGGTCGCGTGATACAAAGTAATGAAGACATGGTTCCCATCCTCATTAAGATTTTGAACAATAAAGTTTGCTTTATGTAGATGGATGTATCTATAGACTAACTCAATGGGCTATTGGTTTGACAAAAAATCACAATTTGGAAATTAAGTGTTCGTCCATGTGTCTTTTTTTCTATGTGGATTGATAGACCAATCCTTACATTAAAATTAAAATATGCTTGGATCTGTCATTTCCTTTTCTCCTAATAGTATGTAACCCAGTAGTTAACATAGGCTTTGCACTGTGTTTAGGAGATGAATTTGGGTTTTGATATGTTGAAATTGAGGTGCTTGTAGACTAGCTAAGTCAAAATGGCCAGTAGTAGGAGTTGGAAATTTGGGGAGAAGAAAGCTATGAGTAATGAGGAAATGGAGATAGAAATGGTATCTTAAACAAAAGGAAGACCTGAATCTGTGAAGAGAAGGGAAAAGATCCAGTAAAATAGAATAAAAGCTATGAGAGTAAAGATGACTGGGCAGTTGGATAGCAAAAGTATTCAGTGAGGCAGGTAGGAGGGGGTTAGCTTTGGTAAGAGGGGATTTTGGCTCTGATAAAGGAAGAAAAGGATATGGGGGAGCATCTAAGAAGTTATTTCTTATCCTAAGCTGGGGAAGGAAAATTTTGAAGACATTGGCGAATTTTGAGGAGCAGAGTTTAGGGAAGCTCAGATTGCATGATCTTCTCTTTTTCTGAGTCTCTTGACTCAGGCAATGCCTTGTATAGGATTATGGAGAAGGGAAAAAACCTGATTTGTAACCTAGTTGTCAGAATTCTGGATCGATGTGGCTTTGCTTTACTGGTATTTCCTTGATTCCTCTCTTACCTCAGTCTACCGAGATCAGATTTGAAATTGAAAGTATAGAATTCTGTTACTCTGACAGATACCTATCTACATGACTGTGGATTCCTGTAATCTCTTCTGGGTGTCCCATCTATAAATTGGGGATAATATTTGCATTACCTTCCTCACAGATTTATGAGGAATAGTTGAGATAATTTAAATATTTTGGTAGTGGCTATTATGCATTTCTTTTCATTTTTAGGTTTTTTTTTTGTTTGTTTGTTTTGCAAGGCAATGGGGTTAAGTGGCTTGCCCAAGACCACACAGCTAGACAATTAAGTGTCTAAGGCTGGATTTGAACTCAGGTACTCCTGACTCCAGGGCTGGTGCTCTGCGCCACCTAGCTGCCTCCCTATTATGTGTTTCTTTAAAAAAAAAGATTAAGAATTGGAATATTCATTTTATTTGATTTTTATAAGTTGGTAAAAATAAAACAAGTGGATTAGTTTGGTATCCCAAAGAGATGATGAAAAAAATGGAAAAGGACTGATATGTACAAAAATATTAACAGCACCTCTTTTTGTGGTGGCAAAGAACTATAAGCTAAAGGGATGCCCATAAACTGGGAAATGGCTTAACAAGTTGTGGTATAATGGAATGGTATTCTATTAGAAATAATGGACAGATTTCAGAAAAACATGAAAAGATTCGCATGAACTGATGCTAAGTGAAATGAGCAGAGCTAGGGTAACATATACCATGTTAATAGCAACACTGTATGATGAATGACTTGGCTCTACTCAGCAATACAGTGATCAGTCAATTCTGAAAGATTTATAAATCGAAAATGCCATCCACATCCAGAGAAGGAACTGCAATCTGAATACAGATTGATGCATACTATTTCACTTTAGTTTTGTTTCACCTTTTTGTTCTAATTCTTTCACAATAGGATTATGGAAATAATGTTTGACATAATTGTACATGTATAACCTATGTCATATTGCTTGCCAACTTGGGAAGGGGGGGACAAGGAAAAAAATTTGGAACTTAAAATCTTTTCTCTACCCCCTTGCAGTCGTATTTATTCCAACTACATGTAGTAGCTTTCAATAATCATTTTTTTGTTAGTTTTGATTTACATTTTTCTCCCTTCCCCTGACAGAAAGCAGTCTAATAGGCTATAAATATATAACCATGCTAAATGTATATCCAATGAAATCAAAATGGGGAGGGGGGAGGGGGGAAATAACCCTCATAATACTTAAGACAGCTCTTTAAAAATTGAAGATTAGTAAGTTCTTGTCTGCATTTAAACTCCACAGTTCCTTATCTGGATATGGATGGTATTTTCTATCACAAGTCTTTTAAAATTATCTTTGATTATTGTATAAGTCCATCATAGTTCATCATCACCCAATGCTTATATGTGTACAATGTTCTTCTGGTTCTGTTCCCTTCACTCTCATCAGATGTTCCTGAAAGTCTTTCCAGGCTGCTCTGAAGTCCTGTCCCTTATGATTTCTTATAAAACATAGTATAGGAGCTTAAAATCTTACAAAAGTGAATATTGGGGCAGAGCCAAGATGGTGACATGAAGGGATCGAGTCTTAGGAGCTCTCTGATAAAAACTCATAAACTATAAGGACTCTAACTAAACTTTCGAGAGACAGAACCCACAAAGGGACCCAGTGAGGCAGTTCTCCTACTCAAGGTAACCTGGAAAAGAGCAGAAAGGCTCTGCTCCCGGGGTTGGAGGGCGGCAAGCCAGAGGGGTGGCCCGCCAGAGCCAAAGAACTTCAGCCTCCTGGAGGCAGCCCCACGGTGCTTGGGAGACGTGGCTCACAGCAGCGGGGGAGTCTCCTGAGCTGCACCCCAGGGAGCACCGGCACAAAGTGGGGGAACAGTGGGGGACCTCTGCTAGAGCAAGCAGGTGGAGCCCAGCCCTCAGGGCACACAGCAAGCATCTTGGTCTTTCTGCAGCCTAGACCTGGAAACAGAAGCAGGCGGAGCCTGTAAGCAGGAGCCCCCAGGGCATGAGCCCATTGAGCTGAGGGAGGGGAGTGAAGAGAAAGAGACTGCTGAGCTCTGTCCTCTGCCCCTGGAACAGGACTCTGGGGTTCTGATCACATTCAGATCCCGATCCCAGTCTACGCCCCCCCCATAGAACAACAGGGCCCCCCACCCCAGCCCCGTGGCAGAGGGGGGCGCTTATGTTCATTCACAGACCAGGAGAGAGGACAGAACCTCACACACTGAGACCCCTGTGGGAGTGTCCCAAAAGCGCAGGAAGCACCCCAAAAACCAGGCTTAGGCTGGGAAAATGAAGAAGCAAAGAAACCAGAGGAAGACCATTGAGAAATATTTTGCAAATGAGCCCAAGAAGGATCAAAATACTCAGTCTGAAGATGAGGAAGCACAAGCTCCTGCATCTAAAGACTCCAAGAAAAACAGAAATTGGGCTCAGGCTATGACAGAGCTCAAAAAGACTTTGAAAATCAAATGAGAGAGTTGGAAGAAAAACTGGGAAAAGAAAGGAGAGAGATGCAGGAAAAACATGAAAATGAAGTCAGCAGCTTAGTCAAGGAAATCCAAAAAAATGCTGAAGAAAATAGCATGCTAAAAAACAGCTTAGGTCAAATGGATAAAACAGTTCAAAAAGTTATTGAGGAGAAGAATGCTTTAAAAAGCAAAATTGGCCAGATGGAAAAAGAGATAAGAAAACTCTCTGAGGAGAACAAATCCTTCAGACAAAGAATAGAATTCAGGGAGATTGATGAATTTACCAGAAATCAGGAATCAATACTTCAAAACCAAAAACATGAAAAATTAGAAGAAAATGTGAAATATCTCATTGAAAAAACAACTGATATGGAAAACAGACTTAGGAAAGATAATTTGAAAATTATTGGAATACCTGAAAGTCATGATCAGGAAAATGGCCTTGACATCATTTTCAAAGAATTACTACAGGAAAATTGCCCTGATATTCTAGAAGCAGAGGGCAAAATAGAAATGGAGAGAATCCACCCATCCCCCCGAGAAAGAGATCCCAAAAAACCAAACCACAGGAATATTATAGCCAAGTTCCAGAACTCCCAAGTCAAAGAGAAAATATTACAAGCAGCCAGAAGGACACAGTTCAAATATTGTGGAGCTGCAGTCAGGATCACACAGGACTTAGCAGCAGCTACATTGGAAGCTCATAGGACTTGGAATACAATATACCAGAAGGCAAAAGAGCTTAGAATGCAGCCAAGAATGAACTACCCAACAAGGCTGAATGTCCTCTTCCAGAGAAAAAGATGGACTTTCAATGAACCAGGGGAATTTCAAAGGTTCCTTTTGGAATGGCCAGAGCTGAACAGAAGGTTTCATCTTCAGATACAGGACTCAGGTGAAGCATGGAGATTGGAGGAGAGGGGGGAAATATGAGGGATTTAATGAGGATGAACTGCATGTATAGAAAAATGATACTGATAATATTCATATGAACCATCTCAGTTAATAGAGCAGGTAGAGGGAGCTTTTATAGTTGAAGCACAGGAGAAAGCTGAATTTGAAGATAAAATATAGTGTAAAAATGGAGTCAATAGGATAAAAGGGAAATGGAATGGGAGAAAGAAAAAGGAGAGGGGGAATAGTCCAAGATATATCACATAATGATACTTTTTTATTACAATGAGCTATTGCAATGATATGGAAGGGGGGAGGCAAGGGGAAATGAGGGAACCTTTGCTCTCATCAGAGATGGCTAGGAGATGAAACAGCAAATATACTCAATGGGGTATAGACAACTGGAGTAAGAAGGGGGGGAGCAGGGGGAAGGTGTGGGGATGTGAATAAAGGAGGAGAGGATGGACCATGGGGGGAGAGTGGTCAGATATAACACATTTTCTTTTTTACTTCTTGCAAGGGGCTGGGATTGGATGGCCTGCCCAGGACCATAGGGCCAGGTGGATGTTGGGCCTAAGGGGTGGTATGGGGGCTCAGGGCTTCTTGGCCCCAGGACCAGGGATCTGTCTGCTGCGCCACTCAGCGACCCTACAGCAGAGTCAGAGTGAAAGGAGAGAGAAAATATAGTACATAGTAGTGGAGAAATAAGAAAGGAGGGAGTTGCGATCAGCAATGGCAACATTGGAAAAATATGGAAGTAACTTTTGTGATGGACTTATCATAAAGAATGTGATCCACTCATGACAGAGTTGATGGTGTTGGAACAAAGACTGAAGCACATTTTTTGTTATTATTATTTGGGGGAGGGTGCAGGGCAAGTGGGGCTGGGTGGCCTGCCTGGGGCCGCAGAGCAGGGTGATCTTTGGGTGTCTGGGGCCGGATTCGGACCCAGGTGCTCCTGGCTCAAGGGCCAATGCTCTGTCTGTCACCCAGCCACCCCTACTATTATTACTATTTTATTTTATTTGGGTCTTTTTTTTTTCTTCTTTTTGGTTTTTGCAGGGCAGTGGGGATCGGGTGGCTTGCATGTCACCTGGCTGGGTGATTATTGGGTTTACAAGGCTGGATATGGACTCGGGTGCTCATGGGTCCAGGGCTGGTGCTTCGTCCATTGCACCACCTGGCCATCCCTACAATTATTGCTATTATTTTTTTAATTTTAATTTTTTTTCTCTCCCCTTTACTTTTTTGCCCAAGCAAGTCTATGTATATTCATGGGAGGAGGGGTATTTTGTTTACTTGTAAACAAGTATATTTTATCAATGTAAAAAAAAACTTGTACAAAATGAGAATAAAAAATAAAAAAGCGAATATTGAAAACTGTCTTTACATGTGATTAGAAGAGAAATAAATTAAAATAAAATAAAAGTGAGTGGATTAAAAAAGATCAAATGTTTACTGGCTAAACACTGGTGGTACAAATACAAATTTACAAATGTAAACATGACTTTTAGTCTTGGAGTTTCTCAGATTTATGTCCTTTTTCTTGCAAGGCAGTGTGGTTAAATGACTTCCCCAAGGTCACACAGTCAGGGATTAAGTGCCTCAGGTCCTCCTGATTCCAGGGCTAGTACTGATTGATTTATGTCCTTCTTTAGTGAAGTGCTGGCCGAGGAATCAGTTGCATGTCTTCAAAAAGCCCTAAACCATCTTCAAAAAATCTGGGAAATAATTGGAATTCCAGAGGACCAGAGCCTCCAGAGGATGGAGGTTGTGAAGAAGTACATAAAGTTATGTAGCTTTGTTTTTATTTGTTCTTCTTTTTTATTTTTGTAGAAGCCCTTTATTAGCAAAATTGCATCTTCAGAAAATTATGAAGCCATTCACCTGGACCAGGTCTAGTTCCTAACAAAAAAGTTGGGCTTTCCCAAACACACAAATAACCGACAACTTTTAAGAAAGTTGCCAACACTTAATTTACCACCTCCCAACAAGGAACAAAGACGGCTTATTGCATGAAATAAGCAGGGGGTCAAACAGGCTACTTCTCTGACTGTGAGTTAGAGAAATGCACACAGTCAGCTGCGCATAATCTGGCTGAGACAGCTCCGGGTTAGCAGCACTGGAGGCTTCTGCTGAAGGCTTGCAAATCTTAGATCCCCACAACAACCCTATGAGGTAGGTGCTCTCTTCTAACTCCTTAGAACACAAAACAAAACGTAGAGAGGTTATTGTGAAGGCTTGTTTGAGGCAGGGCTTGAGCTTGGTTTTTCTTGACAGGAATAACTTGTTGCGGGATGATCTCTGCCTCTTAAGCATAACCTCAAACAGACAAATGCCACACAGAGATGGAGAGAACAGTAATTTAAACTATATCACAATACACAGTTTACTGAACGAATGGATGCAAGAGATGAAGACATTCAAGGGCAAGACAAGTCGAATACTTTGCTGGGGGTTTTCTTTGACATCTGCACTTTGGCAGACAGGTTTCCAAAATGGGAGGGGCAGCAGTAGTAATTACTTCTTATTGGGGGCAATGAGGCGATTTAAGTGATAGATGGCTGGATGGCTGGATGAATGAATGGGTGGATGTATGGGTGCAATGGTAGGGAGGGGTAGGTGGTCTTGGTGTAGAATGTCTTTCATTTCCCTGGCCATTCTTTATAACCCGAGCTTGGTCCTTCTCCAGTGTCTCCTCTTTGAGTTGTACCTGATCTTATTGCCAGTTTTCATCCGAATCCA
Source organism: Macrotis lagotis (assembly GCF_037893015.1). NCBI lineage: Eukaryota > Metazoa > Chordata > Mammalia > Peramelemorphia > Peramelidae > Macrotis > Macrotis lagotis. The sequence goes on from NC_133666.1 coordinate 92,639,808, forward strand.
CTGGGGAATGGGACGATTCTGCTTCTGTTTCTTGGCCAGGAACCTCTTGATTCTAAATGTTTTATGAGAGGACATGATGAGATGACAGCCGAGCTTCCACCACAATGGCTGGACGGGCGAAAAAGGCTATTTGTTGTTCTTGTTGGTTATTTGTTGTCCTCTCATAAATGGTTGGGTGAACCTATTGTAGGGGACCTGCCAGCTCCCCTAATCCTTCTTTGGGTGACTCTTTTGCTCTAGGATCTATTGCACCTGATGATGGCAGAAGAAGAGAGTCTAAAGCAGAGGCTCTTAAAAAGGATCAGCTTTTGTCGAAAAGAGCTTGATACCCTGTGTGGGGAATTGAGCCGGGAAGCCTTTGAAGTAAGTTTTCTGAGCTTGTTCTGGAGAGCTGTTTGTCAGAAGTTGAGCCTCAGCTCTGAGAAGTGGCCACAGCTTGTAGAATGAGGGACAAAACAGTAATGGTCTGGGTGGGAGGAGTGTTAGACCATCTAGGAACCTGCCCATGGGACCCCTGCCAATAAACAGTTCACCCAGTACCCCTTCAAGCCAACAAAAAGACTACTAGTTCCCCTTGAGAAGCTCCCATTGGACTGAGTGGATATAGCTGAATGATAAAACCAGTTCTATGATAGAATCTTTGACTTTAGCCAAGTTGACCCTCATCCAGCAGACTAAACTGTGTGTTCCTCAAAATCTTGCTTGATTTTGAGGAAAGTCATTGGGGACCTTACACCTCTTTTGATGCAGGAGAAAGAAGAGAGCACCATCTTACAGCTGGAAAAGGATTTGTGCACTCAGGTTGAAGTCATGCTCAAGAAGAAGAAGGAGATAATGCAAGAATTGAAGCTGCTTCAAGAACGAGACCAAGACTTTTGTGAGTTTCTTTGTATGACACCCTATAGCATTGATGCTACTTGTGTCCCCAGCTTGGAGCAGCTGGACCAGTTCAGGCAGTACCTGAAGGCCCTGGCTGAAACGAAGGTACCACACCCTCCCCCCCCCCCCATCTGGCTGGGCAGCTCACCTGTGCACAGCCTCATTACTGCTTTACTTTTTCCTAGGCAAGCAGACAGGAGGAATTTATCAGCACAAAGAGGCAAATCATTCTCTGTATGGAAGAAGTAGACCACACCCCCGACACCAGCTTTGAGAGAGATGTGGTGTGTGAAGAGGAAGATGCATTCTGCCTGTCACTGGAGAACATTAGCTGCGCTCCAAACACTACTCTGACAGGTAAATAAGCTCCTTTGTGGATTGTATTTGGTTTCCCCCCATCCCAGTCAAATCTTCCACGATTTACTATACCTGAAAACAAGTAAAATAACAAAATTTTAATGTGTACATTATGCTAGGTTTTTTTGTCTGTTAAGAAAAGTCATGTTTGTTATTGGTTACATTATTGCCAATATTATTCAAGATTTTTATCTGACTTTTGTTGCCATTTAAAGTTACCTTGATTTACATAGCTGTTGCAATTACCTAGCTGTGCTATCAGGAGAGAGAAGGAGAATTTTGGTTCTTTTCTCCTCTGAATTATTTCATCTATGTCTCTAGAATTCTTTGGATTATTCGCTTTTGTTAGTCCCCTGTATTCATAATCAAAATGCATTAAGTTATTTCTCAATGGGTACACAGTTTGTTTCAATTTTTTCCCTACACAAGTAGCTAGGAATATTTTGGGGCAGGTGATAGTTCTTTTCTTATTGTGATTAATCTCTGAGAGACACACACCCAATAGAGTCCTACTGCAAAGGCCAGAACAATTTTATGACATTGCTCTTTGATTCCAAATTGCTTTCTGTAATGATTGGACCAATTTACAGCTTTAGTGATTCAGCAGTAAGTCTATTTTTCCTCATTGCCATCAACATTACATCTTTCCATTTTTACTAATTTTATGGGTGGGAGATGGTATATTGGCATTGTTCATTTACATCAAGTTGCTTTCAAATTGAGTATATAACATAAGTGCTGGAGGAGTTTATGGTCATTGGCTTTGAAACTTTTGTTTTTAGAATTAGGATTCTGAGCTCTGACTTGGGAAGTTCTTGATAAACTTGTACACTTCAGAAAATTCCCTTTTTTGATGTTTTTGTTTAAGGTTGCTAAGAAAATATGTAGGCAGTGGAAGAAGGAAAAGTTAAACAAAAGTAAACAAAACTATCAGTAACGTTTATATTCCAGTTTTCCAAAAATTGACTAAAACGTAAATATACAAATATGGAATTGAAAGTTGGAGTTCAAGAGGTGGAGCGAAGCTTGTGAAGTAAAGTTTGAGCTCTCCCCCCATATCCCCCCCCAATACCTTTAAATAATGACTCTAAAAATATTCTAAAGCAACAGAGCCCATAAAAAAGACAAGTGAAACAATTTTCCAAACCCAAGACAACAATGAGGTCTGCAAGAAATGCTGTTGCAGCCAGGTGAGAGAGTGGCACAGGCCTTGCCAGCCTGACAGGGCTCTGTCAGAGCAGGAGCAGCCTTGGGATGATTGAATTGGGCAGCAGTGACCTCTTAATCTAGAACACAGATCCAGATACAATTTAGAAGGTCAGCAGGAAAGAACTGTCTCGCCTGCGACCAGTGCAGACGGGCATTAGCAAATCCAGAGCAGGCTTTGAGAGCCACTGAATCATCTGAGGCCAAAGCTGCTTCCCAAGCTCTTAGCCCATAGAAAGTGAGGGGTTTAAACAACTGGTCAGAAGGAGATTATGGGAGAGGGAGTCCTCTTTGCTAGCTTTGAGGCAAAGGACTCTATTGCTTTGCCCATTCTCAGATCTTGGCTGTGGTCCTTGGGTGGCAATCCCAAGGTGGGGATGGGGGGAGCAATAGCAAACTTTTGACTAAGGGGAGTGGGGACCCTCCTTGCACTTAGAGTAGAACAGAGTGCTTGTGGTCACTCACAGCCCAGAGCATTGGCCAGGAAAGAAGTTAGCACCTCTCCTTAGATCCTACCACCTTGGAAGATCTGAGAACTTACAGATCCCTAGAAATGTTTCTGAAAACAGTGGCACAAAACTCCCTGAAGCTTGGGGCAATGGGCCTTCCACCCTGGAGACAGAGCCCTACTTTAACTTAAAGTCAAGTAATAGGCTGGAAAAATTAGCAAACAGAAAAAAAATCTGACCATAAAAAATTACTATGGTGACAAGATCAAAAGATAACAAAGTCAAAGCTCCTATAACTAAAGCCTCCAAGAAAAATATGAATTGGTGTCAGGCTGTGGAATAGTTCAAAAAAGATTTTAAGAGAAGTAGAGTAAAAATTGGGAAGAGAAAATGAGTGATGTCAAGAAAATAATGAAAGGTGAGTGAACAGCTTAGTAATTATTAAAGAAAATAACATCTCAAAAAAGATTCTGTAGTTTTTTTTTTCATTCACTATGTATAGTGTAATCCCTAATAGGTCTCCTAGGGTTATCCTAGCTCTCTGAACTGCTGAGAGGAAGGATCTGCATCTATCAAGGTTTATCAGCTCACAATGTTGTTAATGTTCTCTTGGATCTGCTCCCTTCACTCAATATCAGTTGGTGAATTCTTTCCATACTTCTCTAGAGTCTGACTACTTATAGAACAATAGCACTCCATAACATTCATGTACAGTTATTTGTTCACTCATTTCCCAATTGATGGGTATCCCCTCAATTTCCAATTCTTTGCCACTACAAAAAGAGCTGCTATAAGTATTTTTGGATCATGTAGGCCTTTTCCCATTTTTCATAATTTCTTCTGGATGTTGGCCTAATATTGGTATTGCTCAGTCGAAGGATATGATCATGATCAGTTTTATTGCTCTTTGGGCCTAGTTCCATATTGCTCTCCAGAAGGATTGGATTAGTTCCCAACTCCACCAACAGTGTATTAATGCCCCATTCTTTCCACAACTTCTGCAACATTGATCATTTTCCCTTTTTTGTCATTTTAGCCAATCTCTTAGGTGTGAGGTGGTATATCTCATGTTTTAATTTGCATTTTTCCAGTCAATAATGATTTGAAGCATTTTTTCATATGATTATATATAGCTTTCATTCCTTTGATGTAAAACTACCTGTTCATATCTATGATTATTTATCAAGTGGGGAACAACTTTGTAACCTTATAAATTTGATTCAATTCTCTATTTTAGAAACGAGATCTTTATCAGAGACACTGATTTTCTTCTAATCTTGAAATCATTGGTTTTATTAGTGCAAAAATTTTTTAATTAATATAGGAAAAATCATCCATTTTGCAATTTATAACATACTCTTATTTCTTGTACTCATAAATTTCTCCCCCTTCCATAGATCTGATAGAGTATTTCTTGATTTGTTAATTGGTCTATGGTATTTCCCTTTATATATAAATCCTGTACCACTTTTGACCTTATTTTGGTAAAGCATTATGAGATGGGGTCTATGCCTTATTTTTACCATATTATTTTCAGTTTTCCCAACAAATTTTGTCAATGGTGAGTTCTTGTCCCAGAAGCTAATGATCTTGGATCTGTCAAACAGTAGATCATTGTTTCTTTTGTGCACCTTTAACTTTCAAAAAAATAACTTGGGACTATATGACTCAATCAGCTTAATAAGATGTATTTGAAAGTTGAAATACAATATTATAAGTTGTTTTTCTTTGGGAAGGTGTAAGACTTAGGTGGCTTTGCTTTGTATCATTTTTTACTTTTTCCTGCTTTAGTTGGAAATGCAGAAAGCTCAGAATGAAACCCTGTGTGAGGGCCTGCGATCTCGAATCAGAGAACTCTGGGACCGGTTACAGATACCCCCTGTGGAGAGAGAAGCACTGCCCATGTTCATGACCAGGTCAAAGGCTAATATAAGGAAATCGGTAAGGGGGAGTTAGACACCTCTTAAAAATGATGTGCTGAGGGTGACATAGTGGGGCTGAGCTATTTTCTCAGAAAATAGTGGTCATTCCAAGTGTTGGTGTGGGTGTACGCATGAGTATGCTGTGGATTTTCAAAATCACATTTAACTTTCATAGATTTTGAATCCTCATCCCAGAATATAAAACTCCATTACTGTTAAAGCTATTTTAGACACGTCTGTAATTCCTTAATAGCATGTGCAAGATGTAGGGAATATCCTTCACACCTTCATCGTGGAAATTCCCACCGTGCATTCTGGCTCTCCTCCCTGGGTGTGGTGTGGCTGCTGCCCTCTGCTCAATGCGCTGCTGCTGTTCAGGCAGGACCTTGGGTGTATAGGAAGGCAAAGGATGCTTAGAGATGGCAACACAGTGCTGCCAGACGCTGGAGGTGCTGGGTGCATTGCCGGATGCTGGGAGGCAATGGGCTCTTGGTGAGTGGAGGAGGGGTCCCCTTGTGCTCCAAATTAAGGTGAGCATTTTCTGGTATTTCTTCCTTTTGCAGCTGCAATCAGAAGTGGATCGATTGGAGGAGCTAAGGATGCAGAACATGAAAAAAGTGGTTGAAGCAGTCTGCGTGGAACTGGCTCTCTATTGGGAAAAAGTGCTTCTATAGCCAGGAGTAGAGAAAAGCCTTTGCTCCCTAATTGATGGTTGCTATGGGGCACATAATTTTGTAGATAAGCATGAGAAACTTGGATGCTCAGTATTTTTACAGTATTTTTAAAAAATACCCTTTACAAAGCATTAATCTTTTTTTAATTGCTGCTTTTTGACACTGCCTCTTCCAAAGAGTCATCCCATATGACAACTTTTTTTTTTTTTACAAAAGAGGAAAATAAAAAAATCTACAAAATTGTTCAATGCGTTCTTTTTTTTAGGGTTTTTTTTTGCAAGGCAAATGGAGTTAAGTGGCTTGCCCAAGGCCACCCAGCTAGGTAATTATTAAGTGTCTGTGGCCAGATTTGAACTCAGGTACTCCTAACTCCTAGCTCTATCCATTGTGCCAACCAGCCGCCCCTGTTCAATGCATTCAAAAAATATAATCTGACTCTATGCAGGGTTCCATACCTGTAAGACCAGTCCACCACCACTGCTACAGAAGAATGCAGGGAGGTGACAAAAGTATTTAAAAAAATATTTTGTTGGGGCATTGGAGTCAGGAGAACCCAAATGCAAATCCAGCTTCAGACATTTACTGGCTGTGGCCTTGGGCATAACACTTGACCTTGATTGCCTCCAAAAAAATTTCAAATTAATCAAAAATAACTTTTTATTTGATGTATTTTTGGCTTTTTTACAGTCTTTCCTTGTCAGAGAGCCAGCCTATGTAACAAATAACATTTTTGAAAGGGTTTCAAAAATATTCTTAAAGACAAAAGTAGATACAATTAGAGTTTAAGGTTTTCTTTTCTTTTTTCCTTTTTTTTAATTTAAGGCAGTGGGGTTTAGTGACTTGCCCAAGGCCCCACAGCTAGGTAATTGTTAAGTGTCTGAGGCCAGCTTTGAACTCAGGTACTCCTGACTCCAGGGCAGATGCTCTATCTACTGTGCCACCTAGCTGCCCCTACAATTAGAGTGTAAATATGACATAAGTAAGGCATATCCTGCTCTTAGTTTAGTAGGGAAGATGTAACATTATTTACAAATAATAAATATATACATTTGTGTGTGTGTTATGGTACAGAGTGCTTTGTGAGGTCTGAAATGTGATATTACTACTGTACAATATTATGTCTCTATTAGAGAGATCAAGAAAGATTTTCTTTAAAAAAAATGACAATTGATTGGACTTTTTTTCACTATTACAGTGAATTTCTGGGAATTTCTAAGCACAGGGAATGAGCCAGGATAGACACACAGGGAATGAGCTAGGGTACTAGTCCACTTTGTCTGGAACATAAAGTAGAAAGATGAGACTGGAATAGAGTGGTTGGTACCACATTGTAGAGAGCCTTTAAACACAGACCAAGGAGAACAAGCTCCTAAGAGGATGACAGGAGAAAGTTAAAGTGAAGGGTTTGGAGCAGAGTATTGATGGAATAACCAAATCTGGGTTGAAGAAGTTTGAAATGTTAGCAGTGTGAAGACTTGGCCATCTGTTTCTCATCCATCTTTGCAGTCACTTTAAGCAGCCACTTTTCCTTATATCCTACCTTCCATCATCTCTGCCTCTGCATCTGTGTGTCTTCATCCTCTTTCCTGTAAAGCTCAGAGCAGGTTCCACCTCTTCCCTAACATCTTCACTGGCTTTTTGAAATAGCTTCATGGCTATTTCTTTGTTTATACTTCCCTTTCTCCCATCCCCAGAATAACTTCAGAAACAAACAACTTGTTCCCAGAGTTCACACAGGACATTGGCACAGTTTGAGGGTTGGCAGAAGGGTGGAAAAGCAGGCAGGTCCTGAGTTATTTCATTCATTTGGGGGAGCTTCATGAACTAGAAAATTTTCCTTCTCCCCCTTGCAATATTTTTGCCACTTAGTCAGAATTGCCTGGATCATCATCCAGTTTATGTCTGAAGAAGGGCTTGTGAATCCAGGTCGTTTCCTTTGAATCTGGGTCTCTGTGCCTCTTATAGTAGGAGGTCGTGTTTCTTGCACATAGTAGGTGCTTGATAAACATTTGTTGAATTGTTGAACCTGTTTGGAAGCTGTTGTAGTTCAGATATTTTAAGTGAGGATTTGTACTAAGGAGATAGCAAGAGTGATGAATAGCGAGAAGAGATGACAGAGATGTGACAGGGTGCTCTCCAATAGGTTTTGCTAATTAGATAGGTGAGAACCTGTTAACCCTAAT